>NC_140952.1:119223411-119775911 GCF_014529385.1 Adiantum capillus-veneris | reverse complement strand
CACAAAGAAAGATGGACACATTGCATCTATGATCTAAGGTATCGAAGAGTTCAAGCATGCATGTAAGCTTGGCTGTAGTTAAAAAACGGATAGCTATGTAGGTTTCTAGCTTAACCTCGCGAGCAGGGCAAGGTCTTTTTTTTATGTTCCGAACATTTATTTGAAATTAATATACTCAAACACAGTTAATTTATACTTTTGTACAAACGAGATGGTTATGTCGACCTTCGACTTGAGCACGTGAGGTGAAAGGTTCAAGCACCAGGTCGATCCTGCGCAGTATGGCTTAAGCAATTTTTTTCTTAAGCAATCAACATGTTTAATCACTACTTCATGTTTCACACGTCGTAGATCAGCTACTAAATGGGGCAACTGTTGATTTTTGTCCTGAGCTAGCAAGCTTTGGAGGCTGCCGTCCTTGAGCTTTTTCTTCGTGACTAGCTCAACCTATGTGTCATCCCTCCGAGGATTGTGCTCAAGCCTCACAAACAAATGATCTCACCATCTATCAGATTTCTTTGCATGGCACCACATGTGTGGACTCCTCTCTTCTTGAAAGATGGTGCATTGTGCTTTGCTACTAGTCCTCCATGTGACCATACCCACATAAGTAGTTTGATTTTCTTTCTTTGGGTTTGTCTTGGCCTACTAAGATAGACATATGTTACCATGATTGATATCTTTTGAAGTGCTCGCCCATAATCGGAGAGAGAGAGAGAGAGAGAGAGAGAGAGAGAGAGAGAGAGAGAGAGAGAGAGAGAGAGAGAGAGAGAGAGAGAGAGTCACATGCACATCTAACCATGTGTGCATGTGGACAACCTGTACCTACTTCTAGAGTTTAGGTAGTCTAGGAAGTATTGTGGCACCTTTGTGAGCCTGTACGTAGGACGTGCATGTCCAAGTGCTTAGAGTAGCTGCATACACTCTGATTGCACAACCCATTTCATTAGCATTAGTACCCAGTACTCAGCATGAGCATTTTCCACTATAGGAACCCTTTTTTCCCAATTGCATATGAACCACCTTTTATAGTCACTTATTTAATAAGTGACTTTTTTGCATTATAAAATTGTGGGATCAAACTGCTACTGCTCAGGCGACGCTAGCAAGAGGCAGAAGACCTAGAGTAAGAAGACTCGGGAGCACAGAACGAGTTGTGCCCCGCATGACCCAAGACCTCTAGGGTTTTCTCAGTCATCATCAAAAAATCGGCCCTTAGCCCTGCGATATAGTACCCTTCCTCGCACCAGAACCTCACCGAAATTAGCCATCCCCATCAAATTTAGTCAACATTTTGAGATTTCATGCGTGTTCAGATTTCAACATCGTTACAGACTTAATTCAATCCCAAGAAACCTCATATTGAGCTGATAATTCTTGAAATCTATACACACACACAAATAGAGAGGGGAAGGAACACACTCGTCGTGATTGGGAAGAGTGTGTTGGAGTTTTGGATGACCATAGTGATGGTTGATGCACAAGTTTATTAAAGAGCTCTAAAAGCTGCCATGAGAATCAGAGGCATTTAAACCCCACTCTGAAGGGAAGGAGATCAATGGTTGCTTCAGTTGAAGGACACCATATTTTTGGCCGCAACAACACTCGGGTCATATACTATAAATGTAGTTAGAGAGGGACATTTGTAGGCAAGAAGTTTATGCATTATGTTGCAATTTATAGTTGAGCTTAAGTGAGCATTGAATATTTATTAAGACATTGTAGAAGGTTCAAAATTCTACTACATACCTAAAAATGGAAAATGAGCCAACTGAAGTAATATATGACCTACATTTATGATTTAGTAAAAATTCCTACAATTTGATAGTTTGTCTCCTTGAAGATGGACATGGAAATTTGCTAAGTATGGAGCTTGATTAACCCTTGTAATTCTTATTCCAAAAAAGCACATTCATTAATTCCTTGCTATATAAATCCCTTGTGGTCAAAAAATGACCATAAAGAGGAATTTTCCATACAAGGTTGCCACGCTTTTGGAGCAGATAATGGCCAAATCAGGTAGCCTATGCACGAAATAACCACATTGAGTGGTGTTTTAGGACTTGAGGAGCATGGAATGCAGAAAACAATTTTGACAAGGTAAAAATGGTTTTCTTCATGCCGTGGCACACGGGAGATCCCTCGGGCATGGTCGAAATGTCTTTCTATGTGATGTGGTGCATGCGGCATCCTTCATGCTCCTTGAGTCCCAAAACACCCTCCTGACGTGATCGTTTGGTGTATATGTTGTGTAATTTGTTGATAATCTTCTCCAAAAACATAGCCTCTTAAAGAAAAATAAACTCTATGGCCCCCAAAAAGTAGCATGCAACTTGATCATGGTGCAAAAACACCCCCATACTTTGATGGACACAACAAGTCCCCAATGCAACATATTCATGTGTATCTTTTTCCAATTAACCCCATTTTTCTAGATAAGTAGATATTTTGCAGTGAGGGTATGCAAGACCAAACCCTCGGCGATAAAACCAAAGAAAGTTTAAGAGAGATAGAAGAATACGACTCAAACCAAACGGGAACAGACAACCCAAGAAGTGTGAAGAAAAATTGTGTCAATAAATCTCCCACATTGATCATGAGCAATTAAAGAAGGGATGAAAGAAATGTAATACACCCTGTGAAAAAAATCTAGATTAGTTTAAATACACGATTATTCTTAATGGTGGGGCATGACCAAAAATGCTGAGAGATATACACAAACAGACAATGGCACCACTACAAATATCTACATGCAAGATAGAAACAAAAACTAATATGGTGGTGAGCAAAGTTACGAGAACAACATTGTTCTTACCAACACATATGTTCAAAGAATCCTAATAATCTTATCAAAGAATGCTCCTACGCGGAATCTCCAAAACAATGTGGATGAGTGAGGGGAGACCATTTCAGATCTAGATGAGGAAGAAGAACCGAAGAAAATGTTTACAAAGATACTCTAGAGGCAGTCAATGCTTTAGATCTACAACTTTATGTAGTGGTCTGAAGGTGATTGAGTAATTAACCTCATCTTCACATCTAGATGAGGAATACGGACCAAGGAAGGTGTTGATGAAGATACTCTAGAAGTAGCCAATGCTACATATATATAGTTTTATGTAGAGATGAGAAGGTGAGGTTGAGTGATCAATGGAGAAAGGATGTTTCAAACCTCTATTGCAAGAGATATTTGGAGGGAAAAGTGAGATTGAAGAAGAAGATGTCGGTGTAACAACTAGAGGGGAGATAGGATCGATGTAGTAGTGTTAGAGAGAGTAAAGAGGAGAGAGAGAATGTGATCAGCATGTTTTTTGAAAGACCCCATTTAGGGGGGAGGGGGCAATCATCAATCTCTAGAGAGAGAAAGAGTGGATTTTTACCCCAACTTATGAAAAAAGGTTCAAATTTTCTTATTTTATCATTTTATTAATAAAGAAAAAATCTCTCCACCTCTAGGCCCATAAGTTTGACCATGTTGTACCGCAAGAACTCACCATATCCATGTAGATTGCCATGTTTGTGGCATCATGTGATAGCACATGTTTGCCAATGTGCTGGCTTGGGGTGTCCTAACAGTCATGTCCATTATCTAGAGCTAGGTAGAATGGTCAAGGGTCAAGAGACATATTTCCCTTTCATGAAGAGTAAAGTGACCTTTGGATAGGTGCTATGCCTATATAATAAGCTTTGTAATCATTTTTCAAGTTGAATAATCAAGTGTGTGTGTGTTTAAATTTTAATTTCTTGTGCATTGGCTTAACCTTTAACCCAGCTCATTTGGCTTACATAACAAGTGCTCTTAAGTAATTCATAACCAATAAGGTATTTTTTGCATTACATAACAAGTGCTCTTAAGTAATTCATAAATAGTAAGGTATTTTTTGCATTACATAACAAGTGCTCTTAAGTAATTCATAACCAGTAAGGTATTTTTTGCCTTACATAACAAGTGCAAAACGTAAACGTGCACATAGTTTAGTTGCTCCGATCAAAACCTGCACCAGTGTACGCCCAAAGATCTGCTCCCAAAGACTGCACGTTAACATGCATGTTTAGAGTTGTTGTGACACCTGCTCCCAATGTGCGTGCCTCTGTTGCAGATTTGAGAGCTGCTTCCAGAACTGCATGTTAATGTGCGATCACATCAAGCTCTCCAGAGATCTTCTTAGACTAATTTTGAGTTGCTTTGACACCTGCTCCCAAAGCGCGTGCCTCTGCTGCAGATTTGAGAGCTGCTTCCAGAACTGCATGTTAATGTGCTCTCCTAGAAAATCCAGAGTGGAGTAGTGATTTTGAGTTGGTGGAGTAGTTATTTGTCTTGAACGATGTTTTTGGTGCATTCATTATTTTAATTTTTAATAATTTTCAATCATTAAATGTTCACGCTGTTGATTTTTAAAAAGTTTATATTAAATCTAATTGTATATATTTTTTTGAAAATATGTTGAAAAGAAAATCGTCACTATGTGTCTTGAATTGCGGAGAGGATATGGAATAATCATTTATGGACAGGATATGCAACGTGTGATTCTACATTTATGGCAGCAGGATATAGAATAATCATTTGCATGAGAATCATGAAACGAGAATTAAGAAACGTTTTTGTTGCAAAAAAAAATTAAAGTTTATCTTAAATAATTTTTATTTATTTTTGTAAACATTAAAAAACATATTTAGATTTGTTAAAGGGATTCGTCATATTTGAAAGCTGTTGTGTCATTCTAGTGGATTGCAGCTACAATGGGTCGTCAGATTACTGTCTGTGGTCCAGTTCGTGGTCAAAAACTTTTGTTACTTCTTGAAAACAGATTCCATGAATTACCTTTGCAGTCAGTGAGAGAAAGTTTTGGCTTGTTAACCAGTTTGTTTACTCTGCACCCATTAACATTGAATGGTGAACATGTAAAAATGGAATCCTCGAGGTCAGGTTCTGGTGAAGAGGTCTTTTTACTGGATCATGAAGTGTGCCAGTTTTTAAAAGTTCGAATAAAAAACACTCATGAACGTCAAGGATCCCGAGGAAGTGAAGCTTCTCCAATAGTTCTGGATATTGGTTCAAGTGATGTCACAAAGAATCAGACCAGTGTCATGGATATAATTCGATCAATGCCCAATAAAAACAATCTTCATTCTGCTTTGAAGAAGACTAATGAAATTGTTCAATGTAAGGAGATTCCTACTCAATACGCTGGATATGTTGCATTTGAATTTCCACCAACAAGCAACGACAGTACAATGGTTGGCATGAAGCAGCGTCATGATTGTCATTTGTGGACAAAATATGTCACTTGTAGTAGTGATTGCTTTCCTGGTGCCATTCGCTTAGTAGGTGTTCAGGTCATCTCCGTTGTGTCAATGATGCATGTCCTTTCTATTTGCGAGCAAGAGTTCATAATGAATCACAATGGCGTGGTCGTATCTCTAAAGTTATTTCCATTGGACTATTGACACCTGAGCTGGGGACAAAGGTTTGTGTCTATTGTAATCAAATGCCTTTTTGTGTTGCAACATGTCCTGCTGTTATTTATTACTATTTGCCAAAAGATAAGCAAAGAGTTACTTGATGTGGTATTCATATGGGAGAGCATAAGCACCCTCGTGTTCACCGAAAGAATATGTCTGCTAAGCAAATGATAGATTCGCTTCTGCAAACTAAAGAAAACCAAGATCCTTTCACAACTGCCAAGCAATTAGAACGTGTTGCTACCCAAGACGTGATATTAGATAAGCTTGTGATGGAAACTGCTGGCAAAAATGGCTCTATTGAAGATGGAGAGTTTTCAGAATTTCTTGTTACCATTACTCCTCTATCTAACAAGCGAAGAATAGAGAGGAGCTTAGAGATTTCCACGAGGTCAAAGCATTTCAGTGAAAAAGGTTTGGAAGCTATCCTAGACCTCAAGAGCAGGTGTAGGTATCATTTCATTCATAGTGTACTTTGTCCTTGACAGCTTGGAGGTTCAGAGCAGCCACATGTGTTCAAAATGTCGATCGTAGGTCCTGGGAGTGGAGTTGACTTGGTGAATAAGATGCGTCCAAGAGGAACTTTAGAGAAAATGTGGGTTCACTTTGATCATGTGCACCGTGTTCAAGGGTGTCCAACAATGTCTGCTCATGTCTACGACCCATTGTGTGTGAATTAATGACAATTGCCACCTGTGAATTGACTGTTGAAAATAAATTTGGTTAAATAGAGTTTTGTAAAATGTTAAATAAAGTGGTGCAAGATCAAGGGTATGAAAAGCCAGAATTCAGAGGGTTTATGGAAGATGAAGAAAATGCAAATTGGATTGTTGTTCGGACTGTTTACTTTGGTGGGGCAAAAACAAAAATACCTTCCAAAGAACAATCATGTGGCTTTCATTGGGAGCAATCCATGATTCGACATGCAGTGAAATGTATCCGTCCATCTTCACAAGAGGATCACAAAATCTTGTGCCGAAAATGGCGGAGTGCACAATCTGAGAATCAAGCAGACATTTGTATAGAAGATCTATGCCAATTTTGAAAGGCAGGGCATGTTGTTGATGGAGAGATGGCTTGTTTAGAGACTTGGATGGCTTGGTGGGATGTAAGAGTACAAAATTGGGGAGGGAGATTTGTAACACAGGATGAGTTTGGAATTTTTGTGCCCACAGCAAACTTGTCTAAGGTTAAGCATGTGTGCATCTATTGGTTACAAAGAGAAAATTAGCTTGTATGAGGCAGTTGGTGCAGACATGGCAATGGCAGTGCTACAAAGCGTCAAATACAATGCTTATCTAAAAGGTGTTAGGTCTGCTACTGGTCCTGGGATCGATGATCTCGCAAAGCGATTTTTGGGCCGATCATCAACAACATCAGCTTCCAAATCCCTCATTGACTTGACACACTCTTCAATGTTTGAGATGGGTTTTCAAAACCCTGAAATGAATAGAGCTCCCTTGCGAGAGAAGAGTGTTAAGAAGAAGCGACCAACATTTGTTGATGCAGATGAGCTGCTTGATGAAGACAGTCATAGACTAGAATTTGTGACAGTTACAGAGCCGGTTGTAGGGCCAGATGTGCATCCAGAGACTAGCTGTGGATTTGGCAAATATTGACACGAGGTTAATGTTCCAAAGACACTTTGGGCTATAAGAAGAACTGAGCCTGGTCGAAAGATGACTTGCTTTGGGATGGTTGATAATCAGAGTGTTAGATGTGCACGATACGTCAATGAAGGGAATGACGATGTCACACGTGGAACTGCTGCTCCATGCTTTTGGGGATGCAGAAAGTATATTTTGAAAACTTTGAAGCTTCATTGAATCCCGTTGATGCTTTGGATGTTCTTTAAGGATATGAACTACCTCTTAAGGATGGATGGAATTTTCAAGGGTGTGTCGCTCCCTTTAAGTTTTTTTTTGATGGTAAAAAGCTATGATGTGTGTGATAGGTGGGAAAGGCCTCTTTAGAAAAACTTCAGCAAACCTTGATTGTACGCCAAAACATAAATCAAAAATACGTAAATACAAATTGAGATGGCATCAAGTCTGCAAAAGACAAGCTGGAGGATGGGGCCTAGCTTTACAAAAATTGGTATTTTTCTTATGCTTGGAGAGTTAATGTGTGTGTATGCTGCATTACAACAGCCTTTGTGAAACTTGTGGTTTCTAGAGAGATGTTTGCAATGTAGGATGCACTATTGAGATACTCGAGGTGATAGCATGCAGCCTTTCAAGTTTGCATCTGCCAGTTGGAGGTGATGAAAATCTATTATCTCACCACCACTGATGATTTTGTCAATTTTTGTATGCCGACTGAGTCTCTAATCTCTCCACTTGAGGAGCCTTGCAGATTATGCCATGTTTGTTGGCTTGCAAGCTGCCAAAAGTTGGAATTGTAGGGTGCTGGTTGTTGATACTAGCTGCTGCCAAAATTATTGGCTATGGTTATAAAGAAAAAAAATTAGTTTGAATGTTGATAAGCTGCTAAACTGGCCAAAATAATCTCAAGACTGGCTTCCTTATGATGATGCAAGCGATATAACAAGGGTTGTGGAGTGCTAAACTGGCTGCTATGAGGAACTTTAGGTTTACAATAAAAATGAAATGAAATATTAACTTTTGCTAGTGGTATGATCGATAATCCTTGTCGCTTCTACGGTGGGTGCAAATGAGACATGCACACACTTACTTACGTACTTGGTCATTTCATCTTTCTATGATTGTTTCATCACATACACTTACACTTGAGCTAGTGATGTAGTAGATGGCTATTTTGTTTCTCTGTCTCTCTCTCTCTCTCTCACACACACACACTTTGTCACTTTAATATGATTGCTATTGTATTATCCAAGCTAATGCTATTGATATACCTATGGTTATTATATCTTATGGGGGTGAATACCTTGAGTGTCTATCTTGTACTTCCCTGAATGGGAGCTGCTTGTGATAGCTATGAGTTAGTGAGCATAACGTCTTGTAGGTGGGTATTACCAAGTGTTGGTTCTTGGTTTTGTTCTCAATGAATGTTGACTTTTGGACACCTATCGTTGGGAAATTGGCCTTAGTTCTGGGCACTTACCCTTGATACCAATTCTAATCATATCTCGGGGGGGCGGGGGGGGGGGGGGGGGGGGGGGGGGGGGGGAGATCACTATGTATAAAATGTGTATATCCGTGTGTTCAATGACTATTTTACAAAATCCTTATTTGTGAGTTTTTGATAAATAAAATACACCCTTTTCCTATTCAATTTGTATTCTTGTTTCCAATTCCATTTTATGGTACCCTTCTATATGTGAAAATGTGAGAAAATATGAAATTTAATAACCCCTTTTGTTCCACTCACTTGATAGTCACATAATTATTAAGTGAACCCCCCCCCCCCCCCCCCCCCCCCCCCCCCCCCCCCCCCCCCTCCTAGAGAATCATATGCCATGGTTGGTGAGAACTTACCTTAGATTCTTGTCTAGGATCTTTCTATGTGGGAACTTGACCTACCACCTAGAAAAAGTTATCATTATGGCTTCTCTGTGGGTTTGCAAGCTTGCATTTTTTACCTTGGCCTCTTACTCTAAATTCTCTAGAAAGATTGTATCCATCCCTTTCTCCTCCTCCCTCTATGCACCATTTTGCACCTCTGTTGCCTACATTATCATGCTCATCATTGGGTACCATAATGTTTTCCCCCTCCACCTCATCGTGCTAAAATGTGTGAGGCTTCTTCTGATGCCCATCAACTACCTAGCCTATTGAGCTACCCCTTGTTGTTTATGCTTCTATGCTATTATGAGGCTTACAAAGTTGCTAGATACTTGGGATTTGGAGAATTACTTAAGGTACCCTACTCGACTCCATCATGAAGATGATACCTGGTTGTTTTCCTGGTTTCAAAATCACTTTGGGGGATATGTTGCCTATTTAACAAAGGTGAGCGTTCATTCTACCCTCACTTAAAATTATGTTACACATTACTCGCTTTTTTTTTTTGAGTGGTGGTTGTTGTTCACTTTGTTTCTCTACATACTATGAATTGAAGTTAATTAAAACAGTGGAACCTCACAAGTCGGTATAAAACTATATTCAATAATCTCCTAATAATTCAATGTTTTAAATTTTCTCTTTTAAACATGATAAACTACTAAGATCATCTACATTTTAAGTCACTATAGGGTTCAACATATGGTCTTTTTATCATACACACTAAAATAATGTGGGAATTATCTCTGTCAACCCAAAATAGTGAAGTGTTCAGCTGACTAGGTGTCTCTATTGAATTAAGTAGATCTGTCTACATAATTTATTGTGACAGCTGACTGGGTGTTTTTGGTGAATGAAGTAGATCCAAAATACTCATTGGGCATGTTTTTGAGGGGTATTAATTATAATATAATGGTAAAGAGAATGGCTTGGCTATTGCTTCTCATGTTGCTGATTATGATACTTGCACTCTAATATTAATTTGATCCTATCTTCTAGTTTCTATCTACCCCTCTAGGATGTTGGTTATGATAATCTGATAGCCCTTAATTGTAGCTCCTGGACATAAATTGATCTTAGTTATGAAATATGGCTCATATTGGCTGAAATCACTACTGTCTCTTGATGCTTTCACTGATTTGTGTTCATAGAAGTATTGATCCTTTACTTCTTGTTTTGTGTTCCTTTAATGACACTAATAGAGCTATATTATGATTATTTGGCAGTACTTGGGCATACTTAGTTGATCTAGTATACATGGCTTGGGTATTTGGGTTTGTAAAACCATGGGAAATAATTATGTTAGTAAATTGGTGAGCCCTGATAGGCTACATTATTATGATTAGAGATACTAGAATTACACCTAGGGGATGGCTATTGTGACATTCTCTTTGCATTAGGATATGGTCTTCAAAGCATGATATGATTTGTTCTTTACTATAATTTTTGGATACTCTCAATCCCTTGGGGATAATGTTTCAGATGGTTGGCTAGTTTGGATGTGATTGGTGAGTATAGTAGTGGTTTTGATGAGTATGGCAAGGATGACCGAAAAGCACTGATATGCTCTAAAAATGGAAAAATATTGATGGTTTCTATTTTTATTAGCTTTTGGGAGATTTTGTGCTATTACATTGGGAGGCTTTTTTTGTTTTTTTTCTTGGATTTTAGAAATTTTGTTGGTTTCTATTACTAATCACTATGGAAATCTTTTTGTACAAATATACTTCAAGCTTGGGAAATCTCACTTTTATAAAATCTGCTGATTTATGAAAAGGATCTAAAAGAGTAGTAGATTCTTATTAAACTCTAATTGAACTCATAGCTATGAAGGTCACTTAGAGTTAGGACATTGACTTTTACTGATCATTTTTATAAATATGCACAATGTATATTGTTTACTTGGGATTAATATTGTCCAATTTGATAAAAGGCTCTCATTGCTGGATGTATCCTTTTTTGGTTTAAATTGTAATATTTCCAAGTGTGGATGCTTTTTTAGATAGCACTCACCAATTTTGACCTGGAATTGTTGATTGAATTGAGTAGTACTATAGAACTGAAGCTCACTAATTTGGAGATGTAGGATTTGCTTGGCCTACATTGTTGCCTAAACTAATGGGTAGCTATTGGCATACCTTTTGGTTAAAACTGAGAGTGAACCTAACAAGTGGGGTTGATTGAGGATAAAGCTGGCATACATGATCCTAGGTTTTACAAGTATATAATTCCTGTGGGTTAATACAAAAATTGTAGCTTAATGATTAACATGTTGATATGGTCCTTAATCCATCAGATCTTTGTGCCTTTATGATGCTTGATTACATAACATTTTAGCCCCAAGGATATCGATCAAATAAGATGTTGATTACTTTTACTGAGATTCATTAATTATAGCTAAGATCTCTAAGAATTGGTGATGGTTTCTATTTCCCTTTGAGGTTATGAAGGGGGTGTTTCATCTCAAACCTAGCTTACCAATGGGGCTTACTTTGATGACTGATGGTTCATAACTTGCCTAATGCCTGCTGATTGATAATACCTTGTATTATACTTATACACAAAAGAACATAACAATTCAAAAGATAGCTAGATTTAAACAAAGGACAAGGATTAGCACAAAAACTACTCTCTTTGATTCATTTTTGTACATCATAATGAGAATGAGGTATCATTCTAGTCATTTTTAAATAAGATAGTTAAGAAAAACTGATACTAAAGTGACTGAGGTCAATTTTGACGGTGTCGCACAATAGCAAAGCCAAAAAGATCTTAAGTAAAGGTAGAGTCCTCACCTGGATCCATATAAACATGAAAAAAAAATTGTTAGCCTTGAATACATATTATAGTTTTCAACGAAACCTATCATTTGTTATCCATGCCATACTTTAAACCCTTTTAACTTATACCTACCATCCATTTAGTGTCAAATATAAGTAAGTATCCAATCTCAGAAAAATTTGTTTGAATTTGTCACTGCTTTTGAGATCAGAAGACCATTACCCCTCCTTATTAAATGTAGTGTGTTTTTTTAAATCTAAATTCCTTTTAAGTTGTGATTTGAAGGCCATCACCCCTTCTGATCTAAGTGTTTTGCCCTTTTTTCTTCCCAAAGAAGTCAAGACATAAAGTCTGTTTGTCATTTTTAACTTATGTGTTACAAGCATGATCATTTTTAACTCAAAAAATGGTTTAATCATTATCTATGCAATACAACTGACTAGTTTTAAGAAATATAGTTTAGGAGTTACAAATGTTAACTCAGTACAAGGTAGGTAGTTTTAAAAATAGCAACACACACACACATGCCCATGTGCACACACTAATTTAAGTCGATGCAAGAAGATTTGAGCTTAAAATTTTTCTTTCAATAAAAAAAATTAATTGATATTTTTTAGCTCAAAATATGTGTGGACGATCTTGATTGAAAGATTCAGCAAAGAGTTGTGAGTGCACACACTTGATTGTTTTGAAATTGGGCTCTGGAATATGCAATGAAAACAAGACAAAACAACAACAAAACACCTTAATCTCTAGTATAATTGAGATATCCAATCACCTCCAAATGAAGTGATTTATAAATCAACGGAGAGATGATGTGAAGTGTTAATTGCACACCCAATCAAGGCAAGATACACAATCAAATAATTGCTCAATTAATGAGCTTATTAGAGGTGTTTCTCAATGAAAAATTAATTGCACCCTAATGACAAAAGCTCTAATACCACTTGTAGGGATCAATAGTGCGTGAAAGAGCTCCATGGAGTCTTGAAGTTGAAGGTAGCCATAACTATATAGTAGGAGGAAGAGAGGGAGAGGGAGAAGAAAAATGTACACTTGCAATACTCAATATACAAAATGTACAATAATATCTTCAGCGTAGAATATGATATGTACATAAAAGCCTTTACTTATAAATTTGACTCAGCCTTTTGCTTACATAAAGATGTAGCACAATATCTTGCACACAATCATTTATCCTGCACATAGGCTTTCACAACTAAGAGTTGTTTCTCACCAAAGACCCAGACTAGGCTTGGGAGGTTACCACACAACATTGAGACATTGTGATCAATGTCTTTACTTTCACCTGAATTTTAAAACTTGAATCACCTTTCAAACTACCTCTCATGTTGTAGAGATTGTATTGAGACTTGATAAAAGCTTAATGAAATGTCTAGCAAAAAAAGTAGAAAAGAATAAGAAGAGTGACAAGAAATACAAAGATAATTTTGTGTTTCAAAATTTTCACTCAACTCCAAATTCGGTTTTAAAAAAGCTTTGCAACCAAAAGGTAAAGTGCAAGTGTAGCATTTGTATTCTAGAGTGAAGTGTATTACAAAATTCATAAGACAATTTCTTGAGTTTTCAAAGAAATGTGCTTCACATTGGTATTCTAGAAGGCAAGTGCTTGGCACTTACCTTCTAGTGTGCATTACACTTGTATTTTAGAATACAAGTCTATATCACTTGTATTTCAGAATACAGGTGTGAAGGAATTGTCTTCCAAAATACAATTACAAAGTACCTATTTTCCAAAAAAACAAGTAGGACGCAAATTTATATTACAGACATGAAACTAGCACTTGTTTTTTAGAACACAAACACAGTTGAAAAAAGTTTAATCCCACTTACTTGTACCCAAGTAAGAATGGAATATTTGAATTCGTCCTGTAAAGAAGTTTGATATACTTCTTCTATTTTGAAATCATTGCATTTGAAAATCATATTTTTTCTCTTTGTCATCCACATATTTATTTCTTTCCCTTCTACCAGACAATAAATGATACCTTGTGCACTATTTTCTCTAACATCAACACGGTGAACAACCACTTTGAAAACACTTGCTGCATTGGTCGGACGTTTATCATCAATGACACAAAGAAATGGAGTAAAAGGTTGAACAATTGGTTGACTCTACTCAAAAACACCGAATCAAATTGACAAACCACAAGCTTCATGCTTCCAACCATAGAGTTCATGCTTCTTGTGTTGTGTATGATTCCAAAGGATTTGAACATCAGGTGCTTATGGCCTTTTTTGTTTATGAGAGGTAGAAATTGTATCTCTAGGAGGAACAATGGCTCTCTCTAAAAGCACCATTGGTAAAGTCTCGCCAATATCTTAAGCTTGTTTTAGAAACTAATGAGTAATTAAAATTGTTGATGAGGAGCACAACTTCCAAAAGTGGGAGGATGTGGAAGAAGCTATCTTCTAGAATCTAATCTAGCTATAAACACATGTACAATAGGTGCTTGAAAGTGAGGGCTGATGGGAGCAGGTTTACTGTGAGATAAAGTGAGTAAACTTGTATGACCTAAACCAATTGGACCCCTTGGAATAGATGAGGGATCCTTAGCAAGAGTAGACTGTTTACCTCTTCATTGGTTCTTGGAAACACAAGCATCACCAAAATGAGAAGCCACTATGCAGAAGAAACTACAAACGTTGACAAAAAGAACCATATATTAATGATATCAAGTAGACAAAATCCATATTATTTACTTAAAAACAACAAGAAACATGCTAAGTTTGCAAAAAATTTAACACAAGAGATTAGAAAATCCCTCATGTAAAATCAAGAATTTGTGGATAAAGATATAAAGATATAAAAACTTTAGGAAGCCTGATGAAAAGCCTCTTGGAATGTTGAGTGTGTATGTCCAAGCTTGGGACTCGAAAACAACTTGTTAAACTTTGTGCGTGTGCAAAAATTCAAAAAGAAAATTGCACACAACTCTGATACCAAATTTTAAAAAATCTTATCAAGAAGATGAAGATGGAGATGAAGTACACAAATATGTGAAGGTCCATAAAGAGAGGATGAGTCTTGTGTATAGGATCATTATCACAAGCCGAGATGGAGACAGAGGATAAGGATATTATGGAGAACATGTAGATTAAAAAAAACATACATAGATATGATGAATTATGATTTTGATACCTTGTCAGATTGCAATCAAACTTGGTAGGATAGTGTCCGTGGGTGTCTTATACTCCCCCTACAATTTTGTTGCATTTTGAGTCTGTTCAAGTGCCAAAATGGAACGATGACCTAGAGCGATGGGAAAGGACATAGGAAAATTTCCTGATCATTGAGTGGTGGTCTGCTTGTTGAGTTAGTATGTTTGCTTGTTAAGTGCAGTTCTTGAGATTGACAACCTTAAGGATTCTTTGTTGTCATGATGATGTGCATCCAAAGGGGGAAACTCTCAGAAGATATCGCTTCCTGGGTGTTATTAGCTTTTAGACAGATTGTTGGCAGGTGTTATTGGACTACCGTGGTTGATAGATATGTCATATGCTGAGGATTCATGCCAAATATAGTGTACTTTAGAGGGCAATAAGTGCTTGAGCAACATCTTGTTTAGAATGTCATCTCATGCAATAAATTTCTAGCAAGGGATGATGGTATACCTGTTCTCAGTACTACTGTGGTCAAGATATATACCTAATGAGGTATTTTGGTGATGCATGGTTGGCAATAATTGAGCTTGACACTGGTTTGGTCAATATCTAGGCCAAATATGGTGCATTGGGCAATGCCCTAGTTGATATGCATGCCAAATAATGTGCATTTAAGAGATCAACAAGTGATTGAGGAGCTATTGAGTGTGAGACTATGCCAAATAGGGCAAGGTCAAGCGCAACTATAGGGGTGGAAATGTTGTGCTTCAGCATTGTCTTGGTCATTATGTATGTCAAATGTGGTGCCCTTACAAAAACACATAAAATAAGATCAAATTTTAGATTAGCAATCAAGGGATGATGATGATATGGATGCATCAGATGATGTTTCCGATGAAACTTTTGATGCTGCAAATTAATGAAAAAGACGATTGGCACAAGTTGGAGGATGTGGGGGTTGAGAGGCGGTGGATGTCATGATGTTGTGCATCCAAAAGAGAAAACTCAGAGAAGATGTCACTTCCTAGGTGTTATCAGCTTGCTGATAGATTTTTGACAGTTGTTATTGGACTGTTATGATTGATATGTATGTCATATGCTAAGGATTCATGCCAAATATGGTGTACTTTAGAGGACAATAAGTTCTTGAGCAACATTTAGTTCAGAATGCCATCTCATACAATGAATTGATAGTGGGGTATGATGCTAGACTTATCCTTGGCACTATCGTGGAGATATATGCCTAATGAGGTAATTTGGTGAGGCATGGTTGGCAATAATTGATCTGGACACTCATTTGTTATATATGTGGGCCAAATATGTTACATTGGGCAATGCCCTAGTTGATAGGCATTCCAAATAATGTGCACTTAAGGGAGAAACAAGTGCTTGAGGATCTATTGAGTGTGAGATTATGCCAAATAAGGCAAGGGAAAGCGGTGCTATAGGGGAGATGTGCTTCAGCATTGCCTTGGTCATTATGTATGTCAAATGTGGTTCCCTTACAAAAGAAAATAAAATTATTGATGAGCTTTCAGTTCAAAAGATCATCTCTTGGAGCACATTGGTTGCAAGAAATGCCAAATGTGGTTGTGGCAAAGAAGCTGCGGGTAGTTTTGGACTCTCTCCAAATGCTATCGCTTGTGTTTACCTTGCAATGGCAATCCAATTGAGCAAGAGCAATGCCCGTGTTGAAATCCCAATGGACTCCCAAAACCAAATTGATGGGTTTAGTGGAAAATGAAGATGAAAAAAAAGGGAGTCCATGGCAACGAACAACAAGAAGATGCGCAAGGAGGGAGAGAGTGAGTTGTAGAAGCCACTACGGGCCTCAAACAATGATGCTCAAGAAGCAAAAATTTCTGAGCTCACCCTCGTGCCCAATTTCAGCTCTAGCCTCAAGCGCTTTGCCACTATCCTGAAATCAAGCTTGCCACATCATCACATGTGGTCTTATGCCACATCAATCATAGCACCTGACTGATGGGCTGAGGCAAAAAGAGCAAAGGGGGAGATAAGAGATGCATATTGTGTGAAGGGAAAGATGGGAGTAAGAAGGAAGTGTGGTGAGAGGATTTGAAGATGGGGAAGAGAATCAATCTCTCTCTCACCCGACTTAGCAAAGGAACAATCTCTCTTCTCTCTCTCTCTCTCTCTCTCTCTCTCTCTCCCCCCCCCCCCCCCCCTTAGCAAAGCAAAGAGGAGGAAGCAATCGTTCTTGATTCCTCATTCAACCTCGGCAAAGTGAAAGAAAATGGCCTTCTCTTTCTTCGTCGACTCGCTTAATCAAGCAATGGGAAATGGAAGTTGCGGCTTCTTTCTATTTGACCTAGGCAAAGGTTGTTAGAAGCTGGACACACCCCACGGCATCTAACTACTCATCGGACTATTTTTTTTGTAATTATTCATTCATTGAGGAAAACCTGATTTTTCACATTGTACATATTGGGACTTACAAAAGTTTCCAGATTGTATCCCAGTTTTGATAGTTAGATTGAGTAGATGGTTGATTTTGGAACTTTAGGGTTTGAGAAGTTGTAAGGTATATATACCACTTTTTGACCTGAATGAAAAACCTTTTGTCATTTTAAAAACGAGTTTAAGTCTGTCAGTGAGCGTGCTGTGTACGTGAGAGAGAGTGTGAGCTTCGTCTTGATGCTACGTGTGCTACGGTGGTCGGAATCGATTGCGGAGAAGTGCAGCGTGCTACCCCCGACTAGAGCTACGAGCCGATACCAACATTGCGCATGTACGGTCTGGATTTGGGAGCTCCTTCTACGAGCTTCATCGGTTGTTTGGGTGAGCATATGCTATCTGATTTCGCATTGCATCATATCCACGTGTTCACATTGAGTAGAGCTACACATTAGGCACTTCAGATTTCATAAACGAAGACCTGCAGATTTCGGCCAGACATCCTACGTGTTTCTACACCGGGTGTTTTGGGTCGTGATTTTGGTTCATAGATCTTAGGGAGAGCGGCCTATAGGTATTAGTAGGGTCTCCTTCAAGTTCTATGGTGTTTCGAAAGTGTTTGATGGGTGTTCGGCTCTAGCAAGCGTTGTAGGAAGAATCCTCTTTTGCACTTTTGAAGACTGTGACGTAGACAATTGGTAGGGACCTTTGTAGGAATTAGTTAGGAGTCGGTCAAGTGTAGGTTGACACCTTATGCTTGCTTCCACGTGCCTGCGGGTCGAGCTTCATCCTTAGCTGACATTACTTGTTAGGAGAGTTCTCGCTGTGCTGACATCCGTCACGGCGTATCCGTCCAACATTGGCGTCGCTGCCGAGGACGAAAACCTTAGGTAGGTGACCGAGACTAATCCTTGAGGATTGGGATTTTTGGCTTGCCAAGAGTCTCGCTTTACATTTAGATAGGATCAGAGGGTGGAGGACTCTCTAGGTCTTAGAGGGAGTCTAGGAAGCGTGTGTCCGGCCTAGATCCTTCGACTTAGGTAGAGGAGGTAGACTTAGGTAGTTTTAGATAGTAGTCGAGTTCTAGAGTAGGAGTGGGAGTGGTAGAAGCGGTGAGAGGAGAGCTTGAGAGTCCGGAGAGGCCAAAAAAGCAACACCAAAAACACCATTATCACCATTTCTTCATGATAGGTAGGAGTAGAGTAAGTAGGACATCATGATTCAGATCTAGAGCATTTCATGCATGTACACTTGCTTGGTAGAATCATTACAAGTTGGTAAAAGACGCAAAAGTGTGGTTGAAAGCCTAATTGAAGTCCAAAAGTTACTATGAGTGTTTCTGATAGGTCTACAAAGCATCAGGAGCATTCCTGTCAGAAAAAATTTCAATTTTAAGCCAAGAGACATCCTACGCATAGGATGTGTACAGGCCAATTTGGGAGGAATTTTGGGATTTTGAGTTGACCAGTGTGTTCTGAAGGTAGGGTTCACCCTAATTTCAACTGGAAAGTGGAAATTTGGCCATCTCTTCACAAGATAAGGTCAGATAGACTGAAATTGCTAGACATCCTACCCAAATAGTGCCAAAACATTAACTTGAGACGAAAACCATAAGATGGTTGCATGAGTGTGTCTTGCATGATATATTGAGTGACTGAAAGGGGTTTCACCTCATTTGGGCAAGAAAATTAGGTTCAAAGTGGACTTTAGCACTTTTGACTGAAAAAGAAAAAACAGCTGAATTTTGGTACTTTTTGATATCCAAATCAAGATCTAAGCATACCACTGGGATACTGACATCAAGGGGAAGCTGTGGAACAAATCTGGGGTCAAACAGGCCAAAAAGACATCCTACGCGTAGGATGTCTTCTGAGTGATTTGGGACTCCAAACTGAAATCTGAGTATACCAAGGTGATCAGCAGCTCAAGGAGAGCTTAAGTCTTGAGTTTAAAGCCATTCTGATGAAAAAAACATCCTACGCGTAGGATGTCTAATGCAAGAAAATGAATCCATAATTTGACTTTGAGCAGTGTAAGGTGTTATATAGCCTAAGGCAAGCTTGCTAGATAATTTTGGTCCAATTTGGAGTTGATTAGACTGATCAATACCATCAACAGGCAGTCGGAATAGATTTCTGACTCATTGACCAGCTTATAGAAGTCCAAATCAAAAAGTAAAAGCAGCTGTAAGCTCAACACAACAAGGGGAAATAACAGCAAAAAATCCAAGCAAAATACAGCAGGAGACATCCTACGTGTAGGATGTCTATTGGGGCATACTGCAGAGAAAATTTTACCTGGCCTAGACAGTGAGGTTCCATTTGGCTTAGGGGTTCCAAAACTTCTTTCAAAAGTGAATTTGTACCTTGGTTGCCCATTTGACAAAGCAAAGACTGAATTCAGACTTTTTCGCATAAATTGGCCAACATCAGAGAAAAGTATTGTTTCAGATTAGCAACCTAATCCAGAACATCAACAGTGTATAAAATATAGTAGTGGTTGAGATTAACTCTCCAGTTATACCAATCATTACTAAGATAACCTCTAGCAGATAAATGCTTTGATTCAATTGCCGAAATTAAAACTCTTCTGTACAAGTATATTCAGCAACAAAGCAAGAAGTTGTGCAGAAACTGACCCATTGCCAGGTGAGTGGTTGGAATTGTGCTAAATTTCATTGATAAGTTTGATGAATTTAAGATCAGGAAGATCATTGTTAGAGACCAAAGGTGGCAGGTGACCAGGGTAGCTTAGTGTCCACCGAAGAGAGTGTAACTCAGGCAAGGTTAGATCCGCTAGCACCGATTATTGAGGAAGGTAGTGATACTGACACTTCGTCAGACAAATCTTTCTTCATGAGGGGTAGTTAACGGCCAGGAGGTTTCACCTATGATGGACCTATGCAAGGAGGAAGCACCTCCCAAAATCCTTTGAATGATTGCAGGCTTACGGTGATCTTCTTAGAGGGAACAAACTCAAGAGGAGCCCTAGTCTAATATGACTATCGAGGCCACAAGTGCATTTGTATTGAAGAGAGGCCGGCACAAAGATTGGAGATAATCTGAGTGTATGATGATGGAGATAGATTCCGAGACGAAAAGGGGAACCACTATTTAATAGTTAGCAACCCTGAAGATTATAACAGATATGGAGACAATGTGGCTAAAGGGAAAATGGTTTCAGAAACTCAAGAGCCGCCTCCAAACATTGATCGACACGGAGCTATTTTTATGTACGATAAGAAAACAATCAGGATTCCAACTTATAACGAGAATGTGGGAATCTACAAACACGAGAGCGAGGGTATTGTCTCTTACTTTCGCAGCAAAGAACCATACATAGACAAACTAAGCAAAGACAAGGTTCTTTACTTATTCTCTTATGAAACTGCTACGGGGAAGGGCATATTTTTTGTTGATAGATATGGGAGAGAATACCAACGTATTCTCCCAGAGGAAGTAGAAAGAGCAACAGGTCTAGGAGCATCAGCATATGCCCCTGAGGAAATGCCGAGAGCCGTCCACACCCCAAGCAAGTCAACGAATCCATTTTCAGATGAGTATGACACTACCTCACATTCCACCAGACAGCAAGCATTCAACAACCAAGAGAGTGGATACCAAGGTTCTGCACCTTTAGCATACTTTCTTCACACAGATGCAATTAGTTTCTGGTCTTTGTCGGGGAGAGTTTTTAGGTATCTTTCATGTTCAGTTGCACATATGTGATTGGTGTTCACAATCTCATCCCGTATGTGAGTGGCCACCAAAGCATGCATGTTCATACTGCAAAAACCCATATTGATTTGTTTCCATAATAAAGTATTCAACAACAAGATATATTCTTTAGTAGATACTCACACATTCATTCGTTGCAAGCTACTTAGCAATGCAATCTCAGGAACCTTGGTGGGATCTATGATAGTACAAAGGACCCTACAATGTCTCTCCTTTGAGGTGGAAAACTTCTCTTTGATAGCTTCAGTCCATGCAAGCGTGCGATGGTTGCCCTCCCAAACATAAAACATGCGGTCTGACAGATCTGCAAACCTTGGTTGGCTTTTGAGCTCCAACTCATACTCCTCATTGATTTCTGTCCAAAGAGGATCCCACTTTTCCTTGATGTCATCTTCAAAACAAGAAACCAAAATTAGTGAATTCAAAAAGAATTTTTAAAATAAAAATTCACTTAACAAATTTAAGAAGCTTCAACTTACCTGTAGCAATGGTTTGCTCTCTCTTAAATGTCCAAAGTGAAACAATGAAAGCTCCCTTTTCTTGCATATATCCTTCCCTTGCAAAAGCTGTTTTTAATCCACCTAAATCATCTCTTAAACCTCTGACTCTAGCATATGGAATCAACCTACACAATGGTATAGGAGGACAGTCGAAGCAACTGAACATACATGTGGTCTGAAGTACATCGGCACCTCTATGCATAAAAATATTTTGCTTCTCATCAATCTCTGCAGCTGCAGTTACCTCATCTTGCATTTCCCAAGGGATAATTTGAAGTTCGTTTTCTTCAGGAGCCAATGTGTCATCAATTTCGTGCATAGACCCTTGGTCAACATCCACAGAGTGAATCTCTTCCTCTTCAATGCCATGACACTCTAACATTTCTGTTGCTGACACTGATGACACATGTTCACTACTTTCAAGTGGTTGTGTAGACTTTTCATTACGTAGACTTTTCTTTAATCTTCCACGAGATGGACTACAAATAAAATACACAATCAACATCTGAAAAAATTTGTACATTGCCTCTAAACATGAACTTTAACATGCATGTCTATAAGCAATGAAAACTTGCCTCTAAAGCAATGTTACATAGTCCATTAAAGGAGACAAAAAATAAAGATTGAAGACAAAAAATAAATACTATCTCCAACAAAACATTGCTTGTAAAGATGCACGCTAACATGTAACATGTATGACTAGAACCTTTTTTGTGCATAAAAATAAATTCTAGAAATACAACAATATATTTTTCTACTCTAATGAAACATTGGTTTTAAACATGCACGTTGACATGCAGGTCTTTAAGTTGCCCTTCAATAAAATACACAATCAATCTTTGAAAATATTTGGACAGCACCTCCTTTGAATGTGGAACAAAATTTTAAAAAGTATAATAATCCAATGGACACCTCACATGAGGGTTTCTTAATATTGAATGTAAAAAACAAAAATAATCTCTTTTGAAACATTAATCACTTTTCTCTAAACATGCATGTTAACATTCAAGTTTTTAGACACTAATTGACTTGAAAGCTTGGATGATTTGAAAGCTTTTTTTCATATGTAAACATCGTCTCTAGGCATTCACATTAACATGCAGGTCTTTAGACACTAAATAGAATTTAGCAAGCTACAAACATTCTCGACAACGGGTAGTTCTAGAAGCAATTTTCTTTTGTAAAAATAGATACATTATTTTTTATACAATTTGCTTTTAGGCATGCACATCGACGGGTACCTCTACATGTATAATAATGACATCAAAAAAATGGTGAGAAAATGTACCTTACAGGAGGGCGTCCTTTACGTCCCGCCATTGCTCCTCTCCGATTTTTTGGTGATGTTGGCATGGAGATGCAAGCTTTGGATTGATACTCGGATGACAAATGCTGTAATGCTCAGACTTCGCAGGTGATTTCTCACTTGCATGTGCAAATCAGACTCATAACCATATTTTGAAAGCCTCAAGAGACCGAAATGAACCGTTTTCCAAAACCTTGAAACCATGACAGAGAAATCTTCACACATCAGAATAGTCAATTATATACATGCATATACATGTGTTTGTGTTTGTGTATAAAATTGACCTGAAAGAAATAAAGGACTATTGAACGTTCTAAGATCAACTTGGTATCCAAACGTTCTAAGAATGCTGGAATTGTGTCCAGCATTCGTCATAAATACAAGGAGATCACATAATAAATTTGGGCTCTTAGCAACCCCCTGGCTTTCCAGCTCTCCAATTCTTTGCTACTTTCAATTGAGAGGTCTTAGACATGAGCCACTGCCCTCTCAATTTCACCTCTTAATTAAACCCTCTTTCTTTAATGCTTTCTCTCTGAGTGGCGCCTCCATCATACTTCAAATTTTGCATATTTTCTTCACCACTTTAGCACCAATTCTCCTCCACTTCGTCAGAAGCAGAAAACCTCCCACCTCCGCATAGGCCTTGTGCATCAAGGATCCACCATTGTTTAAAGACTTAAAGAACAAATGACTTAAAGAACACTGCCACTGCCACATAGGCCTTGTGCATCAAGGATCCACCATTGTTTTATTTCTTTGCTACCCAACTCCTCATTGATCAACTGAAACTACCCATTTTATCATCTGCGGACTACCCATTTTTGCTCTAAACTCCACAATTTTTACCTTGTTGGCACCCAGTAGGCATGCACCTCGGCTCCTAATCTGGAAGTGCAGAGTGTAGTGGGACGTTATAAGGGCCGGTCGACGTGCCTTGTCAAAGCCGGCCATCCCTTGCCACAGCTTTAGGAACTCTCAATCTATGAAAATCTGCATTTAAACGAGGTGGGACCATTGCCTCACGCTTGTCCTGCCCTGACAAGGTTACAACTAATGTCATGCTCGAAGCTAAAGCACACTAAGCAGGTTACTCACTCTTGATCTGAAGCTCTGCTATAGGCTGAGGACTGTACAGGGAAGCTTTTCCTGTCTCACAGCTTTAAGAGAGCTGGACTTGCGTTATTGTGGCAATCTTAAGAGCATTCCAGACCTAGACAACTTGCAGAACGTGGTAGAGATTGATACTGGTGGATGTTATTCCTTGACATATTTGAGCATATCAGTAGAGCAGCAAATTAGTGCGAGCAGGTAGCAGCTTGAAGTGATGGAGGAGGAGTCTGACTTCGTCCTGCCCTTCTGGGGATGACGTAATAGACACAATCTTGAGTAAGTGTTCATGAATCGCTAATATTGTTGTCAACAAGCTAACTCATAAGCGTGAATAATATTCCTCAACCACTGTACCATTCCAATTTAAACGTGGCGTCTCCTTTTGTGCATCTGCGATGCCTCAGACTTGAATTGGCCGCCTGCAAGTCTGCAAATGTCAATCGGTGCTTGGATGTAAGCGGTCTGCTGCTTCTCGAAGACCTGGACTTGACAAGTTTGACGGGGGTGCGAAAGTTGACCCCTCTCGAGTACCCTACACTGCAACTTGCGGCACCTGTGTTATTATCACCCACCATGGAGTCTATTAAACTCAAAGTGCCCGCCTCTCAATCAGAGGGATCCACATCAAACAGAGATGTGGTGGAGGTCCTACATACTCCCAGAAGAGCCAATGCGACAAGAAGGTCCTTATCCAACAAAAGGATTCTCGAAAAGACAGGGTTCTCCACTGATAAGGTAAATACATCACAATCAAATAAGGAGGACAAAGAGATGTCACCAGAGTGCTTCTCCTGTACACCTTCAAAGCCGTCTTATTGGAGCTTTCTTTCTCTCTTAATTGAAAAGCAATAAGTATTGATCATCACGCATCATACCTGTTGCTCACAATGACAGAGTTGGGACTGCAAGCCTTGCTGGAATCTTGCTCTCCACTGTGCTGCCGAGAACTGCCTAGAACTGCACTAGGTGAGCAACTGCCGCGAACTGCGCTTCCGAGAACTGCGCTAGGTGAGCAACTGCCGAGAACTGCCGCGAATTGAGACTTGCGAATTTTCTGAGAACTCCCGATTTGAGACTGCTCCCAAAGAGCACACGTTAACGTGCGCTCACTGCTCAGGAAGAGTACACTACAAAGGTGAAACAAATGCAGGAAGGCTGAAGGGTCTTTTGCCCTTTCCAGTCCCATAAGTAGAGTTAATTGGAGACTAAACTACAGCCTTCTTACCTAACAAGTGCTCTTAATTGGCTTACCTAACAAGTGCTCTTAAGTAATTATAACCAATAATGTATTTTTTGCCTCTACAAAGAGTTAATTAGTGATTAATATTTGGTTTTTATTTGTACACCCGGCTCATTTGGCTTACATAACAAGTGCTCTTAAGTAATTCATAACTAGTAAGGTATTTTTGCCTTACATAACAAGTGCAAAACGTAAACGTGCGCACAGTTTAGCTGCTCTGATCGAAACCTGCACCACTTTGCGCCCAAAGATCTACTCCCAAAGACTGCACGTTAACATGCATGTTTAGAGTTGCTGTGACACTTGCTCCCAATGTGCGTGCCTCTGTTGCAGATTTGAGAGCTGCTTCCAGAACTGCATGTTAATGTGCGCTCACATCAAGCTCTCCACAGATCTTCTTAGACTAATTTTGAGTTGATGTGACACCTGCTCCCAAAGTGCGTGCCTCTGGTGCAGATTTGAGAGCTGCTTCCAGAACTGCATGTTAATGTGCTCTCCTAGGAAATCCAGAGTGGAGTAGTGATTTTGAGTTGGTGGAGTAGTTATTTGTCTTGAACGACGTTTTTGGTGCATTCATTATTTTAATTTTTGATAATTTTCAATCATGAAATGTTCACGCTGCTGATTTTTAAAAAGTTTATATTAAATCTAATTGTATATATTTTTTTGAAAATATGTTGAAAAGAAAACCGTCACTAATGTGTCTTGAATTGTGGACAGGATATGGAATAATTATTTATGGCAGTAGGATATAGACAAGATATGGAATAATCATTTATGGACAAGATATGCAACGTGCGATTCTACATTTATGGCAGCAGGATATAGAATAATCATTTGCATGAGAATCATGAAACGAGACTCATGAAACGAGAATCATGAAACGTTTTTGTTGCAAAAAAAAATTAAAGTTTATATCAAATAATTTTTATTTATTTTTGTAAACATTAAAAAACATATTTAGATTTGTTAAAAAGGGATTCGTCATATTTGAAAGCTGCTGTGTCATTCTAGTGGATTGCAGCTACAATGGGTCGTCAGATTACTGTCTATGGTCCAATTCGTGGTCAAAAACTTTTGTTACTTCTTGAAAACAGATTCCATGAATTACCTTTGCAGTCAGTGAGAGAAAGTTTTGGCTTGTTAACCAGTTCGTTTACTCTGCACCCATTAACATTGAATGGTGAACATGTAAAAATGGAATCCTCGAGGTCAGGTTCTGGTGAAGAGGTCTTTTTACTGGATCATGAAGTGTGCCAGTTTTTAAAAGTTCGAATAAAAAACACTCATGAACGTCAAGGATCCCGAGGAAGTGAAGCTTCTCCAATAGTTCTGGATATTGGTTCAAGTGATGTCACAAAGAATCAGACCAGTGTCATGGATATAATTCGATCAATGCCCAATAAAAACAATCTTCATTCTGCTTTGAAGAAGACTAATGAAATTGTTCAATGTAAGGAGATTCCTACTCAATACGCTGGATATGTTGCATTTGAATTTCCACCAACAAGCAACGACAATACAATGGTTGGCATGGAGCAGCGTCATGATTGTCATTTGTGGACAGAATATGTCACTTGTAGTAGTGATTGCTTTCCTGGTGCCATTCTCTTCAGTAGGTGTTCAGGTCATCTCTGTTGTGTCAATGATGCATGTCCTTTCTATTTGCGAGCAAGAGTTCATAATGAATCACAATGGCGTGGTCATCTCTCTAAAGTTATTTCCATTGGAATATTGACACCTGAGCTGGGGACAATGGTTTGTGTCCATTGCAATCAAATGCCTTTTTGTGTTGCAACATGTCCTACTGTTATTTATTACTGTTTGCCAAAAGATAAGCAAAGAGTTACTCGATGTGCTATTCATATGGGAGAGCATAAGCACCCTTGTGTTCACGGAAAGAATAGGTCTGCTGAGAAAATGATAGATTCGCTTCTGCAAACTAAAGAAAACCAAGATCCTTTCACAACTGCCAAGAAATTAGAACGTGTTGCTACCCAAGATGTGATATTAGATAAGCTTGTGATGGAAACTGCTGGCAAAAAATGACTCTATTGAAGATGGAGAGTTTTCAAAATTTCTTGATACCATTACTCCTCTATCTAACAAGCGAAGAATAGAGAGGAGCTTAGAGATTTCCAAGAGGTCAAAGCATTTCAGTACAAAAGGTTTGGAAGTTGTCCTAGACCTCAAGAGCAGGTGTAGGTATCATTTCATTCATAGTGTACTTTTTCCTAGACAACTTGGAGGTTCAGAGCAGCCACATGTGTTCAAAATGTCGATCATAGGTCCAGGGAGTGGAGTTGACTTGGTGAATAAGATGCGTCCAGGAGGAACTTTAGAGAAAATGTGGGTTCACTTTGATCATGTGCACCGTGTTCAAGGGTGGCCAACAATGTCTGCTCATGTCTACGACCCATTTGTGCGTGAATTAATGACAATTGCCACCTGTGAATTCACTATTGAAAATAAATTTGCTCAAATAGAGTTTTGGAAAATGTTAAATAAAGTGGTGCAAGATCAAGGGTATGAAAAGCCAGAATTCAGAGGGTTTATGACACATGAAGCAAATCCAAATTGGATTGTTGTTCGGAGTGTTTACTTTGGTGGGGCAAAAACAAAAATACCTTCCAAAGAACGATCATGTGGCTTTCATTGGGAGCAATCCATGATTCGACATGCAGTGAAATGTATCTGTCCATCTTCACAAGAGGATCACAAAATCTTGTGCCGAAAATGGCAGAGTGCACCATCTGAGAATCAAGCAGACATTTGTAAAGAAGATCTATGCCAATTTTGGAAGGCAGGGCATGTTGTCGATGGAGAGATGGCTTGTTTAGAGACTTGGATGGCTTGGTGGGATGTAAGAGTACAACATTGGGGAGGGAGATTTGTAACACAGGATGAGTCTGGAATTTTTGTGCCCACAACAAACTTGTGTGAGGTTAAGCATGCAAGCATGCGTGCATCTATTGGTTACAAAGAGAAAATTAGCTTGTATGAGGCAGTTGGTGCAGACATGGCAATGGAAGTGCTACAAAGCGTCAAATACAATGCTTATCTAAAAGGTGTTAGGTCTGCTACTGGTCCTGGGATCGATGATCTCGCAAAGCGATTTTTGGGCCGATCATCAACAACATCAGCTTCCCAATCCCTCATTGACTTGACACACTCTTCAATGTCTGAGATGGGTTTTCAAAGCCCTGAAATGAATAGAGCTCCCTTGCGAGAGAAGAGTGTTAAGAAGAAGCGACCAACATTTGTTGATGCAGATGAGCTGCTTGATGAAGACAGTCATAGACCAGAATTTGTGACAGTTACAGAGCCGGTTGTAGGGCCAGATGTGCATCCAGAGACTAGCTGTGGAGTTGGCAAATATTGGCACGAGGTTAATGTTCCAAAGACACTTTGGGCTATAAGAAGAACTGAGCCTGGTCGAAAGATGACTTGATTTGGGATGGTTGATAATCAGAGTGTTAGATGTGCACGATACATCACTGAAGGGAATGACGATGTCACATGTGGAACTGTTTTTCCATGCTTTTGGGGACGTAGAAAGTATCCTGCCTCTAGTTCAAATCCAAGTGGTTTAGTGGAACGTTTTGTGTGGTTTTGCAACTCCAATAACATGCATACATGGTGGATACATGAAATGATTGTAGGGGCTCCAGGGCCAGCACCAGGTGTTTGGCCTGTAGCGCAGGGAACACAATTGTTGCCAGTTGAGGTGGAGCACTTGCAAGCAAATGGATTTGTCCTTCAATCGACAACAAAAGCTAGCAATTTAGGTAGTGTTTTGCGATCAAGAAATAGTGTTCCCAGTGCCTTCCATCCTAGGTATAGGGATGGGAAGATTGTTAAGTGGAGATCAAAGCTGACAAAAGATTTTCATACAAGGATTGCTTTGGGGAGCACACTTGAAGCAAAATTGGTGAAAGAAGTGATTATTGTGTGCAATGAAACACATGTTTTCTATGTTAGTACAGAGGGGTCCAAGGCAAAGGGGATAACATACTTAGTGACAATCTCTGATTTTCCACGATGCACATGCGAGGACTTCCAAAAGAGAGAATCAAAAAAACAGACCTACGTGCCGTGCAAACACATGTACTATGTATTTCTTCATATTCTTGGGTTAGACTCACATGCCCATGAGTTCATGCACCAGGCTGCTTTATCCAAGGTAGAAATTTTTCACGCTCTAGGGGGAACTAGGGCAGCTGTGCGTCCTTAGGATACTTACACAACATGATGTTCAAATTATATACTGCACACCGTTGCAGTATTTTTTTGTGGGCATTTACGTTAACTATCAATCACCATCCTAGGAGTTTTTAGGTTGCAATTTTGAAATTTTTGGGAAATGTCGAACGTAAGGCTTCGAACACATAAACTTTCCATGTATTTAATATATTGTTGTCGTTTCTTGTTGGCATTTGGATTTACTACCAGCTTCTATCCTGGGAGTTGATAATTTTTGCATCTTTTGGCTTTCCCTTGTAAGCAATTGCATGAGTTCAGTTCCTTAGTATGCTCTCAACTATATTTTGTTGAAAATTATAGGTCGTCAATAGCAATGTGTTTGAATGTCTACACTGTTTTTGCATTTCTTACCAACAATCGTGGTAAGGGAGTTCATGGTTTTGAATATATTGGCTTTACCTTATACGACAACACAATTCTAAATCATATGGGTTTACCTCGTAAGAGGCACGGTAAACTATTAATTTATTTCCTTGGAAACTATTGGTCATCAAGAAATAGGTGTCTAAATGTTTTCAATGTCTTTGCTCGATTTAGTGCTCACTCAGATTTTTTTGTTGTAGTAGTTTTTTGTGGGCATTTACGTTAACTATCAATCACCATCTTAGGAGTTTTTAGGTTGCAATTTTGAATTTTTGGGATACCTCGAACATATAAGGCTTCGAACACATAAAATTTCCATGTATTTAGTATATTGTGGTCGTTTTTTGTTGACATTTGGATTTACTATCAGCTTCTATCCTAGGAGTTGACAATTTTTGCATCTTTTGGCTTTACCTTGTAAGGAATTGCGTGTAAGGAATTGCGTGAGTTCAGTTACTTAGTATGCTCTCAACTATATTTTCTTAAAAATTATAGGTCATCAATAGCACTGTGTTTGAATTTCTACATTGTCTTTGCATTCACTACCAACAACCGTGGTAAGAGAGTTCATGGTTTTGAATATATTGGCTTTACCTTATACGACAACATAGTTCTAAATCATATGGGTTTACCTCGTCAGAGGCAAGATAAACTACCAATTTATTTCCTTGGAAACTATTGATCATCAACAAACATGTGTCTAAATATTTTCAATGTCTTTGCTCGATTTAGTGCTCACTCGGATTTGCTCGCTATATGAATCCTTTGGGTTTTCTTTGGAAACTATTGGTCATCAACAAATATGTGTCTAAATGTTTTCAATGTCTTTGTATTTATTTGCTCGGTTTAGTGCTCGCTCAGAGATTGGGATTCTTCCGTGTTTATAGTTACCTCCACACCTAAGTACATCTCGTACTTGAAGGACGTTATTTTTAGACATCCTTACTTGAGACATATTCCACATGTGGAGAATACGAGTCTCTGGGATAGACACTAGCGTCGCTATTTCAATTATGTGTCGCGACGATGTCCCTCGGTGTGAGTCTCATGTGTTTTCTAGACCATTTTTAGCACGACGTATCAGGAGAAATTTCAATGGCCAGAAATTGTCGGATACTTAGAATGACTTGTTAAGGTATACAAGTGCTGGTAAACAACATTAGAGATGGTTGTTTATGTATCTATCAAGGCTATGAGTTGTTAATGAAAAAGTTTCATTGTTTGTACCTAGAAGTGATCACTGTTTCACCTTCTATTATGGTTCAGACATTTCAGCAAGGCTTGCAAAAGATTGCAACAGAAAGTATTTAGTTTCTTTTCACAACTATTTACATTCCTCTTTAGTGTGTGCTAGGCGCATCACATTTTCCATAAGTATTGGCAAGGATCACCATGGATATGCAGGTTCGGATCTGTTTTTTGCTAATTGCATGCACACTAGGTGTTATGGGTCATAGAGTTTAGCAAAGGCTAATTTGGAACGGCATGCATATTCATGAAGTTGTTGCTTATGAAGTATTTTGCACTCTATGTGTATTATCTCTATGAGATTACTTTTGGGTCTACTAATCACCAATAGAGGTCATGGCTCGGTTTGGGTGTTTGTGGATTTTTTAAGTTAACCACGATGGTTATTCCGGACATTGTTGATTCCTCAATAATGTTACACGATATTGTGATTCCCATTTACCAGTCATCTGGGAAGACTGTCTGTCTGTAAATCGTGAGGGAAACACACCTCAGTACTGTTAGTTATCCAAGGGGATAGGAAAATTACAAAGTGTAATCTTGTGCTAAAGGATATGCAAAGTGTGTACATTAGCACCAAGAAATCCAACTAATAAGAATTTATTGCTCTACTTGGAGTTTTCCTAGCATCAAATAAAGCATGTTTTGCAATTAGGTTTAGCCTCTTCATGTTTAAATCAGGTTCTCAACCTTGAACATCAGTTATGGTTGAGTTGTTTATTGATGAAATTTGAGAACAAGTCAAGGACTTAAACTTGGCTGATGAGTTATGTCAGCAAGTTACTTTCGCGAAAAGTGAAAAGCGGTTCTATTTCAAGTACATCCTTGTTGTGATAACTCGTTTAAGCATGCTCATGTGCATTTTAAATGGAGTCTACACACTAGATGATCCAAAAGGACAACAATGTGCAAAATGATGATGTTATTCTCGATTTCATTGAATCTCCTACTATACCATGTTTTGGTCAAACAAACAGTTGGATCCATGAAGGATACTTTGGAAAACACTAGTGTTCTTATGAAGATCCTATCACTTTTGTTTTCACGGACAAAAATGCTTCTCCAAGGAGGGAGTAATGTCATGCCAAGGGTAGGACTATAGGAGGGCATGGCCCTGGCCAAGGGCCGATGGATACACATGTGGTACATGGGCTATATATAGCTAAGAGCCAAAGGGCCAAGGGCCTATATATAGGTATGGTTGAGTGGTTATTGGAATGTCGATCTTCCCAGTCTCTCACATTATACTTCTTTAAACAACATCCACTAATCCAATTAGCCATTTGTTCACCATCTGGGGTGGACAACTTAACTTCTCCACTTGGAGATACATCTTCAATGATAAACAATCCATTTCTCTTTTTCTTAAACTTGGGAATGTGCTGATTAAGGGAATTAGACTAAAACTAAGTCCCCTGTTTTGAAGATTTTTGTAATTAGATGGGAATCAAAAAAGTATTTTTGTTTTTGCTTTTATACGTAGATGTGAGATAAAGTAGTTAGACTTTGCTCATCAAGCTTTTCTAAATCTTCAAGTCTCTCTAACAATTCATGTCCGGTTCACTCAAGATCCTTAGATACCCTTAGTGTCGGCAATAGAAATTCTATTGGCAATGTGGCATCAAGACCATAAACAAGGTTAAAGGGTGTAGCATTTAAAGCTATTTTGCATGAAACTTTATAGGCCCAAAGAGCATCATGGAGATTCATTTCCCAATGTGCCCTTCTTGAACTAACCACTTTAGTCAATAGCCAGCTTAGAATTTTATTTGTATGCTCAGCTTGTCCATTGGCTTGTGTGTGATAGGGAGCTGATTTGTTATGGATGACCATAAATTCATTAAGCAGATACTCGATTACCTCATTGAGGAAATGAGTTCCCCTATCACTGGCAAATTCTTTTGGCAGTCCATATCATGTGACCAGATACTTATACAAGAATGTGGATGTGGTTCTGGCATTATTCTTTTGAGTTGCTTTAGCGTCGGGCCACATGGTCAAATAGTCCATATCTATAATGATATATTGAGCTCGGGTTCTATAAGTAGGTGGTTATATTGGCCCAACAAATTATAAACCCCATTTTGCAAAAGCTATAGCCCCTATAATTGGTCTTAAGGACATGCTATCTACACAGGTTGGAATTTTTTCTCGTTGACATGCATCACATCTTCGAACATACTCCTTGACATCTGCAAAAAGTGTTGGCCACCATATGACTACCATTAAGATTTCTCGTACGGTGGTCTCACTCAAAAAGTGACCTCCAGATAATCTGACATGTGCTTGTTCTATAATGGGAATATATTTGTTTTCATTTGCACAAGGACGTGATGTTGATCTTTTCCTCTCCCATACAATTGGTTTCCAATCAAAGCATAGTCTCTTGCTTCTGTTTTAATTTCTTTCTGATGGAATTTACTCATATCCTCAGGAAATGTTCGTCTTGATAAGTAAGTAACTAGATAGTTACCGGGTTGGGTTACTCCACTTAGAAGCATGCAACATTTGGAATAATGTCACATGAGGTATGGGTGCTTGTTTTTGACAGTGAGGACATTGTTTTACAAACGAATGAACATTCCTCCTCATAGTTGGCCAAAATACTCCAAGTCTCAAGATCCGTTGCATATTTTGGTCTTTTGCAAAGTGAAGTCCTACTACGGTAATATGTGCTTGACTTAGGTATTGGGTTTTGTCCTCAGAATTATGCATAAAAGCAATAGTTTTTCTCAATTTCTTTTGTACAACCTTCCAGCTAGTAATTGATACATAGCAGATTGCTCAATTAATCTGGTTGTAATAGGAAGTGGTATTTGTGAATCCACTTGAGCTATGGTCATCAATGATACTGTGTTTTCTGACCATCGAGGTATCATTTCTACGAAGAACAGATATGCATCTAGTAGATCATTGTCTACTACCCTAGGTGGTTCTCTTGAAACAATCCTTGACAAATGATATGTTCTTTGATGAGTGGTGCCCTTTTTCACAACTACAGTGCAATCAAATTCCAAAATAATGATGAACCATCTCACTATTCTTCCTGTGTTACATGGCTTGTTGACCAAGTACAATAAAGCTTGGTGGTCCACAAAGAACACAAATTTGTTTGCTAATAGGTAATATCTATACTTTTTTACGACATAGATCATTCCTAATCCTTCCCTTTCGGTGGTTGCGTAGTTTTTCTCTGCCATATTCAACTGTTTACTAGCATGAGAAAAAGGAAATCAATTTTCCCATCTCCTGGTTGAGCTAGAAGCATCTACATGTATGTGGAATATCTTATTTCAATTTGGTGCTTTCAATATTGGAGCTAAAGTGAGAGCTTGCTTAAGCTTCATGAAGGATTCTTCACACTCGTCAGTCCATTCAAAGTGTGTAATCAAGCTATACATGGGTTTTCCAATTATAGAGTACATGTAAATGAACCATCTGCAATATCCACAATGTCCCATGAAATCTTGGACTCCTTTGTCTCTAGGAAAATCAAAAATAACATGAATATTATCCATATCAGTAGTAGCTATGCAGTTTTTAGACACTATATGTCCAAGAAATTTTCCTTGTCTACCCACGAATGTGCACTTTTCAGGATTTAAGAAAATCCTATAAAGTCTACATTTTTTGAATACCTTTTTGAGGTGTTCAAAATGATCAGCTCGGATTGATGAATGTGCACATAAATCATCCATATATACTTCCGAGAAATCCCAAAGATATTCTTTAAAAGCATGGCTCATCAATCTTTGGAAGGTGGCAAGAGCATTAGTTAACCCAAAAGGCATTACCCGATAGGCAAAAATACGCCATTCAGTTGCAAAGGCAGTTTTATGTTAATCTTTGGGTTCAACCAAAAGTTGAGTGTATCTCGAGAAGACATCTAAAAAGTTGTAAGCCTCTTTTCTTGCAACACATTCTAAAACATGCTCAGTGATTGGAAGAGAAAAGTTTTCTCTTATGGTAGCTGCATTCACTTTCTTGAGATTGACACACACTCGTAATTTTTCATTTTTCTTGGGTACTACCATAATTGGAGACACCCATCTATATGTTTAATTTCATAAATGAATTTGGCTTCCTTTAGCTTTTCAATCTCTTCTTTGATCTTCCTGGAAAATGTATCATTATAAGTGTATGGCCTTTGTCTACTTGGTTTTGCATCATCTCTCATGGGTATGGTATGTTGATAGAGTTTTGGATAACACCCTTGAGATCCTTGTAAGACCAAGCAAAGACATTTCAGTATTCTTTCAGTAAGCTTAGAAAAATCTATTCTTCTTCTTCTGTTAGGTCATTTGCAATGCGAAGGCAGGTATAGGCTCTTCTCCTGGTTCAGCCAGATCTATCTTTTTTGCGTTTTCAGGTCCTTCGTAGGCTCGCCCTATTTTCGCATTTCCCTGATAGGCTCTTCAACTATGATTTTTTGGTCTTGGAGAGTATATTTCTTGTAATGGGATGGAACACTCATTACATCTTTACCATCTTCCTCAGTGGTTTCCATTTTAGTTGTATATATCTCCTTTAGAGCTTTTCTCAATTCTTGATAATTCTTTTTCCATTTAACTCGTGTCATGGTTGAATTCTTGTCCTGGTATTTAGGTTTTTCTTGAGTTTCCTTTCTTGTTTTTCTTAAAGTTTTTTATATTTCCTGCTTTTCATTTAAAGGATATCTACTAGTGATTTTGTCCTTGACACAATCATGTGCATCTATCTGCATCAGAAGCTGTGTTCTATTGGAGACTGATGGCATAGGTCTAGCTTTCAAATTTGTCGTGTCTCTTTTTCTTCTATACCATTTTTGTCTTCTTGACTTCTGGTTTGGAAAACCAAAAAAAATTCCTCCCCTCCTTTCATGAGTAGTTTAGCTCTCACATGTTATTTTTCCGACCCTGAATCATCTGAGGTAGTTGATTGTTCTTCTAACTCATCTGTTGCATCATAGTAGAGGTCTCAAAAGACTTGTTGAGCTTTCATCAAGTCCTTGGATTCGTGAGTTTCGTCTTCAATGTGAAGGGTTGAGACCATTTGTATAGGAGTTATGTCATAGCCATTCTCATTGCAAAATCGAGTAGGCATTGACGTATTTACACATATATCTATTGTTGCTAAAATTTGAGTCCACTTAAATGGCTCAAAAAAATGCTCTGGAAAGGATTCACGTACATAGGCTTTGTATGTGCAATCCCTTTCTAAGATACATTATTCTTGTTTTAAGCTCCCTTTTTTGATGCTTCGCACATCCAAATAGGAGTATCTTTGTTCAACCAACATGGAAGCTTAGTTTCCACCGAAGAGACCGAGTCAAATTCTTGAATGGACATTTTCATGACATCTCTATAGTGTGATGTTTTAGATTGACTGTTGTTATTGATCCCACTTGCTTCAAGTACAGATAATTATTTCCCCAATGGTGGATGAGTTGTACTTGTCACATGAAAGGTCTTTCCAAGATCATTTTATAATTGAGTTTCTTTCCAAATAAGTCCACTATGGTAAAAGTGTGTTGGTAATAAATTTCACAAGGATTAACTATCTCTTTTTCAAGTAGTCCTAAGGACCTTTCGATGTGTCCATCAACCAATTGCAATTTCATTCGAGTTTGTCTAATGGCTGGTTGTCCCCATGATTCCCATATTGCTTTTGTGGCTATGGCTATGCCTGCTCCACTATCCAGCATTGCCATGATTTCTATATCATTATATTTCACTAGAAGGGTTGTGTTTCCTTCTTTCCCTTTGTAGTATTCTCCAACTTTGCTCATTGGAACAAATCGAATCTCTTTGTTATCCAATTCATGTTTTAATTTTCCCAAATTATTTGGGATTAGCTATGTTATCCCCACCTTCTCTAGAGTTTTTTTTAGATCATTCCATAGATATGGTTTGATTTTTATTAGTTCTCCTACAGTAAGAGTGTATTGAATGGGTGTAGAGATGATTGAATGAATGTTGTCTACTTCTAGGGTCTATTCCACTCTCTTTACCCGAGTGGTTTTACACACTATGGATTCATCTTCGTTATCTCCCAAGTAAGAGGGTAGTGTTTTCAAAGCCAATGGTCTAGACATTCCTGAAGCTTCAGAGCCGCAATCTCCATACAAGGATTGTACATCCATGTCCATATCAAGAGGTAGATTGTCTAACCAAACTTCCTCTATAGGAGTTGACTTTAGAGCTAGTCTCCCATCATTAATCTCTCTAACTTTTTTCCATAAGTGTCCTGGCCAGTCTTCTTCTACGAATGTAATTCTGTCTAAGGAATCTTTGTTTTCAAGCACTATAAGGTGTGGTTCTTTTGTTTGAAGGTGGGGTTCTACCACCACTTTGGATTTCTCTTTACTAGTTCCTACCACAAGCTCCTCAGGTTTTGCCATACTTTTGAGCCTAGTTTTCTGTTTTTCTAGCATCTCTTGAGTAATTCTTACCAAATTTTGATAAGCTTCAAGGTTAGCCGCTTCCATGTCTAGAGAAGGATAGTTTTTCCATTTGTTTTCCATGTTTTGGCTTGCTTTAAGTCCCGCTCGGTAAGCTGCCAAGGTTGCATTAATAGGCTCAAAAATTTTGTCTACCAAAATCGATCCTCCATATTTCACAGTGGTTTCCTTGATTTCGCTTCCAGTTCCTTTCACTTTTTCTTGGAATAGTTTCTTTGCTTTCTCCTTGATTTCAGCCCTTTGTTTCTGTTTTCTCATCTCATACCTTTTGCTTCTGCTTCTTTTGGTCTTTTGAGAGGAAATTTTAGTATTTTTTGAATCATTAGAGGAGTTATGTTTCTTCTTCTTAGCCCGGGATCTGGTGATTACCTTGATTGGAATAATCAGTTCACTCTCGGATGAGCTACTAGGTATCACTTGGACTACGTTCACTAATGTTCTACCCTTGTTTAAAGGATTTTTTGGACAATTTTCAAGGAAGTGTCCTCCCTTTTTGCAACATTGTATGCAATAAGCTTCAGCTGGCTTAAGGTTTTTGTCCGGCTTTGGGCATTCATTTTTCTAGTGATCATCTGCACCACATTTATGTGACAGTTCCCAGTTCTTGGCTTAATCATTGGTCTTACCATTGGAGGTCTAACATCTTGATTAGATACATAGTACATTGTTGTAAGCGTTGGCGTAGTATAAGTCACATGTTCTTCTGTTGGTGGTGGATGTGAATTATACCAATCTCTTTTTACCATTACTGTAGATGGACTAGGCTCAACATAGGGTATAACAGGCACTAGTGCTTGTTCATCTATGACTCCCTCTGAATGCATGTACTTTATAGGTACTACATTATGTCGAGGATATGGAGGTTGTTGACACAACACACGTTGAGGTCTTTCCATACCAATCGGTGGTCTTTGAGCTAGGGCTATATTAGACCGATATCTGTACATGGGTTGTCCTTGTGGCCTCATAGGCACATATTCCCATCATACTTTGGTCAATAATAGCACTCATTGGTCTCATGGTTGGTCCATTTACCTTTGATTGCACACCATTTTTGTGGCCTAATTGGTTGTCCTTTTGAGGTATCCCTTGCCTTGGTCCCCTCATATGTGCTTTTTGCATGTTATTCATCATGTCATTCATCCTTTTGCGCATGTATTCTATGGTTGAAAGCGATGCTGCAGCAGCCGTTCTCACTTGTGCTGGTTTTGTGGATGTTGTTTTCTCGCTTTGGTTATCCTTAGGGACATCTTCTACATTGAAAATATCACAATTGTCTCCTAAGTCAATAGCATCTGACACACACTCTTCTAGGGTCACATGCTTCTTGCTACAGAATATAGCATGAAGTTCTTTTTTTAGCAGTCCCTCTAGAAACAATGATACGAGTCTTTCTTTTGCAGGTATCTCTAGCTCTGGGCATCTTGCAATGGATTGTTTCATTCTAGTTGCACAATCCCTAATAGACTCACCTTGTTTTTGTTTGAAGCTATAGATTTGAGCTACCGTATTGTGTTTGATCTTCATTTTGAAATAAGGAGCTACAAATCCTTGAGCTAATGTATTTAAGTCCATGATTGACCTTGGTGGGATGTTTTGAAACCATGTCAGTGATTTTCCTTCTAATGTCATTACAAATCCCTCGAATTGAGTATGGAAATCAAATATGCGTTCTACTCTTAGCACTTTCTTAAAGCTTGTGAAGTGATCATATGGATCCCCAGATCCACTGTATTTTTTGATCCATTTTGAAAATCAGTTGGTTTGACACGTCTATTTGGTTCAACTCCCGGTCTCTTGGCAATTGGTCCTGTTTGGAGTCTTTCAAACCAATCTGTTGGAAATAGTGACTCATGTAGCCCTGGATTGGCCTTAGTGTCACCCAATTTACTTTGTGATGAGGTGGTTTTTGGTTTCTTAACATTTCTCTTAAAAGATCTCTCGCGGAGTTCATCTCTTGGAATAGTTTCTGGTCCTTGGCCCAACATCCAATCCCTTATGGAGTACCCTTGGTATTTGGTTTGTTCCACCTCTTCAGGAGTCATCATAACAGAGTTATTGTTATAACAATCCCTAAACAGGTAGGTTGGTAGATCTGCTAAACCCTTGTCTTTGATTTTGAAGATACAGATGATCTTCATGGGCGTTAGTTGTCCTAATTTGGCATGAAAAGTCCATAGAAGATCTTTGACGTTTCTATCCTCCCAACAATAGACTCCAATCCTAGGATTATCCGTACTAAGCCGTCTCAAAGGCTTCAAATCAACTTGATCGTATCCCTTGAATTCCAAAGTCGGTGGTCCTTCTTTTGCTGCCATATTTGAAATTATGGTATTGACTTCTAACCCCCATTTGTCTATCACGTCAGGGTTTTCAGCTTGTAAATACTGAGTTGCGTTTCTATCCATGTACATTTTTCCTTATTTGTTTGCCCTTATCTCCTCTTCAAATTCTATGCCATGGTCATCAATGCGAATAGCATAATCTTCATTAGGATCCAGGTAAACGTGAGCTCCATGGAGATTAGTCTTATAAAAAGATAGTATGTACTTATATTGCACCGCTCCTGTTGTTGAATGAGTCCAACAGGAAGACCTTTTAGATGCTGAGTCTGAATTTTTTTTTGAGACTTCTTCAAAGATAGTGTCGAAGTGATCTCCTTGATTCACACTCTCTTTGGTGGATACTCTACTAGCAGTCTCTCCAAACATGCCTTGATTTGCTAGTATACAACCAGATCTAAGGTTTATATAGACTTGTGAAGCCCTGGATAGAGTAGTTACCATTGGATTGACTTGTTGTCAACTTCTTCCACTTGACTTGATTGAAACTTCTGTGAAGCTTTTAAATCCTTGTTTGCAACCTGATTCCTGTATCAGTTTTAATCAACTTAGCTATTCTTTCACAAAGACTGTACAACTTTTGCTAACTATTGTGGCTGGTCTATGTATATCACTTCAATTCGAGCTAAGTGAATCAGTACTTGAGACTTTCATATTCTAATTTTGCAAAAAGCCAAATGACTAATTTGCAACTTGCAAATTGAGTGAACATGTACTAATTTGGATCTGATTGAACCCAAAATTTCCCAGTGGCCTTCTATTATGTTGATCTAACACTGTACAAGTTGAAAAGTCAAAAAGTCTATCTCTATGTATCAGTAGTAAATGATCATGATTATTTACTTTTCTCAGTTTTTTCACTTTCTGGCTTGTTTTGCAACTTGTTAAGGTCTCTAGACAAGCTTCACTAATTTTGAACAAAATTTGTTCAAGTTATCAACTGTTTTGTGTTCATCTCGCAGACTCAATTTTCAAGACTAAATTTTCAAGAATCCGGCTTAAGTCTCACTTTTGTGATCCAAATTTCACCAAAATTGATTTGTGTTGTCTACTTGATAGGCTTGACCTTGTGGTATACTCAAATGTGCAAGAATATCAAATTTTGTAGCAAATGTAAATAATCATGATTATTTACTCCTGCTATTTTTTAACAAATTTTTGTCACAATCTTGATACAGATCTCCTAAGCAACTTAACTTAATCTTCCTAGCCAAGTTTCATCAAGTTTGGATAATTTTTGCTCAAATGGTGATTAGTTTTATGTCTGCAGACTGACTTTGCAAATTTGGCCACAATTTTCAATCCAATAATCCAAATCTTACTAAATTTGATTTGTGGGCTCAATGCAACATGCTAAAACTAGTGGTATGCTGGTTTGGTAAAAAAAAGTTGAAAAATGAGACAAAATTAATAATCACGATTATTTTACTTATGGTAAATTTTTGCATCGTTTTTTGTCAATTAGGCATGTACACTTGTTTATCAGATCAACATAAACCTATAAGTTAAGTTCCATTGAGTTTGAACAAAATTTTTCCAATTTATACTCAAGTTCTCGAAAGTCAGTAAAGAATTCAGTTTTTACCCAGTTTTGGTGATCCAAATTCTATGGGCCTTTACAAACGATGGTTGTACACATGCATAAAGTCTCTGGTATCAACCTTGGTCACTTTTGAGCTGAAAGTAAATAATCACGATTATTTACTTTAAGCCTAAAATGAGCACTTTTTTGAACTTTTTCCTTGGACAGTCTTTTCATGAGCTATTTTAACACTAGGTTGGTAATGGGACACTTTTATGTCCTGTTAAGTGACCATTTTCCTTGAATTCTGTCAAGAGTTTCAAAATGGATTTTGAGGTGCTATCTGTCTAGAAAGTTGTCTCATGAGCTGAAAAAAACTCGACCTTTTTTTGGAATATCAATTCCATCTTTAACCTTGTCCTTGCACAACATTTCACAACCTAAACTGTGTGAAAAAACGGCTCTTGTTTTTGGCTTTTTCAACTTTTTGCAACTATACAACTCTAGAATTCATGTTTGTGAGGTCTATAATGCTAGAGAACTATCTTTAGTAGTCCTCAACATGTTCTGATGCTTCTAGGGAGAAATAAATGTTAAAGTTGTAAGTTATGACCAAATTACAAAAATTGTCAAATCCTGTTTTTTAGCCAATTTTAGCTCTTCTATGATTTTTTTGGTGGCTTTCATGATATCCAAATGCAGTTTTGATTTTCTATGTCGCATATTGTAACATAAAGCTAATATTCCTTGAGTTTTGGGGCACCCAATACCCTATTTTGCATAGTAGACAACGATGGTTGATTTTTTCAATTTTAGAAGAAAACAAAACATTCTAGTATACCAAGTATAGCTTTTTCAATATTGTTAGTTTCTTGTGACAACTACATGCATTTTGTAGGTAGTAACCATCTCTAGTCATAAGGATCAAATTTGGCTAGATATTGAATAGATTCTATGGGATTCTACAACTCATAATGTTGAACCCAGTTTTTTCATGTTTGCTGTATTTAGCACTTCATCTTTGTCCCCAAGATTCCCCTTGGTAAGAGATGTATTATTCTTTTGACATGCTCCATGGCTCCTTATGAACCTAAAGGACAATAAGGAACTAAGAAAATATGCATATATTATTTGTATTGAGTGTGGCTATAGAAACTTTGATGATAGGTTTGCAGAATGGTAAAAATTCAACTTTTTTGTACCTATTTCTTTTGGCAAAACAAAAAACAGTGAGTGAGAAGCAATCATATGTTCTGATCACTAACCCATTGAAGTTAACTAGGGAATTTATCTCAAGTCCTACAAAAATCCCTAATCTTATTTTTATGCAACAAAACGTAAGAAATGACTGTTTTGATGAAAATGTACTAGTCCATCAACTTTGGAGGCATGGTGTGACCAAAAGATGAGAAATTTTACAAGTTTCTTATTTTTTACATGTGTAGTAGGCCTTGAACTATAACCTCATGAAAGGATTTTACAAAATGAGTGGATCTACTATGGTTTTGGAGGTTTTTTTCAAAACCCTGAAAGGACACTTTTATGTCCTGTTAGGTTACCAACCTAGTGTTAAGCCTTTGAGTCAAGTCAAAACGCTAAAATGTTAAGAAAAAGTAAATCTGAGTTTTTGCAAACTCTTGAAATTTTTACCTCAATGCATCCTTAAGCTTACCCACTAGTTCGTACAACTTTTAAAGCATGCTCTTCAGTCGGATTCAGTGGTTGACAGTCTTCTCGTGCTATTTCTAGCCGTAGACCTGAAATTTTGCAACTTCACATAAACATCCCATTGATTCTTTTGGAGCGAGCAATGCTCTAAATTCCACCTCCAATTCTACTTACCCTACTCCTAGGTTCTACTGCAATGGGGTTGTGGAAACTGTCCACAAACACTGTTTTCTTGTTTTTTATGGTTTTTTGAGAGTTGTCTCGTCCACCAATCATTCTCAAAATCCTAATCTAATTCTACAATCCTACAATCCTAAAGGTACTTAGCAAGTACAACCTACTTCCAAGCTACCTCTACATGGGAAAAGATATGCGGTTTAAAAAGAATGTTTTGACTCTAGGAGATCCTAGGGGAAGTTAAAGGACAACTTCACAAGACGATCGTGTTTTTCACTACTTTATGTCTCTTCAATCCCCACCAGCGGCACCAAATGTGGGATGGGTGTCTAACCTTACTTCTATCTTATTGCAGATGTAGCGAGAACCACGAATGTAAATCCATGGGACAAAGCTGACGCAACTAGTGAAAAGAGGCTACAAGAGGTTGTCAATCTATTGGAAAACAACAAACAACTTACCAAAAGATAATCGCTCATCATTGACAAACGACAAACGACATCAAACGTTACGAAACGACATCAAACTTTACAGCATCAAACGACATCCAAATGTTACGAAACTTCTAGGACATGTTTATAAGACCTAAGCACACACGCTTGTGGTCTCAAATTTCACTTTAGGTCAAGTGCAAAAATCGTGATTATTAACAGCTGTGAGTTTTTGACCTAGTCGTTTTCTACCCAAAATGTAGATCTAAATGCTTAGCAATGATGCCCCAATACCTTGCCTATACTTAAATTTGATTTTAGATCTTAAATCCCTACTTATGATGAAATTAAGCAGCAGGTCAACGATGCCAAAAGCTACAAAATATTGTGAAATGCTTACGTGAATGCGTAGAGCTCTTACCTGCGGCTGCAGCCACTACAAGAGGTTATATGCACTTGTGACACTTTTAACAACAAAAATACATTGAGTTTTTTACTCCCCGACGTTGCTAAAAGCTTTCCTACGGGAACGTTGCTATAGGTATTTCTATAGGCATCTTTATAAGCGTCGTTATATGTATCGCTATATAGCGATGCCTACAACAATGCCCATAGTAATGCTAGAAATCCTTCTCTTGCTGCGCTGGTAGTGATGTTGCAAAACCTTATATAGAGATGCTTATAGCAACGCCCAAGAATAAAAAACTTTGGGTGGTAGAACATTGAATGCCCTGCCACCCATCAACCATATTGAATGTTTCCAGAATAAAATATACCTAAATGAATTGAAGATAAGCACAGATTCTCCTTTGAAAGAAAGTGCAAGATATAGACCCAAAGTAGTCAGCCACAAAACAATATAACCATTAACTCCATCATGCATAGTATTGTTTGCAGAATAAAGATACAAAATTGACAAAAGTGAATTGACGAAAGTAAATTAATGACAAAATGATACACGTCATAACCAAAATTACTTGATTGTTAAGCTTTGCAAATGTAATAGTTACAACACAATTGTCATTATTGAGAAAATACATCGTTTTCAATAGTTACATTTTTCAATAGTTATAAAAAGACGTACACACGTCATCTCATTATACGTGCTATGACAAAAGAAAACTAGTGCTATCTAGCTACAGCTAGACTGAGGTCGTTTAATCAGACGTCTCATCGTGTCCAAGTGGCGTATCTATCGGATTCTGAAAAAAAAAAGAATTTTCGTAAGTATAAATATATAATTACAAAACAATCTATTTTCTTAGCTTATCATTAAAATGCAACAAATGTAGAAGAGTAAAGTGAAATACTAACCATGCCACCACAAGAACTAAGAATGTCCATCAGGGCATTTAAGCCCTTTCTACTCGTGTACTCGCGCTCGTACGGTGTGGGGTCACGTCCTGTCATCGACCACTGTTCAAAACATACAAAGAATACATTACGTTAGAATTTAAAAGTACAAATAGACGTAACTACCAAACCTAAAGGGCAATGCAAAAATACTTACAAAATCAGCCTCAAATGATTCTCACCCACCACTCCCCAAGTCGTGTGAGCTCCCTGCCTCTACTTGCGCTTTGGTTGCCTCCTTTTGTTGCTTCCACTTGTCAAGATTCTCGCGCGCTGCTCGCTTTGCATTCTTCCAATCTTCTTTAGCAAGCCAATCTAGTTTGTTCCACCCATGATTTATTGCTTTTTATAATTCAAAATGCTTGTGCTTGCAGTATTTGTGCATTTGAACCTTCATCAAGTCTTCATTGAAGCTCTCATCCCGATTTGACATGAAAAAATCATCATACAACATGTTGATGACTCTATATTTTAATTCTGGCACTGCAATCCAGGTGTTTAGTATGTAGTGTCGAAACACCTGAGAGCAAAGATTGCGCATGCGCGAGATCACCTTCTTGCCTTCGTCATCCAAGATGATGCCACCGCTGATGTCGATCGAGTACGGTAAGTCTTGTCCCCTGTGACACGTGAACGTGGGTGTCTTGACAGGGGTATCGAGTGGTGTCTCGATGGGGGTACAAACACTAGGTGTCTTCACTAGAGAGTGGGCCCCGAAGCGAGGAGTGTCACTAGGGTGACTCCCGGAGGAGTAGCTAGTGGTGTGTAGCCAAGAACGGCCGATAGTCATGCAAAACCTGACGTAGATGGTGATGAAATGGCTGGTGTGGAGGTGGGTAAATAAGGGGAAGGTAAGGAGCCTCGTCGAACACGAGGTGATGTCCAGGCATCAGCGATGGCATCGCCACAGCAACCGACGTTGCCACCACTAGAGTGTCGGTGCCTAGAAGAGTGTGAAGATTGTCCTATCAAAACCGAAGTCTTGAAGCGTGCTGAATGCTAAAAAATAGAGGGAGACACTAAAGGAGTGGAATAACGTGATGGTGCTCCAGAGCGATGACGCTCCTCGTACCACCTCCTCTACTGAGGTGACAAACAAAAAAGAAACTCATCATCATCCATACTTGCATTAAACATACGAACATTTAATCTTAATATTGAATAAAGAACAAAATATGGACAAGTTATAATCTATACTATAGATAATAGGGGGAGGGATTCTTGTGTAGAGAGAGAGAGAGAGGGAGAGAGAGGACTCATGAAGGGGGAGGGATTCCTATGACGAGGAGTTCAAGCCGGCTTCAAATTAAACCTTAGCGAGTAGCGATGCACGCTTCCTGCTTCTTTGCTAGAAGAGAGCAAGATCTGTCTGCCCTTTGAGGACTTATTTGGCTTAGAGTGGTAGTGATGACGATTAAACAAAATTTAAATTTCTCAAGTCTAGCCACTCTCCAATGTAAAGTAGGGACTTTAATACGCGCAAAACTTTTACCATGCTACCCTTTGGACTTGCAGACATCCTTGATGGCTCTCTTTCTGCTCTGACCATGCTTGAGCATACATCCTTGGTGGCTCTCTTCCCAAAAACCGTCGCATAACTCATGATTCTCTAGAAGATTCGCTTAATGACCTTCGTAGATTTGCTTCTTCAATGAGGGATCCCGGCGTGCATTAAGTCTAGGTCCACGCATGACACATGCTCTCTATCCCCTTGTTTGAAGCCCTGCATGTATACACATGACAATAGATAAGCTTGAGAGAAACCAAGATTTATAGTGTTTGAGTTTGAGTTTGAGTTTGAGGATAAATCACCTGAGCATTGTGCTAGTCCGGGATAGTCATGCATGGTCCACATTAGAATGCCTCTCAATTACTTGCAACAGATCTTTATCTATCACGAGAGAGAGAGAGAGCGGTATGTCTAATCTATTTTGTATATGCAGGTTTCTATATTCTTGGGTAGTTGCAGGTTCTCAAACACCATCAGTATGAGTGATCATGGCAGTAGTAGTGCTCGCCCGAGCAAAGTGAACATAGAGCGCTTCTTAGCGTCTGTTTCACCCAATCAACTAGATTTAGTGGAGGGGCAAACAACATCTATGAGTAGAGACCAATAACCTCCTTCGTGATTGCAGCCTCAGTCTCCATTGCACTCGGAGCGCAGTGCTGTGTCGGCCTCCAACCGACGTAGTTGGCATATCAAACTTTCACGACAGTCTGGCGGTGGTGGTTGTTGTGTCAAGGAGCATGTTTTTTATAGAGCTCATGTGTCACAGAGTCCCCATGACTCACCGAGGAGTGTCCCTGCTTCCGAGACTGCTCATACTAAACAGAAGGATTATACTGCCTACGCATTTGAGAGTGGTGTCCTGGCCACTGTGTGTGTTGAAGATGCCAAGGAGTGACGCGGACACTGCATCGGGGTTGCCAAGAGGCCTAGACAATGAGCATTCACCGGATAGGGTTGCTATAGTTCATGATAGAGACGTGCCATAGGAATACATCTACCTCATTGATCGCATGTCCAATGAGATCATCATGAACCATGAGGGGAAGCAAGTGATGGGCCACATACGACAGTTGTGTAGACAGGTTTTCCAAGACACTATCATGATCTCTTGAAGGGCTAAGGATAAAGCCTCCAAGGATTATGTTATTGCTACACTGCATCGGGAGTTTCCAGTTCCCTCTCTGGAGAATACATTTGACAATGCTTGGATGAGGAGGTGCATACGCGACTTCATGAAGCATCGGAGGTCAGACGCACGGGGAGAAGATGCCAGACCTGTCTAGCTCGAAAGAGAGGAGTGGAGGGGTATCAGTGAGGACATGACGACCAGTCTAGATATGTGGTGGCAACAGAGGGACGCAGCGAGAGTTCGCATCAAGACGGGATTATCCCATCACCTGGGGAGTGGCGGCTGGGCCAGCTTCGAGGGGGATTTTTTCCCATCACCTGGGTCATGGATCCATGGGGATGAGAGGTGAATCATCAAGATATTTTATGTGAATATCAGGGTAAGGGGGCATAATTCCGCATGCCGGCAACTGCAGGTAGTGTGTAGGAAAAGTGTGTCTCAACTTAATATAGTGTCTTTTTCGATTTCAAAAATGTCAGTTGAGGGCAAGCGCAAAAGGAGGAATTTTGCCCCAAAATAGAGAAAAACAGTGTTAAAAAATAAAAAAATAACCGTATCTTTAAAAATTTACTCTTGGAAAATTCAAGTAACGAAATTTTGTATGTTTGGGAAAATGGTTCATCCCGAACATTGAGTGTAATTATGGATGTTCAGACACTCATCAAGGGGGTGGGTGTTTGAAGAGCTACTCACAGCAAGACTTAGCAATAGAGAGATTCATGATGGGGAAGGTGAAGGAGGTGGCAAGTTTTGCAAGTAATGTTGGTGCAGGCAAAGTGCGTCGACCCTAGCAGAGGACACAGACAGTGATGTGTATGCTTATAGATGCATGACAGAGGGCTAACGCAAATAAGAGCCTGGACAGGCAACTAATAGTGGAGATGTATGCTTTATGTGGTTTCCCAGACCAAAAAGACTCTAGATAGGGCCTGACAAGGTGGAAGGTGAAGGATGTTTGAGAAGCTGATTCTTGGATTGGATATGTAGAGCTTGAAGTGAGGAAGGAACAAGTCTAGATGACTCATCAAACGCAGCTGTAGATTGCAATGTATTTGGGTTTCAAGGTGGAAGTGATTGTTAACTCCCTCATAGAATAGCTCCAAAGAATCGACAAAACTATCAATCCAAGAATGGTAGCGCCCCGGCTAGGGCATGGAAACATCACACATGGGTGATTGTGTGAGAAAAATGAGATAGAATTGAGTGGGAAAATCACATGACATTATCTACAATACGAAGAATAGAGAACTAAAGAAGGGGATTAGTGTATGCACACAGGCTAACCCTTATGCTAATCAAGATTGCTAATTGTTGCATTCTCTACTAATCCTTGTGGTCACATCCTAATCACAAGCTCACCCAAGATCATGGAGTTATGATTAAAGCAATGCATGCACAACTCCTTACTCTACACACTAATCTAATCATGCACACACCACTAGAATCAAACATTCAATAGGCAATCAAGAATTAGAGAGCGATTAGTTCTTAATCTACACCATCCAGACACTAATACACAACTTAATGAAAATCAAGAGAAAGGCAAAAGGACTCATCTTCATTGCATGCATACAATCGGTACATGAAGAGAGTACATGCGGCTCCTTGATTCCACCTACATAGCCTCCTTCTTCTTCTTCTTCTCTCAAAATGATATCTCCCCTTTTCACATGAGCTACTTTCACTTATATGCGTAGGGTTTTAAAAGTTGTGGACGGCCGCTCAAAGTACATGAAGTGAATAAACAAACTCAATGCGAGCTCATGAATATATACATAGAAAATGGAAAAATAATGTCCATGAGAAGGTGAAAATGGCTGCTAACGTTGGATGCATCCAACATTCCCCCCTTCCTAGGCTTTGTCGTCCCCGACAAAGACATGTCACGGTGCATGCTCCAGGAAGAATGTGCCTGCAAAAGAAAAAAGGCAATGAAGTAGCAAGCATAATCATGTGTCAAATAAGTCATAAGAAAAAGTAAAGCACATCATGGAATGACTAAGTGCAAAGAATTATGAATTGTTAAACTACCAATAAAAGACAAATAAATTGCACTTGCTAAAAAGAATTAAACAAGAGTTTTGGGCTTATGGATGAGTCTATGAATTAGTTAGGTGTGACGAAGGGTTAAAACAGTTACTCTAGTACTAGCTAAGTTAAAAAAATTATCTAAAGACAAGATTCCCTATTTGTGTTTATGAGTAGAGATAAGCGAACTAGTTGTACAACTCCAAACAAAAGCTTAAATATTTACTTTAAGCTCAATGGAAGTCTTTTCTTTTTCTCTTTCATTTTTCTTTCTCTTTCCTTCTCCATTTGTTTTTTCACATTGGTTTTAAGAGCATTTTTTGTGAGTGCTTATTTTGTATGCCCGAGGTTTTTTTCTTCTCAAGGAAAAGCGCCCCACTGGGAATCTTTAGGACTCTAATACCTTAGGCTATACGTGTGAAGTACCAAAATCCAGCTGGGATTTCTCCTCCAGCTTAAGCTTTTACACTTGTGGCACTTTTGTGCTTCCATATCCTTTGTATTCTTACTAGTTCTCTTTGTTGTGAAGTTAGCAAGCCTCTCTCTATCTAAAACCCTCCTAAGGTCTCAAACATTTAAATAATTCTACCAACTAGGACTAGTAGGTCAAGTAATTGAGTTAACCTAAAGTCACAACGTCCTAACCTCAAGGCTTATCAATAAGACTAAAGTCTATGTTAGTTAACTAAAGCATGTACACACTTATTTGTCTCTACTGGCAAATAACAAGACATAATAAAATGGACTCAATCAAACAATGAAAAGCCACAATAAGCAAATACTTGTGTACAAAAACATATAGCTCTCCTCATATGTGGTTGTGGATATCTATCTCGTGTATGTCCTCGACATGGAGTAGGCCTCTCTAATGGTCGTGAAAATGGTCTAGATCTCTGTGGCATAGGTGTGGTCAAAGAAACTATAGTAGATCTAGGAGGATGCGCAATGGTTTGTGGTCTAGGAACCCAAATTTGTCTATGTCCTCTATAGAATCCTTGTGCCTCTAGTGACTGCCTAGATGTGAACCAACCATGTGATAGTCCATCATGTGTGTTGTGGCTCTCAATCCAAAATTGGCATGTTGTCACTAGCTCAAGGTCTACCATGTGTCATCATGCGAGGCACATAAAAATGTCTAGTAGTCCTATCATAAGCTCTTGATGATGTTCTATAGGCCTGATATGTCCTAGGTGGCTCATGGGTGGGACTACTCCTGGTGGGAACATCCTCTAATGTAGGCTCTACCTCTTGGGGTATCTCAAGTACAATGGTAGAGGTCACTCTCATCAAAGGGGTATCAGGATCATGATGTGTGACGTATACACTCGGAGGGTGACAGTCATGGTCTCTAAATACCTCATTTGTCCATCTCTCGCATGGGGGGTTCGTGTGCTCAATCATCAATGAATCCTATGGTGAATGCTCATGAGTAGGTGTCTCTATGCAAGCATCTATCTCTATAGGTCTCTAAAGACTCGGTAGTACTATGAACACTCTCATGGTCATGTGCATCGGCTATCTCCTCATGTATATGTTGGAATTAGGGTTGTAGAGAAACACACACAGCTTGGAGAAGACGAAGGAAGCTCAAGGCACACAATAGAGAGTATGTTACTTAGTGTGCAATGGAAAGATAGATAGCCCTAGAGTGATGGGCGTATATACAATGCACGGGGGAAAAAACCTCCTAAAGAGGGAAAAAATGCCCCGGCGGTCCTAGTGTGTTCACACACATCACTACCACATGTATATGGTAACAAATCCCCCCTGGAGTGATGCGGTGAACGAGAGCTGGCACATGAGTAAAGGGAAGTGCCATGCCCTGAGGACAGGATCAGTCCACAAACGGGAGTAAGCCCAAAGCTTTGCGCAAAGCTTCAAGCTTCTCACGAGACAATGCCTTTGTGAAAAGATATGCAAGGTTGTCCTGTGTTGGCACATAAGCCAAGCTGATCTCTCCTGCTGAGAGCCTCTCCCTGACATAGTGGTAATGCACCTCAATGTGCTTTGTGCGAGCATGAAAAACTGGGTTCCTCGCAACTGCCAATGCGCTCTTACTGTCAGTGTAGATAGTGTTGGCAGTGTCCTGTCCAACACCCAAGTCAGCCATAAGGTGTCTGAGCCATACACACTCAACCGTAGCTGTGAAGACTGCCCTGTACTCAGCCTCACAACTCGAAGTGGCCACAGTAGGTTGCTTCTTGCTCAACCATGATATACATGAACTGCCAAGCATGAAACAAAAACCACTTGTGGACACTCGCGTGTCAAAACAACCAGCCCAATCTGAGTCCGAAAAAGCATGTAAGTCTGGCGGCAATGATCCCCCCTTGGGATAAAACAAGCCAAGATGTAAAGTGCCACTAAGGTAGCGGAAAATCCTCTTGACAGCCTGCCAATGCTTAGACCCTGGGCTATGCATAAATCTGCTGACCTGCGAGACTGCAAACTGAATATCTGGCCTCGTGTTGCATACATAAATGAGGCAGCCAACAGCAGTTTGGTAAAGAGTGACATCAGCAGGATCGCCAGCATCATGTAGACTCAACTTCAAACCTGTTTCCATGGGAGTGGCAATAGGTTTGAAATCCACAAGTCCAAACTTACATAACAATGTCTCTATGTAACTTTTCTGACACAAGGCAATACCACCATCACACTGCTTAAACTGTATACCCAAGTAATGATGCAACAGCCCCAAATCTTTCATCTTGAAAGTAGCATTCAAATCAGCCTTAAATTCAGCAATATGTCTCTCATTTGGTCCAGTGATCAGCAAATCATCAACATAAAGAACCACAATGAGAAATACATCATCCTCACGCTTTACATACAATGTGCTTTCTGTTGGACTGTTACAAAAGCCTCGTTTAACCAAATGAGTGTCAGCTTTCTCATACCAAGCACGAGGAGATTGCTTCAACCCATACAAAGCCTTCTTACATTTGCACACTTTGTCCTCTTGTCCTTTTATGACAAAACCGCGAGGCTGCGTTACATAAACTTCCTCAAATATGTCACCATTCAAGAAAGCAGTAACAATGTCTGATTGATGTACATCCCAACCAAAATAAGCTGCCAATGCACATAGAAAACGTACAGTAGTCATACGACAAGTGGGAGCAAAAGTCTCTTCATAATCTATGCCTTTTTGTTGTGCATAACCCTTTGCAACAAGTCGAGCCTTATGGCGATCGATCTCACCATCCGGCTTGCGTTTCAACTTGTAAACCCACTTTGTACCAATGGCCTTTTTGCCAGGAGGCAAATCACATAAAGTCCATGTGTCATTCTCTATAAGTGCATCATATTCTGATTTCATGGCAGCAATCCAATTTTTTGAATTCTGTGCTTCATCAAAAGACAGAGGCTACTCAACATCATGTAAAGTAGACACAGCCAAAGCATAACAATCTGATGCATAAGATGCATGGCGAGAGCCTGAACGAGTACGACTAGATAAAGGTGCATCCAATTTACTGTCACGCAAAGTGTGCACCAGCCATTTTGGCATACCTCTAGCCTGCTCATTTTCAGCCCTTTCCTCATCAAGTACATCATGTACATCTGCATCAGTAATAGGCTGTTCTAAAACATTTTCAGAAACCCCCATAGGCTGTACATTTGCCTCATTGGAACTTACATTCGTATTTCCACCACTGAAAAGAGGCAACAAAGTGTCATAAATGTCATGTGAGCTTACATTACTGTCTCTAGTACATGACAGCAAGGGCTGAACAGAATCTTCCACAAACACTACATCCCGTGAAACCAGAATACGTTTTGTTTGTGGATGATACAACCTGTAACCTTTGCTTTCAGCACTATAACCAACAAAAATACATTTGACAGCCTTATCATCCAATTTTCTGCGCTGCACTTGTGGCACCAAAGCATATGCCAAACAGCCAAAAACACGCATGTGCTCAATAGAAGGCTTTCTATCATGCCATGCTTCATATGGAGTAATAGACTACAAAGCTTTCGTAGGACACCTGTTAAGTACATAAGTGGCACACATGATGGCCTCAAGCCAAAAAGAATGCGGCAAAGTTTGACTTTTGACCATACATCGTGCCATTTCCGTTAGTGACCCGTTTTTCCTCTCAGCAACACCATTTTGCTGAGGTGTATAAGGCACTGTACATTGGTGTTTTATCCCACGACTAGCCAGAAATGCATTAAATTCATGAGACATATACTCCCCCCCTCGATCGGAACGGAGGGTGCCCATAGTACATTTTGAGACATTTTCAGCCATAGCCAAAAATTGTTTGAAGCACATAAAAACTTCGGACTTCGCTTTAAGCGGAAATACCCATGCATGCCTGGAGTAATAATCAATGAAAGTCACGAAGTACATGTAATTGCCCAAGGACGGAGTTTGCATGGGCCAACAAACATCACTATGCACAAGCTGCAACCTGCATGTGGCCCTAACTGAACCATCCTTTGGAAACTTAGAACGCTGCATTTTACCCAGAATACAGCCTTCACAAACATGTTTGACAGGTGCTTCAAGAGGCGGCAAAGAAGTAACCATATCAAATTTCTGCAAACGCAGCAAACTGGTAAAATTCAGATGACCAAAACGTGCATGCCAAAGTTTTTCATCTGAAATAGCCCTTGAATCTGCAACAGCATTTGCAAAATTTTGTCCACACTTGTCATACAAAGTGAGCTTATACAGCCCACGGCACAAAAGCCCAGATGCAACAATTTCATCACCAAAACTGAGATCATGAACTGTACATCTGTCATCCACAAATTTGACTACAAGTCCAAGTCTAGCAAGTGCGGATACAGACAAGAGATTCTTCTTGATCCCAGGTACATAAAGTTCATCAACAAGTGTGAAGGAACTTCCATTAGCAGCAGTGAGCACAATCTTTCCAACTCCCTGAACTGGATAAGAGGCGTTGTTGGCACAAGTGACTGAATTCCCATGAGGGACAAACTCGAGAGAGGTAAAAAATTCACGATGTGAGGTAATGTGCTTTGTAGCACCACTGTCAAAATACCACACATGTGAATCTGCTGCAACTGACAAGCATGCATCATGGACAGCAGGATTGTAAGTGCACTCTGCGCTAAAAGCCCATTCTGCATCAACATCAACATCACAATCTCCTTTCACAGAAGACTCAACAATGGCTGCATTTGTAGTGGAACCAGCATTTGCAGTGGAACCACCCTCTTTCTTCTTAGCCTCTTTGGCCTTCAACTTAGGACACGACTTGATCAAGTGATCATTGGCTTTACAATAATGGCAACGCATCTTCTTTTTGCCCTTATCACCAGAATTGCCAGACAAAGTGCTGCCAGCAGAAGCATTAGGAACAGAATTTTTGCCACTCGCAGCAGAACCATAAGAAGTGGCTGCATTACTGTTACCACCCTTTCTTTGAGAAGCAATAAAAGCCTGTTCAACTGCACGCTGCCTAGTCCTGTTTTTTCTAGAAAGTGACTCTTGCAACAGCAATGTGCATAATGCATCAAACTTGATAACTTCAGGATTTCCTTGGGTCATGAGTCTCCAAGTACTAGCAAAAGTCTGGTAGGAATCTGGTAAGGCATCAAGAACAGTCTGCACAAGGAAACTGTCCGAAATGACTTCACCTGCAGAAATGAGTTGCTCATTGATATCCTTGACACTAGCAAAGAAAGTGTCCATATCATCTTCCTCATGCATAATCTTCGACTCTAGCTCTTTACGCAGCAAAGCAGTTTTAGCCTCATTGCGGCTTGCATAAAGACCTGCTAGAATATCCCAAGCTTGTTTTGCAGATTTTGCTGAACGGATGTGAGGAATATTGGTGTGCTTCACAGACAACGCAATCAATGCATGAGCCTGTGCATCCTTAACATCCCAACGATCTTGTTCTGCCGTAGGCAAAACAACTCTAACAGCTGCAATCCTTGCAGCAAGACCTGCAACATCCTCAACATCGCCTACATCTTCAGAACCAGGACGTACATCAATGCCCTGCACAGTGTTCCACACACCTTTTGACACAAGAACATGTTGCATCATATAAGCCCACATAGGGTAGTTGTCCCCATCCAACCTGTCCTCAGCAGCAAACATCTTGAACACATCTGTGTTGTTGTTGTCAGCCATGGTAAATGCTGCACCTGATGTGAAAACTGCCCGAAAATAGGAGAAATGGAGCGAGAACAACTTGTGCTATATAGCACAAACCGTAGAAGACTATAAGGCACCTGTTATGCAGAAAACGGCACTGATAGAAAATCTGCACAAAATGACGAAATAGCCTGTGCAGTACTGCCCGTAGTGGAAACGGAGGCCGAAATGAGCCCAAATCAAAATTCTGAGCAGACCAAGCTCTTCGAGCTTTCCAAAATATTTGTCGACCTGCGAACGCTCGCCAAAGCTCACTGAAATCGGAGAAAGTGAGCAGGCGTGTGTTGGAGCAGCTGGCGACTAAGCCCGGAAGGACGTGACCTGCTCTGATACCAATTGTTGGAATTAGGGTTGCAGAGAAACACACACAGCTTGGAGAAGACGAAGGAAGCTCAAGGCACACAATAGAGAGTATGTTACTTAGTGTGCAATGGAAAGATAGATAGCCCTAGAGTGATGGGCGTATATACAATGCACGGGGGACAAAACCTCCTAAAGAGGGAAAAACTGCCCCGGCGGTCCTAGTGTGTTCACACACATGACTACCACTTGTATATGGTAACATTATAGGCTATGGTGGGACATCTACCTCTATGATAGGTACAAGGGGATCATGAATAATAGCTATGGTATCTGGCACTCTATCAATCTCTAGTGGCTCAGTGCTCATGTCTAGTGGCTCAATGCTCGTGTCTGGTGTAGGAGAAATCTCACTAGGCTATACATCCCTCGTAGAACAAGTATCAACCACTGGAATTGGCAATGTAGGTGCCTCCATGGTAGGGGCCCTCTAGTGTACTTGTCCTATCGTCAATCACATCATTCATCCTCTTCATCTCAATCACTCTAGATTGCACCTGATCAACTGTGCTCTGTGGAAAAAATTGTCTAGGTGATGAAGCTCTAGGAGGTGACCTGGTACGGGATATATGTCTAGGAGGTGTATGTGAGCTCTCGGTGAATATCTGTCTAGTATCCTGGCCATGCCGTGGAGAATAGGGAAATCCAATCATCAAATAGTAAATCGCACCCAATGGGTCCCTATAAATCCTATCGCGAAGATCTCCAATAAGATATGCCATAACGATCATGACTGGCTCAATATACCATCTCGTCTGGGCATGTCTGTATCTACACCCACAATCATCAACATAAGTGAATGTGTGCTCCACTCTACGTAGCTGCACTATCCTAGGATGTACATGGATATCTAAAAATCATCGGGATATGCTCTGTCAATAGCATCATCTGGGCTGGTTGGCAGGGACATGTATTTGCCCTTGAGTTCATCGGTAAAGAACTCAATCATACCAAAATGTCTCCTCTGAACTCTGGCTATCTGCAGTATAGAAGGGTCTATGTCATTTGAGAAGGAACCTCTTGTATAGGAATGTCCATCATGGTCAAGAAACCAAGGCATGGCTCCTCTATAGCCTACAAAATGTAGCACAATCTCATCTCGATCCTCAATACTCAGAGTCTCAACCCTAGGCTCGGCTCCTGCCTGCATGGTAGCTCTAGGTGATCTAGCAATTATCGGTAAATCTGATGCATATGAGCTAGAAAGCTCAGTATCTGGTGTGCTCATGGTGGTTGGCAATGTGGAAGGTGGTACTGTTGAGATGTCGAGCTCTACACCTTGAGGTGGCATCCACTACGGGTCTTGGCCGCTTACGGCATTTACTCACTGGCGCGTTAGGTGACCGACACGGAGGATCTCTGCCAGTGATTCTATAGCTGGACTACACTTATAGTGCCAGCCTAGTACGCTTCTAGCGAGTTCACACTTAGTGACCGCATGTACATATGTGCTACTTTTCAGCTATAGCACTTAGTCATTTTGTACTCTCTTTTCTGAGAAGAAGAAGAAGAAGCTTTCCATCTCTGTGTGCTTTGTGCTTGTCTTGTGTAGCTCTCTTGCATCCTCATTCTTTACATGGTATCAGAGCCTAGTGCAGGCAAGAGAGGCTAAGAGAGCAAGAGCATCACAATCCCTTCGTTCGCAATCCAATCGCACAAGTTTCTGAACAGGTCTCCAAAGTGCAGTATACAGAGATTTACTGTACAAGTACAGTGGTTGTATGTACGCTTGATTGTGGACACTCGTTGAGTGTAGAAAGCGTTACAGGAACCACGATAGCAGGTTCAGCAGATTTGCAGGTTTTTGCAGATTGCAGCTATTTTGTCTTAGTGCTTCAAGATGTCTGATGGTTTCAGTCAGATTGTTACTGAGAAGCTTGAGAAAAATAACTACCCTGCATGGAAGTTCAGAATAACAAATTTCCTAAAAGGAAAAGGTTATTGGGACTATGTAGAAGGAGACAATGAAAAGGAACCAGAGATTCCCGAGGCAAATGCTACAGCAGAACAAAGGAAAGCTTTGAGGGACTGGCAACAAGGCCAGAGCAAAGTGGTGTATTGGCTTTCTATGAGCATCACAGATGGCATGATGGGCTATCTACAGGATGCTGAAACCCCCGCCATTGCATGGAAAAACTTAGGCAGAGTGTTCGAGGTGAACACCAAGGCCAAGAAGCTTCAACTAAAGTCGGAGCTAAATCAGGTTAAGAGGAACAACCTCTCCATCAATGATTATGCTTTGAAGATCAAGAGTATCATTGAGGCTCTTGGATCTATTAAAGTCTCAGTGGAAGACGATGACATTGTCCGTGCATGCTTCGATGGTCTAGGAGATGAGTATGTACATTTTAGGTCTTCCATGAATACAAGAGACGACATCCCCGTGTTCCAAGATTTGATTTCTATGCTTATTCTTGAGGAGAAGAACCTTGACACATCTTCTTCTCATGGCAGAAATAATTCTGAACAGGCCTTCTATTCTAACTCCAACAGAGGTAGAGGTAGAGGTCGTGGTCGAGGCCCAAGGGGTTGCAGGGGCCAATTTCTGGAAGGTCAATCAAATCAAAACAATACAGGTGGCAGGGGAAACCAGTCTCAAGGCAGGGGGAGTCAAAGAGGTCGTGGTGCAGGATCAAGCAGGTAGCAACATACTCCAGATAGTAGAGAATGTTGGACTTGTGGTGAAAGAGATCACATGTCACGTGACTGTCCAAAGGGAAAAGCAAGTAGAAAGAGAGAACAGGGCAACTATGCATCTACTAGCAGAGATGCAGATGACAGCAAAAACGAGCGCATGTTTGTTATGCATCGTGTAATGAATACAATGACTGCAGAGAATTCCACCCAAGATGATGTTTGGTATGTGGATTCAGGTGCCTCTAATCACATGACGTCTCGTGGAGAGTGGTTTAGAGATATGCGCAAACCAGATGTGTCAGGCTATGTGCAGACAGGAGATGACACAGCTCACTCCATTGCTCATGTAGGGGACATACCTCTAAATACGAAGAGTGGGAAATCAAAGTACTTAGCAGATGTACTTCATGTCCCAAACATTACAAAGAATCTTGTTTCTGTTGGACAAATGGTTGAGCAGGGTTTGTATGTTCGCTTCAATCCAAATGGCTGTTATGTAGAAGATTTCCAGAATGGCTGTAAGCTGATCATAGAGGGCAAATGTGTGGGCAGAATGTTTACACTAAATGTAGACATGCCTGAGGTAAAAGCTGCATTATTTGCACAGGGCACAGGTGTTGTGGCTGATGTTGACATTTGGCACAAACGCATTGGCCATGTGAATGAGAAAAGATTGCGCAGCATGCAATCAAAATAGATTGTAAAAGGTTTGCCCAAATTCAAGGTGGATGGTATGCATAAAGTGTGTGCAGCATGCCAGTTTGGAAAACAGTCAAAGGGCTCATTTCCACATGAGCGCAATGTATGTAAAAAGCCACTTGAGGTGGTGCACACAGATGTTTGGGGTCCAACCGATACTGCAAGTATACATGGTTGCAGGTATTATGTCTCTTTCATTGATGACCATACAAGGAAAGTATGGGTCTACTTCATGCGTAACAAAAGTGAAGTGTTTGGTCACTTTCAAGACTTCAAAGTCATGATTGAGAAGGAGACAGATATGCAAATCAAGACATTGAGGTCAGATGGAGGGGGAGAGTACTTCTCCAATGATTTTTCAGATTTTCTGCGAATGCATGGTATACACAGGCAGTTTACATGCAGATATACTCCACAGCAGAATGGGGTCGCAGAAAGGAAAAACAGGCACATTGCAGAGGTTGCACGTGCATTGATGAATGAGAAGAACATGCCTCATCATTTCTGGGCTGAAGCTGTAAATACAGCTGTGTACATTATGAACAGGACACCTACAGCTGCGGTGCATGATGTAACACCTGAGGAAAAGTTTACAGGTACAAAGCCTGATTTGGCACACTTGAAAGTGTTTGGCTGCATAGCTTACGTGCATGTACCAGATGAGTTGCGTAGGAAATTGGATCCTAAAGCAGAGAAATGTATTCTTGTGGGATATTCCCTTGAACAAAAGGGGTACACGTGCTACAATCCTACTACACGAGAATTACGAGTGAGCAGAGATGTAGTCTTTGATGAGATGAGCAGCTGGTACAGTAATGCACATGGCACTATTGGGGCTGATGTAAAAGATGATGTGGTTGTACAAAATGTGAGGCCACAGTCACAGGTTTTGAGTGGAACACAAGAGTCCTCTTCTCGTGGCTCTGTTGAGAAACCATGGAATGGTAGACTACGTACGCAGGTTACTCCACCAATAGGTACAGGGAATGTATCACGAAAAGGAAAGGAAAAGGTTGATGAACCTCCATTTATGGTTGATGCATCATCAGGTTTTTCACATGTAGACATGGATTCAGATTGTTCTGAACAAAGTCTTGATGAGGAATTTGGAATTCCGGCTGTTAGGAAACCTGGTGTAAGGAAAGTACAAGAAGATGCTAGAGGGCAAAGGAGTGACCCAGGACCGCGCAGATCTAATAGAGTCAGAAATCCAGTTCAGAAATTGACTTATGATGGGTATCTAGCGCATCACCAAGCCTACATGGCTAAGGTGATACAGGATGTGGAGCCCACATGTTTTGAGGATGCAGTTGGAAATGTGCATTGGGATGATGCAATGAATGAAGAGATGGCTGCATTGGAAGCAAATGAAACATGGGAGTTGGTGCCATTGCCAAGTGGCAAGAAAGCTATTGGCTGTAAATGGGTGTATAAAACCAAGCATAAGGCTGATGGTAACATTGAGCGTCACAAGGCAAGGCTGGTCGCAAAGGGTTATGCACAGACGTATGGCATAGACTATGAGGAGACCTTTGCTCCAGTGGCAAAGATGACAACAGTCAGAGCTGTCATAGCAGTGGCTGCATCTAGAGGATGGATTATGCATCAAATGGATGTAAAGAATGCCTTCTTGAATGGTGAGTTGCAAGAGGAAGTGTATATGGATCAGCCACCTGGTTATGTCGATCCAGGTTACCCAGATTATGTATGCAGACTTCTCAAAGCTTTGTATGGTTTGAAGCAGGGCTCTAGAGCATGGTATGACAGGATTGCCAAGTATCTTGTCAGTATTGGTTTTAGGAGAGCTCATGCTGATCATTCACTCTATGTACGTGAGAGTGATGTGGGGATTGTGGTCATTACCATATATGTAGATGACCTTATTATTGTTGGTGACAATGCTATGGAGATTGACCATGTGAAGGGTCTTCTCAAACAGGAGTTTGAAATGAAAGATTTAGGCGAGTTGCGCTACTTTCTTGGCATTGAAGTGATCAGGACTCTAGAGGGTGTATGGCTATCACAGAGACAGTATGCTTTGGACATGTTGTCAAAGTATGGTATGGCTGATTGTAAGCCAATTTCTATTCCCTTGGATGTGAATGCAAAGCTGAGTGCAGAGAAGGGTGATGTTGTTGAGGATGTCAACATGTACAGGAAGATTGTGGGTAGTCTAATCTACTTGACTATCACGAGGCCAGACTTGAGCTACAGAGTAGGCTTGGAGAGTCAGTTCATGCAACTTCCGAGGAAGCCACATTTGGATGGAGTACGAAGCACACTTAGGTATGTGCAAGGTACTCTTGACTACGCATTGTTCTATGCAGCAGATGCACCATTAGCATTGTATGGGTATACAGATGCAGATTGGGCAGGTAGCATTGTTGATAGGAGATCTACGAGTGGCTTCATGTTCTCTTTTGGGAGTGCTGCTGTTACTTGGAGCAGCAAAAAGCAGCCTATGATTGCTTTATCGAGCACAGAGGCCGAGTACAGAGGTGCAGCAGTTGCGGCGTGCGAGGTAGCTTGGCTACGCACATTATTTGAGGACTTGGGAGTGCAGGTGGACCAACAGATTTTCATCCATTGTGACAACCTGAGCAGCATGCAGTTGGCTAGGAACCCAGTGTTCCATGCTAGGACCAAACACATAGAGGTCCATTACCACTACATTCGAGAGCGAGTGTTGGCGGGCGACATCGACTTGGTCTACGTCAGCACAGAGGAGCAGATAGCGGATATCTTTACCAAGGCCCTCGGAGCAGATAGCGGATATCTTTACCAAGGCCCTCGGAGCTAAGAAGCTTCGACGTTTCCGGACTATGCTTGGACTCTGCGACATGCAGAGCTCGAGGGGGAGTGTTGAGATGTCTAGCTCTACACCTTGAGGTGGCATCCACTACGGGTCTTGGCCGCTTACGGCATTTACTCACTGGCGCGTTAGGTGACCGACACGGAGGATCTCTGCCAGTGATTCTACAGCTGGACTACACTTATAGTGCCAGCCTAGTACGCTTCTAGCGAGTTCACACTTAGTGACCGCATGTACATATGTGCTACTTTTTAGCTATAGCACTTAGTCATTTTGTACTCTCTTTTCTGAGAAGAAGAAGAAGAAGCTTTCCATCTCTGTGTGCTTTGTGCTTGTCTTGTGTAGCTCTCTTGCATCCTCATTCTTTATAGGTACTATGTCTACAACCTCTCTAGCATGTGTGCTAATAGTAGGAACAATCAAAATCTGAGGTGTAACTGTCTTTATGGCTCGTAGCTCTGGTCGTGCACTAGTATGGCTGTGCATCCTACGCTCCATATTTTCCCTAGCCTCTGCTATGATCTCTACTGAGGTTAGTCTCCTAGATGGTGGCGAGGATGGAAATCTTGGAGGTGATCCAACCTCAAGATCCATGATTGCCAAAGTCTAGCAGTTTAGGTCAAATCTGGTACTAGGGGGCAATAAACCAATGCACTAGGTGCAAGGCGTAATCTGGCAATGAATGGCTATCGAAATGGTAATCGGGATCTCTGTGTGTAATTTGGCTCTGAAATCGATCGCTCGGTCAAAGTCGTAGCCAAATGTAGGTCTAGTAACCAAATCGAGCTCTAATCGCGCGTCGGTGTACTAAGAATATTCAAAAGATGCCAAATCGAGATCTCGAGTGTGAATAGGTTCTAACTAGCTAAATTTGGTCAATATCACGACCAAAACAAATCCCTATTGCAAGTTGAGGTCAAATATGGTCAATCGTGGGACTCTGCAGTCAAATCGAGCCAAAATGCAATATTGTGCCTGAAACAGCTCTAAAGCGTGTAATCTAGAAAATCGTAGACTCAAAATCAAAATCCGTGTCAAATAAGGTCTGTGTGTGTGATCTGGCTCGAATATGCTAAAAACGGCTCAAATCGACAAAATCGAATGAAATCTGACTCTCGGGGCTCTAAATGCATCTATTCGTGCTTAAATACGTGTGAACGGAACGTGTGCGGATGTTTGATGCATGTGCAATGCAATGAAGAGAAACAAGATAGAAGAAAAGAAAAAGACTTTATTTTTTGAGTTTTTGAAAAAAAACAATTTATTTTTTTTAAAATTTTTTTTTTGTCTTGTGTGTGTGCGCGAGAGAGAAAATGTGTGTGTGTTTGTGTATATTTTGTTTCTGACTTTGTGTTTGTTTCTTTGTGTGTTGACTTTCTTGTCTTTTCTTCTTTTGTTTGTTTTGTGTGTATGTGTATGTGCAAGGGTTGGAAAAGAGAGGGTGGGGTATACTATTTTGGAAGATAGGGTAAGTTGCATGTGAGTTAGGGTGCATTATTGGTGAGTTATGATGCATTATTGTTGAGAGGTGGGGTAGCTTGAGGGGAGAGAGAAAGGAGAAAGGACAAGGGGAAGAGAGAGGGGGTTGACCTTTTGAGTGGAGGAGAGGAAAAGGGACACACGGCGGGGCAACAGTGAAGAAAAAAGGAGGCAAGGTGGGGATGGGCTACCCCGCAGGCATGAGGTGGCCTATTTTACCTTTCTTATATATTTACATTATCATACTTTATTTTTTTCTTACTTTTTCCAATGCCTTTTATCACTCCCTCCCTAAGAGGGGTTTTCATGGGGTGGGGACGAGAGAAGGGGGGGTATGGGAGCTTGGCTTGTGAAAAGCCCCCATCAACAAGTCAAAAGTGACCAAACGCTCTCCAACCACAACGGAGAGAAATAAGATAAAACATATCGAGGACCGTATTCAAAAAGTGTGTAAACCTTTTTGAGACCAATTTGTCTCAATCACAAATCCACATATGGCATACATGTACAATTAATCATCGCAACCGAGATCACTCTTGCACGAGTAGCTCTATGGAAAACTCCACCTATCTGAAACACCGTTATACATATGACCCTTGTACCTACGAGCTATACCTAGCTCAACCTATATTTTCAAATGCACACATAGAATAAATTGCACAAAATTGTTCTAAAAACCACTCTCTAGAATGCCCCACACAATCATACAATGCATACAAAACCGCATCAGCATGTGAAACAATCCAAAATCCACATCCCAAAGCATCACTTGTGTATGCAAAAGCAAGGTGAATTCCCTCTCAAATAGCACCACAATGTGCCAAACATAGCCATAGATGCAAACCGCACAATGCTCTGTAATGTACAAATCAAACTGCCAAGTTTTGATACATTGGGTTGCTATAGGCTATTGCAAAAAAATCAACACTCAAAGTTTCAACATTTTGATATGAACATCATGTTCAGAATGTACCAAAACCCCAAGATAGATTCTTGGATCACATATGTCCGAGTTCAAGTGTGAGAGATATGGCAAAACGATATCTTTTTGACCCAAAAATGCAGCACAAACTTGCTATTGTTACACCATTGTATTTGGAATGTGCCAAGACCCCAACCTAGACTCCTAGATCATATCTATCCGACCTCTAGAAAAAACAATGTTTTTGGAGCCAAAAAGGACAAAAACGAGTTGTACCTCATGCGGTGGCTTCTTCTCTGTAAAATTAAGCAATGGATTTCTACACAAGATCTATACAAGCTGAATGTGCATGACTTAGCTTAGATATAAAATATGGGCTTCTCTTGCACTGCAATTTGTGTGCACACAATGCCGGCGTAGAAGCTTTTGTGTGCACAAGCAAAAACACTCACAAACCTGTGTTGCAGACACATTATACAAGTACTATACAAGCTAAACATACATGCCTAAGATTAGATTTGAAATTTGGGCTCCTCTTGCACTTCAATTTGTGTGCACACAATGCTGGCATAGAAGCTTTTGTGTACACAAGCAAAACCGCTCACAAACCTGTGTTGCACACACATTGCAAAATTGCTCCCTTCTTCTTTCTCTTGAATTCGTTGTCGTTTAACACACTTGTCATTGTGGAGTAGTCAACTTGACCATCGCATTGTACCCGTGCAACATTGAATCTCTGATACCACTTGTGAGAGCACTAGGTGCAAAAGCGATACGGGGTGTGTGCAGAGTGCAAGGGAGAAGAAGAGAAGAAGACACACTGTGTGGGTGGAGCAACCTCCAAGAATGTGGTGAGGAGCTCCTTATTATATGTGTATATGAAAAATAAGGAATGTGTATGTACATATAGTGGGTGGTTGAACACCGTGGACATCCGGCGTTGGGCAAAGACGCAATGCCTTTACCCCAACAATGTATAAAAGAGAGAATGGTATGATAAGGGAAATAACTTTATTCATAAGAAAACCACTGATAGCCATTTTTCGGCTTTTCGTAATTGCCATAGTGAGTTAACCCACCCTACCAAAATCATCCAAACATTGTGGCTATCCCTACCATTTCATTGTATATAGGTGTGTGTGAGCTAGGGGACTTTTCCCATACCTTCTTAAAAACCCTTAATTAGCTAGTCACTGGGCTAGTTGAGCCAAAAAAATAAATAAAATAAAAAAATAAAAACTATTATGGCCCATTTGTGTATAAATATTTCATTGTATATAGGGCCTAAATAAAAGGATTTTTCATAATTATTTTGGTATTTATTTAAATATTTCTACCTATGGTGTGTTATTTATGCTATGTACATTGACTCACCATTACCATATTTTTTCTTATCATTTTGCATACTCTTTATTCCATATAAACAAAATTTCATGCAAGATTCTCTTATTTTTGGTGTAACTCCATCCTAACAAAAATCCAAAAAAACTAGTTCTATTTATGTGTATATTTTTTCACTATTGTGATTTTTTCCTTCCTACATCTATTCTTTATTACTCTCATAAATTAGACCACAAAAAATATTCATCTTTTTATGGTAGACTTATAATGAGAGAGATTTATTTTTACCCCTTTATATTTTTTCCACCTATATTATTTATATTTGACATGTACATATTTTTTAGACCCCTCAATATTTGATTTTCTTAGTTGTACTATTCACTTATATCATGATCTCAACAATATCTTCAATTATAGACCTACCAAATAAGGTCAAGGGTATGTGGAATGCATGCATGCACCATGGGGAGCTCACTCTTGGAGGTATTCAAAAGAATCATCCAAAGAAAGACCTCACAAGGACTTTGTGCAGTGTAAAAAACAGCCGGTTTTGCTGAATTAAAAAGATCACATGCTCCCCGAACATGAAAAGGTGATACAAACAAAAGTTGTAGCTCGTGAGCTGAACTTTCATCTCAAATTTTTTCATATTTTTTTGAGCTACGAGCCGTGAGCTATGATTTTATTGGTGGACCCTAGTTTGCCCATGCTATGCAGCCACACTCCCTCTTCCACTTTATCATTTTCCTCTTTCACACACACTCCTCCCTCTCCTTCCCACTCCCAAACCTGCAACTCCCATGTCTTAATTCACCCTTTTCACCATTGCCACATATCTCACACCTGCATAGCCTTCATCCTCCATTTCTACACCACCCTATGTGTCCCCCTTTCTCTCTACATATATGTCCATATTACCATACTCTATTCAGCTTTGTAAATAACTTCAAAAAATCGGCAAAAATCCAAGGATAACCTCTGCAAATGAAGGCTTTTATCATGAATTTTCCAAGGCTTGAAATAACATAGCTTCATCGACACGCGCTGCTTCGCCATGCTGACTGCTTCTTCTTCCGGTGCTGTAAAGAGGTGAATGTCAACTTCTCCAAAGCTTCAACCTCTCTTTACAAGCTCATCCCTTCTCTAACTTTTCTCATCATATATCTCACCATTTGGTGAATGATTTTGTAAATATTTTGTAGTGATAATTACTAACTACTAACCACTAACCTTATTGTAAAATGCACCCTCTACTAGAGTAGGCACTCCCAAATTATTCACTCCATCCTCTCTCCTTTCATCCTCAATAATTCTCTTTCCTTGAGCCCACATCCATGTGACTCAAAGGACAAGAGAGACCCACCCTCATTAAAATATATATATATATATATACATAATCTTTTATTCCTTCAAATAAACTTGATTAGGCCTAATCCTAATCAGGGCTTCTAAAACCTATAAATAGAGCCCTTCTCTCCCTTGTAAATCATCCCATGATCACACTACACCACACCATTCTCAACACATAACAGATCACTCTTCAAGCCTAGTTGTGTAGAGTGTGTGCATCGTGAGTGCTCTATTCCATCATTACACATAGGTGCATGGAGAAGCTTGAAGTTAGTTATGCCATCTAGAGGAGTGGAGTGTATGCCATACTCTTAACCACACTTGTAGCCTACTCTTGTGCTTAAATATGATTTATATTTTTGGGTGCAATTGTATGATGCAACTATGACTCTTCTCTCCAAATTGACTTGATAAGTTGGCTAATCAGGTGGTTGAAGGTATATTTTCCTTGAATTTTGTTGTACCATTTCATGCTTGGTGGTTTGAGGGCTTGTTGAATTCTTTGCCTAAAAGGTCAGTTGTAAGAGGGTGCTCAGTGAGAGGGCTCCCGTGACCCTAAGACAATTTGTGTATTGGCAACAAGGTCAAGTTTTGTGTTGTCTCTCTATTTCTCATCGAGCTTTGTGTGCATCTAGTCTTTAAGGCTAAGACTGAGTTGCTCAAGTTGATTTGCGCTCTTTACCTCTCTCTGGCGTGGTGAATGTTTGTGGTTGGTGTGTGTGGCTATCTTGCATTCCCCTCTCTTTGTGCGTTTGAGTACAAAGAGATATCACGTGCGTCCTAGTTCGCATCTACAGCTAGGTGGTGCCCCTTTTATTCTTTGGTTTCTGGCTGTGGGTTGTTGTTGTCTCTGATTGTGCTTTGCCCCAGCCCTAATTGAGCAGCAGCAAGCCTCGAAGGGTGTTTAGAGGCCGCTCTTCTTGTTGCCCGCCCCGGACCGCCTCAAATTGGTGCCCCCAATGAGGAACGGCTTGTGTATGTTTTTGTATAGGCTCAACCTTTAGCATAATCAAGTAGCTTGCATGAATCACGAGAATTTGTATGATCCCTTCATTCCCATTGCAAGGCAAAAGGTCCACATAATTGTTAGTACTAAGTTGCAATTTCAACGTGTAATTCATAGAATTTAGGTCCTCTTAGGTTGGAAGGGATAAACGCATTAGTAAATCCTTTTATTTTGCCTCATTAGGTACGACCTTAGTTTGGACGTCTATATTTTTGTTTTGTTTTAAGAATTAGGTCATGCATAGACCATGGATAATGGCCCAAGAATAGAGGTTTTCCCCTTTCATTTCACTCCACACATTAGAATAAACATTGCAATTAGCAAAAAAATCCATTTTCAACAACGTATGGTGTTCATGTTTGGTGCCCAAAGAGTAGGAGAAATTCTCACATCACCAAACCCTGTCATCTTGCCTCTTATTGATTATCATAGGTCATTTGATGTGAATATTTTTATTTTGTTGTAGAATAGATTGCAATTTAGATAACATTATTGTGTAAATTTTTTAAGAAAGAAAAACAAAAACGTGTTGTCACTTTGAAACCGATTCAATGGAGGCCCAACGCCAAATGTCCGGATATCCTCTTTTCTTTGGAGATCCTGGAGAGGATGTAGAATTATTTTTAGCAAATTTCAAGATATCTTGTCGTATCAAGAGGATAGTAACTGATCAAGAACGTGTAGAGATGTTTGAGGTGGTCCTTAGGAAAGATGCTAGCACTTGGTTTGACTCTTTGCTCGAGGAAGTTAAAGGAAATTACACGGAAGTTGTGAATCATTTCAAGAGATACTTCTTTATCCCAAAAACACTCAAAAGCTATGGCAAGACATTGTTTCTCATAAGCAAAAAGACTTAGATGACTACTACTTGTACAAGCAAGAGTTTCTACGTCTTTGGGCTGTATGGGTGAGAAATGCTGCTAACCCTGGTGACGGTGCAGAGTTCCTAAAGAAGGAGAGGTTCATAGCTGGAATATTTCCTGACCTTAAGATAAAAGTTGAGGCCGTTGCACTTGCTACCTTTGAAGCAGCTAAAACTAGGGCTGCTGAGAAATATAGGAAACTCAAGTGCTTAAGGGGGGAGGTTCCAATAGAAGGTCTTAGACCCAAAGGTAAGTCACAAGCATCAACATCTAGGGAGCTTCCTGAGGTAACGGTGAAATTGATTGAGAAGTTAAATGAATCTTTAAGTAGCTTGTCAATTCACCTTGCACAAGCTGTAGGTCCAAAGGGACAAGCAAAGAAGTCTGAAGAGCGAGATTCACGACCTCGGAGGGTCTTACAATGTTGGAATTGCGGTGAGTCTGGACATGGGATGTATCATTGTCCTTGGCCCCGTGGGGAGCCAGGGAGACCTAACTTGAATTACCCAGTGATGAATGCGGGAGAAGGAACTAGTCAGCAACCACAGCTTCTACAAAGGCCAAATGGAGCAAGACCACCTCCACAAGGAGTGGAAGGAGTTCCACCTTTGCCAAACCCAAATGTGCATGTAGTAGAGGTGACAAACTCAAATGAGGTTGACATGGAAGCAAATGGCATTAAGCGTGGCCGAGGAAAAGGTAAAGAGAAAGAAAGTGTCACATCACAGAGTGACCATGGACGAGGCAAGAAGGAAAAGTAGACCAAGGAAGCTAAGAATACTCGACGTCGTATCAATCTCCAAGACTTCCCTCTTCGACATGGTATGGATCCATACAACCTGTTGGAAGATATGCGAGGTAAGGGTCCTAATATTTCATGGCCTCAGTTTTTTGCATTATGCCCACAAGTTAGGAGGGATTTAACAAAGGCAGTTAGCACTAGGAGAAAGGTAAAAGAGAGTGTGCCTGTTATAAAAATTGCACATGTTGAAATGAATGAGGATATTACACCTGTGCTAGATTGTTACATCAAAAGAAGATTGGTTAGGAAAGGTCTAGTGGATGGGGGTGCACAAATTTGTTGAGATGTAGATCTCTACACCTTGAGCTGGCATCCACTACGGGTTTTGGCCACTTACGGCATTTACTCACTGGTGCGTTAGGTGACCGACACGGAGGATCTCTGCCAGTGATTCTACTGCTGGACTACACTTATAGTGCCAGCCTAGTACGCTTCTAGCGTGTTCACACTTAGTGACCGCATGTACATATGTGCTACTTTTCAGCTTTAGCACTTAGTCATTTTGTACTCTCTTTTCTGTGAAGAAGAAGAAGAAGCTTTCCATCTCTGTGTGCTTTGTGCTTGTCTTGTGTAGCTCTCTTGCATCCTCATTCTTTACATGGTATCAGAGCTTGGTGCAGGCAAGAGAGGCTAAGAGAGCAAGAGCATCAAAATCCCTTCGTTCGCAATCCACGACCAGATGCAGGTCTCCAAAGTGCAGTATATAGAGATTTACTATACAAGTACATTGGTTGTATGTACGCTTGATTGTGGACACTCTTTGAGTGTAGAAAGCGTCACACGTACCACGATAGCAGGTTCAACAGATTTGCAGGTTTTTGCAGATTGCAGCTATTTTGTCTTAGTGCTTCAAGATGTCTGACGGTTTCAGTCAGATTGTTACTGAGAAGCTTGAGAAAAATAACTACCTTGCATGGAAGTTCAGAATAACAAATTTCCTAAAAGGAAAAGGTTATTGGGACTATGTAGAAGGAGACAATGAAAAGGAACCAGAGATTCCCGAGGCAAATGCTACAGCAGAACAAAGGAAAGCTTTGAGGGACTGGCAACAAGGCAAGAGCAAAGTGATGTATTGGCTTTCTATGAGCATCACAAATGGCATGATGGGCTATCTACACGATGCTAAAACCCCCGCCATTGCATGGAGAAACTTAGGCAGAGTGTTCGAGGTGAACACCAAGGGCAGGAAGCTTCAACTAAAGTCGGAGCTAAATTAGGTTAAGAGGAACAACCTCTCAATCAATGATTATGCCTTGAAGATCAAGAGTATCATTGCGGCTCTTGGATCTATTAAAGTCTCAGTGGAAGACGATGACATTGTCCGTGCATGCTTCGATGGTCTAGGAGATGAGTATGTACATTTTAGGTCCTCCATGAATACAAGAGATGACATCCCCGTGTTCCAAGATTTGATTTCAATGTTTATTCTTGAGGAGAAGAACCTTGACACATCTTCTTCTCATGGCAGAAATAATTCTAAACAGTCCTTCTATTCTAACTCCAATAGAGGTAGAGGTAGAGGTCGTGGTCGAGGCCCAAGGGGTTGGAGGGGCCAATTTCTGGAAGGTCAATCAAATCAAAACAATACAGGTGGCAAGGGAAACCAGTCTCAAGGCAGGGGGAGTCAAAGAGGTCATGATGCAGGATCAAGAAGGCAGCAACATACTCCAGATAGCAGAGAATGTTGGACTTGTGGGGAAAGAGGTCACATGTCACGTGACTGTCCAAAGGGAAAAGCAAGTGGAAAGAGAGAATAGGGCAACTATGCATCTACTAGCAGAGATGCAGATGACAGCAAAAACGAGCGCATGTTTGTTATGCATCATGTAATGAATACAATGACTGCAGAGAATTCCACCCAAGATGATGTTTGGTATGTGGATTCAGGTGCCTCTAATCACATGACGTCTCGTGGAGAGTGGTTTAGAGATATGCACAAACCAGATGTGTCAGGCTATGTGCAGACAGGAGATGACACAGCTCACCCCATTGCTCATGTAGGGGACATACCTCTAAATACGAAGAGTGAGAAATCAAAGTACTTAGCAGATGTACTTCATGTCCCAAACATTACAAAGAATCTTGTTTCTGTTGGAAAAATGGTTGAGCAAGGTTTGCAGGTTCGCTTCAATCCAAATGGCTGTTATGTAGAAGATTTCTAGAATGGCTGTAAGCTGATCACAGAGGGAAAATGTGTGGGCAGAATGTTTACGCTGAATGTAGACATGCCTGAGGTAAAAGCTGCATTATTTGCACAGGACACAAGTGTTGTGGCTGATGTTGACATTTGGCACAAACGCATTGGCCATGTCAATGAGCAGAGATTGCGCAGCATGAAATCAAAATAGATTGTAAAAGGTTTGCCCAAATTCAAGGTGGATGGTATGCATAAAGTGTGTGCAGCATGCCAGTTTGGAAAACAGTTAAAGGGCTCATTTCTACATGAGCGCAATGTATGTAAAAAGCCACTTGAGGTGGTGCACACTGATGTTTGGAGTCCAACCGATACTGCAAGTATACATGGTTGCAGGTATTATGTCTCTTTCATTGATGACCATACAAGGAAAGTATGGGTCTACTTCATGCGTAACAAAAGTGAAGTGTTTGGTCACATTCAAGACTTCAAAGTCATGATTGAGAAGGAGACAGATATGCAAATCAAGACATTGAGGTCAGATGGAGGGGGAGAGTACTTCTCCAATGATTTTTCAGATTTTCTGCGAATGCATGGTATACGTAGGCAGTTTACATGCAGATATACTCCACAACAGAATGGGGTCGCAGAAAGGAAAAACAGGCACATTGCAGAGGTTGCACGTGCATTGATGAATGAGAAGAACATGCCTCATCATTTATGGGCTGAAGCTATAAATACAGTTGTGTACATTATGAACAGGACACCTACAGTTGCAGTGCATGATGTAACACCTGAGGAAAAGTTTACAGGTACAAAGCCTGATTTGGCACACTTGAAAGTGTTTGGCTGCATAGCTTACGTGCATGTACCAGATGAGTTGCGTAGGAAATTGGATCCTAAAGCAGAGAAATGTATTCTTGTGGGATATTCCCTTGAACAAAAGGGGTACACGTGCTACAATCCTACTACACGAGAATTACGAGTGAGCAGAGATGTAGTCTTTGATGAGATGAGCAGCTGGTACAGTAATGCACATGGCACTATTGGGGCTGATGTAAAAGATGATGTGGTTGTACAAAATGTGAGGCCACAGTCACAGGTTTTGAGTGGACCACAAGAGTCCTCTTCTCGTAGCTCTGTTGAGAAACCATGGAATGGTAGACTACGTACGCAGGTTACTCCACCAACAGGTACAGGGAATGTATCACGAAAAGGAAAGGAAAAGGTTGATGAACCTCCATTTATGGCTGATGCATCATCAGGTTTTTCACATGTAGACATGGATTCAGATGGTTCTGAACAAAGTCTTGATGAGGAATTTGGAATTCCGGCTGTCAGGACACCTGGTGTAAGGAAAGTACAAGAAGATACTAGAGGGCAAAGGAGTGACCCTGGACCGTGCAGATCTAATAGAGTCAGAAATCCAGTTCAGAAATTGACTTATGATGGGTATCTAGCGCATCACCAAGCCTACATGGCTAAGGTGATACAGGATGTGGAGCCCACATGTTTTGAGGATGCAGCTGGAAATGTGCATTGGGATGATGCAATGAATGAAGAGATGGCTGCATTGGAAGCAAACGACACATGGGAGTTGGTGCCATTGCCAAGTGGCAAGAAAGCTATTGGATGTAAATGGGTGTATAAAACCAAGCATAAGGCTGATGGTAACATTGAGCGTCACAAGGCAAGGCTGGTCACAAAGGGTTATGCATAGACTTATGGCATAGACTATGAGGAGACCTTTGCTCCAGTGGCAAAGATGACGACTGTGAGAGCTGTCATAGCAGTGGCTGCATCTAGAGGATGGATTATGCATCAAATGGATGTAAAGAATGCCTTCTTGAATGGTGAGTTGCAAGAGGAAGTGTATATGGATGAGCCACCTGGTTATGTCGATCCAGGTTACCCAGATTATGTATGCAGACTTCTCAAACTTTGTATGGTTTGAAGCAGGGCTCTAGAGCATGGTATGACAGGATTGCCAAGTATCTTCTCAGTATTGGTTTTAGGAGAGCTCATGCTGATCATTCACTCTATGTACGTGAGAGTGATGTGGGGATTATGGTCATTACCATATATGTAGATGACCTTATTATTGTTGGTGACAATGCTATGGAGATTGACCATGTGAAGGGTCTTCTCAAACAGGAGTTTGAAATGAAAGATTTAGGCAAGTTGCGCTACTTTCTTGGCATTGAGGTGATCAGGACTCCATAGGGTGTATGGCTATCACAGAGATAGTATACTTTGGACATGTTGTCAAAGTATGGTATGGCTGATTGTAAGCCAATTTCTATTCCCTTGGATGTGAATGCAAAGCTGAGTGCATAGAAGGGTGATGTTGTTGAGGATGTCAACATGTACAGGAAGATGGTGGGTAGTATAATCTACTTGACTATCACGAAGCCAGACTTGAGCTACACAGTAGGCTTGGAGAGTCAGTTCGTGCAGCTTCCGAGGAAGCCACATTTGGATGGAGTATGACGCACACTTAGGTATGTGCAAGGTACTCTTGACTACGCATTGTTCTATGCAGCAGATGCATCATTAGCATTGTATGGGTATACAGATGCATATTGGGTAGGTAGCATTGTTGATAGGAGATCTACGAGTGGCTTCATGTTCTCTTTTGGGAGTGCTGCTGTTACTTGGAGCAGCAAAAAGCAGCCTACGGTTGCTTTATCGAGCAGAGAGGCCGAGTACAGAGGTGCAACAATTGCGGCGTGCAAGGTAGCTTGGCTACGCACATTACTTGAGTACTTGGGAGTGCAGGTGGACCAACAGATTTTCATCCATTGTGACAACCTGAGCAGCATGCAGTTGGCTAGGAACCCAGTGTTTCATGCTAGGACCAAACACATAGAGGTCCATTACCACTACGTTCGAGAGCGAGTGTTGGCAGGCGACATCGACTTGGTCTATGCCAGCATAGAGGAGCAGATAGCGGATATCTTTACCAAGGCCCTCAGAGCTGAGAAGCTTCGATGTTTCCGGACTATGCTTGGACTCTACAACATGCAGAGCTTGAGGGGGAGTGTTGAGATGTCGATCTCTACACCTTGAGCTGGCATCCACTACGAGTCTTGGCCGCTTACGGCATTTACTCACTAGCGCGTTAGGTGACCGACACGGAGGATATTTGCCAGTGATTCTACAGCTGGACTACACTTATAGTGCCAGCCTAGTACGCTTCTAGCGTGTTCACACTTAGTGACCGCATATACATATGTGCTACTTTTCAGCATTAGCACTTAGTCATTTTGTACTCTCTTTTCTATGAAGAAGAAGAAGAAGCTTTCCATCTCTGTGTGCTTTGTGCTTGTCTTGTGTAGCTCTCTTGCATCCTCATTCTTTACAAAATTTGTATCATGATAGAGGGACTCATGCAAAAACTAGGCATGCACATCCATGAGACACCTGAAATTAAAGTCAAAATGGCAAACAATAGCAAGGCTAGGTGCGTAGGCATTTGTAAAAATGTCTCTGTGGAGGCCTTTGGCATTAAGAAGGCGGTGGATTTCTATGTCATGTCTACCAAAGGAAATGGTTACCCATGTACCCTAGGGAGACCATGGCTAATGAAAATGCGATCTTTGCAGGATTGGGAGAGTGGAAAGCTAATTTGCAGGAATGACAATCATAAGAAGGTTTTCTTTGACATGAAGGAGCAACGCCAAGAGGATCTCAATGAAGAATCATCTCAAAGTGAGACGGAGGAAGGCTGGACCGATAGCACTTCAGAAGGAGAAAGTAGCGGCAACATCACTGAAGAGGAGTCTTCCATCGAAGTCATGGGGGTAAGGTTTAATCCAAACAACCAAGAGACCTCTTGCCCAGGTTTGGAAGAGGTAGGTTCCCAAGAAAACCAAAAAGTGGAAGATGAAAGAATGCTAGAAGGTATGTTATCTACAACACTTACAAAGGATGAAAGAGAGGAGCTCAAAGGTGTGTTAAGGAAATTTCCTAGGCTTTTTGCTAAAGACTACACCGATGTGCGTGGAGTAGATGTTTTTCAACACAAAATTGAGTTGAAGCCAGAAGCCACACCTAAGGCTCAGAAGCTACGAAGGCTAGGAGTCATCAAGGAGCAGTCTTTACTCAAGGAGGTAAGAAAGCTTCTAGCAGCAGGTTTCATTTATCCAGTGGAGAATTCGGAGTGGGTCTCTCCCGTTGTTGTCACTCCTAAGAAAAATGGCAAGTGGAGGGTGTGTGTGGATTACCGTCCACTCAATGAGGCAACAAAAAGAGATCACTTTCCCCTCCCATTTCAAGATGAATACTAAATGAGATAGATGGTCGTGAGAAGTACACTGTGTGTGATGGATACTCGGGTCACTTTCAAATAGGTATCGCGTTGGAAGATCAGTTGAAAAAAACCTTCATCACTCCTTGGGGTTGTTATGCTTTTAGAGTCATGCCATTTGGACTGACAAATGCTCCTGCAACTTTCCAACGCTTCATGAACATGGTGTTTCAAGCATTCTTTGGAAAGTCCATTAGGGTTTTTATTGATGATTTTTGCATTTATAGCTCAAAATCATTGCATCTACAAAGGGTAGAAGAAGGTTTAAAGAAACTCTACGACATGGGAGGTCAACTCAACCCCGACAAGTGTCACATAGGTGAGGATGAAGTGATATTTCTTGGTCACAAGGTTTCCTATAAAGGCATTGAGGTGGATCCTTCAAAGGCAAAGGATCTTATTGAGCTCCCATCACCCAATAATCTCAAAGAGGTAATCTCATTCATTCAAAAGGTGAAGTATATGTCACGCTTCATTCACTTAGCTTCGGAGTTGCTTCACACTTTGCAAAAGTTGACACAACAAGTAGAATTTGCATGGTCTTATGAGCTTGAAGAGTACTTTTGTAACATTAAAGTCATTTTGTCAGAGCTACCAACACTCATGCCTCCTTGTTGGGAGTACACATTCTTTGTTAGCTCTAGTGTTGGGAAAGAAACAATTGGTGCGGTTTTTCTACAACAAGATCCCCACAGTACCAGAATGCGACCCATCTACTTTGCTAGTAGGGTCATGAATGCTTTAGAGAGAGGCTACAGAGAGGCAGAACTCATGATGCTTTCTCTCATGTTTGCAGTGAGAAAGTTTAGATCCTACCTGCTACCAAAACCTTTTGTAATTCTCACTGCAGAAAATTTGTTCCCTTGGGTGTCATCTCAAATGAATCTTAGTACTAGGATCTCAAAGTGGATTATGGAGTTTCAAGAGTTTCAATACTCTTTCAAAGTAGAAGATAGTGTGCGTGCACAATTGGCAGGGCTCCTTACTTATAGGGTACATGAGAAGGAGATTAAGGTGCCTGAAGTAAAGACCCTACCATTGCCACCACCTAAAAGTATTCCTAATGCTTTTACCTTGTTCTTTGATGGAGCTTTTCGATGAGCCACAAGAAAAGAAGGGGGAGGGCTAGTATTGCTCAACCCAAGTGGAGAAGTGATCATGAAAGAGAAGGTCAATCTACCAGGTTCAATTAGCAACAATGGAGCAGAATACGACACACTACTTCATGGTTTAAAGATATGCATTGGCCAAGGTATACAACGTCTCATGGTAAAAAGGGATGCACTTCTCATTGTGAAGCAAATTTTTGGCATTTGGGCATGCAAGAATGAAAGCTTAAGGACAAAAGTTCATGCCATTCGTAGATTGTTTAATCAATTTGAAGAAGTGCAACTATATCATATTCCTAGGAAACAGAATGAAGATGCCGATTTACTTGCACAACAAGCAGTTACATGTGTTGAGAAAGAAGTGCAGGTCATCATGGTGGCAGCAACTGTCAAGCAACCGAGATACCAGGGATTGGAGTCATTGACTCCCATTATTAGCTACATTTTGGAGGGTGAGTTTCCACAAGACTTCACGAAGGCTCAGAAGAGGAGACTCATGAAGAAGGCAAGCACATATCTCTTCCTAGAAGGATCCCTCTACCAAAGAGGGAAGGATCAAGTGTGCAGAAGAGTACCAACTATTGAGGAAATCCCATCCATTCTAAAAGGTTTGCATGAGGAAGCGTGTGGTGGTCATTTTGCACAGGAACTCACTGCAAAAAAGATTTTGCTTGCCGGATATGTTTGGCCAAGCTTGCACATTGATGTTCAACATTGGTGTAAAAGCTGTCACAATTGTTAGATTAATGGAAACAAGCGTCTGTTACATGGTCCACGTCAGTTAGTCCTTGCAAATGGTCCATTTGAAAAATGGGACATTGATGCTATGGGTCCATTGCCTAGGACTAAAAATGGGAAATCGTATATCTTGGTGGCCATAGACTACATGACGAGATGGGTAGAAGCACAAAGTGTGGCAAAGGTAAATGAGAGGACAGTGAGAAAATTTGTCTACACTCACATTTGTTGTAGATTTGGCACACCTTTGGATATTGTTTCTGATAATGGTCCAGGGTTTAGAAATGGCTTGCTCACAGAAGTCTGTGAAGAACTTCAAATTCTACATCGTCATAGTACACCCTACTATCCCCAATCAAATGGTTTGGTAGAAAAAGCTAATGGTGTCATTGCAGGCATCATTAGAAAGATGGTGAAAAACAAGACAAAGTTGTGGGATGACTTCTTGGATGGTGCCTTGTGGGCGTATCGAACCACATATAGGGAAGCCACTGAGTTCACACCATTTCACTTGGTCTATGGTCAAGAGGCTTTACAACCAATTGAGCTCAACATTCCAACAATGCGACTTCATGGCAAAGAAACACAAGATGATCAAGAATTATGGATGCATCGACTTCTTACCTTAGTTGAGCTTGAGTGGAAAAGAGAAGCAGCATACGAGTGCTACAAGAGGAAAGCTACGCAGGCGAAAGAAAAGCTCGACAAGAAACTAAAGGACAAAGGCATCAAGGAAGGAGATCTGGTGCTAAGGTATGACAATCGACTCGATAATCGTTTTGATGCCAAATTTGAAACTAGATGGTAGGGGCCATACATAGTTAAGAAGGCTTTCAATTCAAGTTACTATCAACTTATGGACTTGAATGGGAAAGAGCACTCTAGGAAGGTAAACGAGTATCGCTTGAAGCCTTATTTGAGTCGCCTTCTACCAAAGGATCTACCAAAGATCTGTCAAAGGGCAGCTGTCTCATGTAAGTATTGTTACATGAAGCATGAGTGTAACTCAAACCAAAATTCTAAGGGGCCAAACAATGAAGATCTCGTCAAGGACTCTGAAGCACTCTCTTTGGAAAAGATGCTCTATGATGGTACATGAATATACCATCATCCTGGGGGAGGGCTAATGATAGCCGTTTTTCGGCTTTCCGTAATTGCCATAGTGAGCTAACCCACCTTACCAAAATCATCCAAACATTGTGGCTATCCCTACCATTTCACTGTATATAGATGTGTGTGAGTTATGGGACTTTTCCCATATCTTCTTAAAAACCCTTAATTAGCTAGTCACTAGGCTAGTTCAGCCAAAAAATTAAATAAAATAAAAAAATAAAAACTATTATGGCCCATTTGTGTATAAATATTTCATTGTATATAGGGCCTAAATAAAAGGATTTTTCATAATTATTTTGGTATTTATTTAAATATTTCTACCTATGGTGTGTTATTTATGCTATGTACATTGACTCACCATTACCATATTTTTTCTTATCATTTTGCATACTCTTTATTCCATATAAAAAAAATTTCATGCAAGCTTCTCTTATTTTTGGTGTAATTCCATCCTTAAAAAAATCCAAAAAAAACTAGTTCTATTTATGTGTATATTTTTTCACTATTATGATTTTTTCCTTCCTACATCTATTCTTTATTACTCTCATAAATTAGACCACCAAAAATATTCATCTTTTTATGGTAGACTTATAATGAGAGATATTTATTTTGACCCCTTTATATTTTTTCCACCTATATTATTTATATTTGACATGTACATATTTTTTAGACCCCTCAATATTTGATTTTCTTAGTTGTACTATTCACTTATATCATGCTCTCAACAATATCTTCAATTATACACCTACCAAATAAGGTCAAGGGTATGTGGAATGCATGCATACACCATGGGAGCTCACTCTTGGAGGTATTCAAAAGAATCATCTAAAGAAAGACCTCACAAGGACTTTGTGCAATGGAAAAAACAGTCGGTTTTGTTGAATTTTTAAAGATCACATGCTCCCCGAATTTGAAAAGGTGATACAAACAAAAAGTGTAGCTCTTGAGCTGATATTTCAACTCAAATTTTTTCATGTTTTTTTGAGCTACGAGCTGTGAGCTATGATTTTATTGGTGGACCCCAATTTGCCCATGCTATGCAGCCACACTCCCTCTTCCACTTTATCATTTTCCTCTTTCACACACACTCCTCCCTCTCCTTCCCACTCCCAAACCTGCAACTCCCATGTCTTAATTCACCCTTTTCACCATTGCCACATATCTCACACCTGCATAGCCTTCATCCTCCATTTCTACACCACCCTATGTGTCCCCCTTTCTCTCTACATATATGTCCATATTACCATACTCTATTCAGCTTTGTAAATAACTTCAAAAAATCGGCAAAAATCCAAGGATAACCTCTGCAAATGAAGGCTTTTATCATGAATTTTCCAAGGCTTGAAATAACATAGCTTCATGGACACGCGCTGCTTCGCCATGCTGACTGCTTCTTCTTCCGGTGCTGTAAAGAGGTGAATGTCAACTTCTCCAAAGCTTCAACCTCTCTTTACAAGCTCATCCCTTCTCTAACTTTTCTCATCATATATCTCACCATTTGGTGAATGATTTTGTAAATATTTTGTAGTGATAATTACTAACTACTAACCACTAACCTTATTGTAAAATGCACCCTCTACTAGAGTAGGCACTCCCAAATTATTCACTCCATCCTCTCTCCTTTCATCCTCAATAATTCTCTTTCCTTGAGCCCACATCCATGTGACTCAAAGGACAAGAGAGACCCACCCTCATTAATATATATATATATATATATACATAATCTTTTATTCCTTCAAATAAACTTGATTAGGCCTAATCCTAATCAGGGCTTCTAAAACCTATAAATAGAGCCCTTCTCTCCCTTGTAAATCATCCCATGATCACACTACACCACACCATTCTCAACACATAACAGATCACTCTTCAAGCCTAGTTGTGTAGAGTGTGTGCATCGTGAGTGCTCTATTCCATCATTACACATAGGTGCATGGAGAAGCTTGAAGTTAGTTATGCCATCTAGAGGAGTGGAGTGTATGCCATACTCTTAACCACACTTGTAGCCTACTCTTGTGCATAAATATGATTTATAGTTTTGGGTGCAATTGTATGATGCAACTATGACTCTTCTCTCCAAATTGACTTGATAAGTTGGCTAATCAGGTGGTTGAAGGTATATTTTCCTTGAATTTTGTTGTACCATTTCATGCTTGGTGGTTTGAGGGCTTGTTGAATTCTTTGCCTAAAAGGTCAGTTGTAAGAGGGTGCTCAGTGAGAGGGCTCCCATGACCCTAAGACAATTTGTGTATTGGCAACAAGGTCAAGTTTTGTGTTGTCTCTCTATTTCTCATCGAGCTTTGTGTGCATCTAGTCTTTAAGGCTAAGACTGAGTTGCTCAAGTTGATTTGTGCTCTTTACCTCTCTCTGGCGTGGTGAATGTTTGTGGTTGGTGTGTGTGGCTATCTTGCATTCCCCTCTCTTTGTGCGTTTGAGTACAAGGAGATATCACGTGCGTCCTAGTTCGCATCTACAACTAGGTGGTGCCCCTTTTCTTGTTTGGTTTCTGGCTGTGGGTTGTTGTTGTCTCTGATTGTGCTTTCCCCAGCCCCAATTGAGCAGCACGGGAGCCTCGAAGGGTGTTTAGAGGCCGCTCTTCTTGTTGCTCGCCCCGGACCGCCTCACCACTTTGTGTGCAATGTTGGTACTCTCCGTTAACCAAACTAGTACTATAGACCGCCAATCTTGGTACTATAATAGAATCTTAATAATACCAATATTAGAGAGAGCTAATAGTACAAAAAAGATTTGGTACTTTGGAAATACCAGAGTTTGGTACTATAAGCAAATATTGTGAACTACCCAGATACATGGTACTGGTAGTGAGAGAGAGATTATCAGGTCGATCTTCAAATCCAATGCTTAGGCTATAGACCCAAGTACAAGTAGTGTGTTTCCCAGCTAACACTCTATAAAATATATATTAATGCCTCACACGCACAGTGTCTCTTAGCTATCTACTCCCTGTATTCTTTCACTACCTCTCTTAAACTAGTGTAGTGGTACATCTTTATATAGATTTATCTCTTCATCTTTAGCATAACATGTGGATCCCCTTGGTATGTAGCTTGAGGGTAGCCTCTCCAAGATGTAGAGAGCATTTCTTCATCATACTTCATCAGAGATCATAGTTGTATCTCATGGTAGGTATTATCCAAGTTGGTACATTAGTTCTTCTCTACAGTCAACAGCTCTACACATAGCCAACTTGGCGCCTTCACCAAAAATTGTAGGAGTAGAATTAGGATGAACCGTTCGACACAATTGAAGTCCAAATTGGGTAGATCAATTTTTCTTTGTACTGCTCCACAACATCATGGGTGTAGGTGGCTAAAATCACCCCAATAAATCCGCCTACTAGAAGTCTTGAAGTTTCTCATGACTTTTAGATACTTATGGTACTTTACTATCTAGCTGTTTGGTAATTACTATAGACACTCAAGTTTACTTGCACAAATGGCAAGGATTGCACGCTCGCTACTTGTTGTCGCTCATCCCCCCTCCCTTGCCAGCACTTGTCGCCTCCCCCCTACCGCCATCGCTAGCTGCCCCCCCCGCCCTTGCACTGCCAGCAATCATTGCTACGTGCGCGCTATCCCCCACCTTGCTCTTGCCTTGTGCTACCCCTTCTCCTTAGCCCTCTACCCTCTGCCACTCGTTGTGTGCCACTCTAGCAGTGCCGGTTTTTAGATAGTGCTCGTCGGGGCATTTTTGCAGAGAAGCTATTATATTCGCCACAGCACCAGACACAAACAGAGGCTCAAGCTCCGCCACAGAGGGACTCTGATGAAGTCCCCTCGCCCAACCGCGCCGGCCCCACCATTTGACTTGCTCTCACTCCGATACATCAAGTGAGCCTAGCCGCATAGGTGGATCGTTTCTGCATGGAGGCGGTTTTCATCATGTGCAAGATTCTCGGCACCAGACCCAGCACAGGAGAAATGCGTTACGTTATCTAGGCCCGCCTCCTTACAGAGGTGGGCAAGATCTTGGACGTTTAGTTCCTTGGATGAGGCTACTATCGGATCGAGTTTGAGACCTCCGAGATGGCATCCAAGGTAATCGCAATGAGCCCCTTGACCATCCGAGTAGTTTGAGCCCACTTTCGACAATGGAGACATGGTTTTGAACTTGCTGTAGATGTTCTGGTAGAGGAAGTAGACCTTCCCATCTTCATCTGCTTTCCTGGTTTGTGGAGGGAGTACCTACCACTTTTCTCTAGGATAGGCCCAGCGATTGCGACTGTCTTAGCAACACCTCGCACAACAGCCTCAGTATAGCTGCAAAGGCGGCCGGCATTCCCTCAATTCTCATTCTGGTTAGGGACACCCACACTCTCTCGAAGGTCATCATACTTCCTCGGGTGATTGGAGGTTGGTTTAGACAGAGCGCGGAGTATTCAGGCCTCCCAAATTAGTGCTTCATTTTTCAACAGATGGGCCATCTTACAAAGGCATGTCCATGGAGGAGGCCCCGACCTACACCACAGGTCCACTCCCAGCCTGCAAGGGCTGGCCAGTAACATTGGGCAGAGGCAGAGAGCACACACACAGATCCATTGACCTAGCCTAGGGCTCCAACGGAGGAGGGATGGTAGCAGGTTTGTGGTCGACGACGGCAGGGGCCACAACAACAGCCTGGCACCACTCAGACTGGTCCTCAGGTGCCTGTCGAGGTGCAATGGGTTTCCACAGGGAACCAATTTAGTCCTCTTTAGCAGGACGAGGTACCTGCTCCAGCATCCAACTCAACTTCATCCTTACCATCCAACAACACGAAAAAGATTGAGGAGGCTTGTTTGCAACCAAGTTTGAGGAATCCTAAAAAGATTGGGCACAACTTCACAAAGGAGTCTTTTCAAGAGTTTCAAATTGGTTGCAAGGAGTTTTTAACACAAGAGGAGACAAAGTGATTTAAAAAAATTCTTTCAAAGCATGGTAAGGATTTTGTATTTGAGCCTCATGAGATAGGATGTGTTGATCCTTTTGTTGTAGCTCCTATGATAATTTTTACAATACCTTACGTGGCATGGAATCTGTGGCCTATTCCGGTTCCAAAGGCTCATTTGCCCAAGTTAGTAGAGCTATTGAATGAAAATATCAAAATGGGGATTTTGGAGTCTTCTTGTGCTCCATACTCAAACAAGTGGTTCATGGTTCCAAACCCGAATGGTGCTCTACGCTTCATCCAGGATACGCAACCAGTAAACAAGGTGACAATTAGAAAGGTAGGTACAAGTCTAATTGCGGATGAGTTTGCAGAAGCGTTTGTAGAGAGGGAAATCTACTCAATGGGGGACCTCTACTCAGGGTATGATCAGTTTTAGCTTACAATAGAAAGCAGAGACTTGAAAACCATGAGGACACCTTTGGGTTTGGTAAGAATGTGTACTTACCATAGGAAGCAATCAACTCGGTTGCACATATGATGAATGGGATGAATAAGGTCTTACCTGACTTTATTCCTCAAATCACAATGGCTTTCATTGATGATTTTCCTATCAAAGGATGTGAACAAAGTGAGAAAGATGAAGCTTTGGATCTCAAGGGATGTCGCAGGTTTGTGAAAAATCGCATAAATTATTGTGATAACGTTCTATCTAGGTTGGAGGAAGTGAATCTTACTTTGTCGGGGAAAAAGTCTATGTTTGGTGTCAATGAAGTGCTCATTGTGGGGCACATGTGCATGCCATATGGGAGGAAACCTTGTCCAACAAAGGTAGATGCCATCCAAAGAATGAAAGAAACATGCACTAGCATCATTGAGTCTAGAATATTTTTAAGAGCATGTGTCTTTTATGTTATTTGGATTCCACATTATGCACGTGTAGTTGATCCTCTTTATCAATTACTTAGAAAGAATCAAAAGTTTAAATGGACAGAATCATATGTAAAAGCGATGAAAAAGCTAAAGGAGTTACTCAAATCAGCACCAACTTTGAGAAAGGTAGAGTATGAGTGTCAAAGGCTAGTAATTGTGAAAGTAGACACCAATCCTACAGGGATTAGATGGGCAATAGGGCAAGATGACGAGGAAGGACACAGGTATGTGGTGAGATTTCGAGCAAAGGTACTAAGCGCTCTCCAAATAAACTATCCACAGATAAAGAGAGAGTTATGGGGAATACTAATAGCCTTGAAAAATGGGAAAGAATACCTAATTGGTGCATGTGTGGTTGTAGAAACAAATTGTCTACCACTTCTTGGGAGGATTACAAGTTGCTTAACCCCAGACATTGCTATGTTGCGGTGGATTGCCTACATTAAGTCCTTAAATCCCGAGTTTAAGCACATTGCAAGTAAAGACAATACAGTGGCATATATGCTATCAAGGGCAAGGTATGAAGATGAGTCACAGATGATTGACGAGGGAGATGTTGTAGGCACAAAGCGCGATTCTATCTCTTATGTCAAAGGTAACAATGTTTGCATGACTAATCCACTTGAATTGTTTTTGAAAGAGTTTTATGAAGGTGATTGGCTTCTTATTAGAGGATATTCGAGTACTCTAGCAAAATAAGATGATTGGTATGAACAAGAATTCGGGAGGATAAGTAGGAAACCATATGGATAGTTTTTGAGGGATGGTTACTTGTGGAAGCATCCTAAACAAAAGGGTGCTACACCACAAAGGGTTATATGTAAAAAAGATACCCAAGTAAAGCTCACTTAAGAGTTTCATGAGAGTCTATGGGATGGACACAGGGCTATGTGGGCAACCTTCTCCAAGTTGAAATAAAAATGAAAGGGTATGTTTAAAGCTGTATCTCAATTTGTAGAGTCGTGTGTAACTTGTCAAATGTATTCAAATGTCTGACAATCGTGATGGACCCTACATATCCACTAGCCATAACGATAACCGTAAGAAAAACCATAACCTTAAATTTAAACATAACGATTACCTTAACCATAAAAAACACATAATCTTAACCAATGTCAACCAATGATATAATTATAAAAAAAATCATGACCATTGACACTATCATAACCATAAACATAAGTATAAACATGACTATAAAAGGGTGTCAAAGCCATAACAATTTCCACTGACATAACCATATAAATACCATATCCAAATTCTTTTTTAACACCATAACCATTGCCACTATCATAAGCATAAGCAAAAACATAAACATAAACATAACCATAACCATAAAAGAGTTATCAAAACCATAACCATTGTTGCTAGCATAATAATAAAAAGCCAAAAACCAAAAAGCCAAAAACCATTGTTGGTGACATAGAAAAACATAAACCATAACCATAAGCATAAGCATACAATAAAGGTATTGTTATAACCATAAACATTTTCAGTATGTGCATCATAAGCTTAATCATGATCATAAATAGTGATTATCTGCTTGAGTTTCCTCCCTTGGAGTTGGAGCAGGGTTTGCGACCACCAACTTGTACCCCAATGCACCTTGCTCGATCTTCTTCTTGATTTTCTTTCTTTTGGTCTGTGCAATAGCAACAGCCCCGTTGTAAATTTTCGGGCTTTCAAAATCCAATTTTTCTCTAACCTTGGGATGCAAACATGCCATGAACTTCTCCAAGTTGAATTATTCACCGCAACCTGCCAACTACAAAATCCCTCTAATGTTTTCCAAAATGGGCGAGAAGAAATCCACACTCGTCATTAATGTCCTGCTTTAGGTTCTTCAATCTTGCATCTAACTCAGCACGAGACACCTCTTTTCAAAAGTCCTGCCAAAACCGAGTCCACAAAGCTAGACACATGAACCTCGATTCACCCCCCAAAGCATAAAACCAAGTCTTTGCCCTTCTTCACATTAGCATGGAATTGTCTACATCTTGTTATCCTCTATAGGCATATGTAGTGACAGAATATATAGCTCAAAGTCGGCCATCCACTCTTACGGATCTTCTTCTCCAATGAAAGTTGGACCATAACCTCTTGCTACCATCTCTCCTTCGTGAAAAAAGGATTCTTTGATCAAACCCGAAGAGCAATTAGATGCTCCTCTGTGGGGGCACCAGAAGATGGAAGGGGGCAAAGGGGAACACACACGGCACACAAATAGAACACCTCTCTATGGCCGAGGATAACTACTGCACCCCAATCTACTAGAGTTCACCTTCAAAACTCGACAATTTCACCTACAAATCGTGCACACGATCGTACAGACACCGCCCTTTCACTAACCGTTGGCAATAGCCCGCATTAAACTTCCTTGGGGTGTTGATAGCTCCCACACAATGCCAACCACTCTCTCTTTGTCTCTCACACTCACACCAGAGGTCTCCAGAGGCACACACTTCGCAAATCGGCTCCAGACAATAAGGATAGAGCAAAGAGAAGAAGGGGGAAATAGGGGAAGGAGATGACAACAAACTTGGCTATTGTTCCCTTCAATTACTGACATAAAATACCTATTACGACCCTAGTAATTCTTTGCTATCACATGTCTTCGTTGGATCCACCACGACAAGCGTCAAAGAGTGCATACAATGCCTGGTGTTGCCTCAGAGCGACCCTCTTCTTGAGGACATGAAAAAAAAGGAACCCTGGTTGTCTTTGGTGGCTCGAAGAAGCTTCAAAACTTTCTCTTTTCTACCGCCAGAGGCTTCTTCTTGCACTATGTAGCGCCAAAAGCATCCCCCCAAGCTCTTTTGAAGCTTCTCATCCTCTCTCCTTTGCCCTCTTCTTGCCCAAAAAGAGAGCCCTTGAAACCACAAAAGATTAGCCCCTTATTGGGCGTGTGAGGGCTCCCTTTTCCATTTTTGACTTACCCAGGTATTTTTGGTTTTCCTCTTGCATGTGAAGTGCCTCCCCGTTGCATCCCGGACTTAAGTCTCAAGCATCATGTCATCCGCTCCTTACGAGGGGCACCAACGGTGTCATTGGTGCTCTCCTCCCTTACCTTCACAACGTTTGCACGAGATCACCCCCATCACGGGCACCACGTCATCACTGGCGGGTGCATCAATGACAATGGAATACAACCATGTGCCACTACAGGCACCACCGCAAGTGACAACATCACCACCAATAGGTGGCAAGCACAACCAGAGCAGCACCCTGCCCGCTAGTGCCATAGCCTGAGATCTCCATGTTCCACACCCCACTGATGCTTCAAATGGGGGGTCATTGGTAGTATAGATACCTTGCTACCACTCGGAGCCCTTGCGCATGTGGGATTACCCACGTCCTCGTGGCAGCGCCACGGGGTTCCTCCTATAAACATCCCCAAGCTCACACATTCCAAATACTCTTTATGAAGTCATTTTTTTGCCCTACAAATTTTCTCCCCTCAATTTGATGCCCTGGGTTCAGATGATCGAGCCGCACAAAACCAATGAGAGCTCTCGTCCCCTGACCTCAACTTGTCAAACCCTTGTTTCTTTTTGACCTATCAGGCCCGCCAACCAATACGCCAAAAAACTAGTAAAAAATCATTTGGCCTCACCTAACCGGCAATTGTCACCAACTTCAACAGTCTACGTCTTCTCGGTCCGAACTCCGTTTGAGATGCTGTCACTTTTTGTAGACATAGAATCCCTGGAAAATCTCCAAAATCATCAGATGGAAAATCTAACGAGGCGGCCAACCCAGCACAAACGTGGCCCTCAACAAAACTTTGATCGGACTTACTTTGGCATCGAGGACTCCGATCAATGATCTGAAAAGATCGACACGCTGGTGCAGCCAAAGTGTGTCGACTCTAGAAGGTGGCATGGGCAGATGTATGCAGGCAAGCATAAGCATGGCAAAGGGCTGGAGCAGCTAGGAAAATCATGGGATGGCAGGTAGCAGCGGAAGTGTATGACTGATGTGGCTTATAGGCCAACAAAGGCTCCATGAGGGGCTACTTTGGGTAGCATATGAATATGATGCAAAGTGAAGCTTTTGGGTCCAGGAATGAAGAGCTTGAAGTGATCAAGGAGCAGGTCCAGACGGCTCATCAAACCGAGCTACGGAGCCCAAGTTATTGAAGGTTGAAGTTTCAGTAGTTTGCAGATTCTTGCCGGACAGGGCAGCTAGAGACAGGTGATCCAAGTGGAAGTCAAGGTATAGGTGTGTAGAAATCGATTCATGGAGCCTACCCGTCTTATTAGATTGCAAATCGGAGCTATGGTTTGCAAGATACAGACAGTTGAATTTTTCCTGGGTGCCGGGTCTGAGTCCACTTGGTTGCATTGGATAATGTGCCATCTGGCATCTTTTGAACACCGACAAAGTTCTAGAGTAGGATGTGCATCATACAAAGCTAGCAAGAAGTGACTACATGTCAAACGAAGTCCGGAGCAAGAAGTTACAACAGTCGAAAGATTGGGTGCCTTTGTCCAAAGTTGGTTGCAGATGCTTTGATCGATTTTTGCACCCTCAATATGGGGTATTGGGAAATCCAGAAGTGCGGTTGGAGCCGAGCATTTTCAAGTTAGCACGGTGAGCTTGCGGCCGGGTTTTACGGCTCGGCAAATGGATCATCAGGCGCCAATGAGCACGCACGGCAAGGAAGGGAGAAACAAAGTTTGTTTTTAAAAGAAGAAGATGATTTTTTCAAAGGCTTGAAGGCTTGGCCTTGTGAGGATGCCACGTGGCCGGTGCTTAGACCCACATGTGCATATTTGGGCAGTGGGGCCGCAGTATAAGGGCTGGCTCGTGAGCCCTCATTTGAACACAAGAGGGGAGAGAGAGGGGAGCTCCCTCCCATGGCGATGGCGTGTGGGCGCAGGCACTGTGCGGGCGGACCTGACGACGCTAGGCGGTGGTTTTGGGCCTGTGTAGGTGGTGCAGAGGTGGTGCACTTGTGTAGACATGATGATGATGTGGGAGCCCGTAAGGTCCGTTGCCCATGTCCGTTAAGGGCCACATTTTTTGAGGAAAGGGGTATACCCCCCCCCAATAGTGACATTGCTATTGCTCAAGGAGGGGAGGGGTCTTGCTGCAGAGAGGTGAGCCGACAAGGACAGTTAATGGAAGAGGCCAAGGAAGTCCAAAGATTAAGTCAATCCAAGGCAAGAGAGGAGAATTCAAAGGCCCAAGGGGAAATCCAGGCGGCCAAATGGAAGGGACAAAGAACCAAGGTGTACACCTTGCAAATGGTTCCAAAAATAAAAAATGCCAAGTGTTGGCAATGCAAACAAATTCTAAACGAAGGTCTAAGTGAAGGCCACAGGAGGAGAAACTCATCCACTTTTTCTTTTTTGGACCTCCTAGAGGCACCCCTATAAAAGGATGTAAATGCAAAAATTTGAGGGTTTTTTTGCATGAGTGTGTGATTGCAAGCTTGAAGCTTGTGTGGTTCCAAGCTTGCCATTGAAGCTACATACTTGATTGTACTACTCCCCTATGCAATAATACCACTTATTCCATCCGCTGTGTTGCTTCCCCCCATTCCCCTCCTTTTCTCTCGCTCTTCGTGTATTGGCCATTGCTTGCAAAGGGTTTGCCTGCAGCTTGAAAGGTGCTACCAAGAGGGCAGACTAGGAGTGTTTTGTGAGTCGAAAAGGGTGAGTTGAGAAGTGTGGGTGCATTTGTGCTGCAGGGTGTTTTTTGCAAGGTGTGAGATAGTTGTTTTGTGTGCTAAAGTGGAGTTGTTAGTGGAAATTAGCCGATTTGAAGGTGTTATTCGAGAGGTTAGGGGTGTTGTGGAATCCTTGGACTATAGAGAGGCTGATATTTTGTGTGTTGGGTGTGTTCCCTATTCCCCCTCTCCATCTTCAGGTGCCCCCACAGAAGAGCTATCTGATGCTCCAATTTGTGGTTGAAAGTGGTGTTTTTTAGCCGACAAAGCAGTTGGCTGATGGTTGAGATGTTTGATGGTCGGGTTTGAAGCTGACAAAGATGGTGGAGCTAGGTTTTGGCCCCATATTTACGGGCGTCAAAGATCCCAAGGATTGGTTAGAAGATTTTGATCTATGGCTGTTGTCGTAGTGTATGTCGACGGATGCAAAAAGGTTATAGACGGTGCTGTTGTTGATGCGAGGATGATCCAAGGTGTGGTTCGATGGCGTAAAGAGCAGTGAGATCGAGAATCATGGAAAAGGTTGCAGAGTCAATCTCTGGAGCGATTTTGAGAGGTGCTTACAATGGAAAAAGCTGGTGCAAGGCTGAAGGCGGTACACCAGGATGTAAGTAAATATTTATCTATTTTCATTCAGCAGTTTGAAGTTTGTTGGAAGCAGTTAAAGATTGCTATTGGGGTCGAAAGCAATCAATCTTTGAAGCTATCAAAGCTACTAGAGTGCTTGCATCCGAGGATTAGAGAAAAGGTCAAAGATGGTGCAGATACATATGAAGACATGGTCTATATCGGCAAAGATAAAGAGCAGAAAGGTGAAGCGGAAGTTGGATTTGGGAGTGCTAAAGCCAGAAAATTATTTGCCTGTTTCGGAGGTAGCGGAGTGCTCTTGGGTCCAACCAAAGATGATTCCAATTGTGCAAAATGCAGAGCCTATAAAGGTAAGACCTGCTATTGGTTATGTTCCTTGGAGGTTTCCAGTTTGTGATGTGCATGTGCTGAGGGTGGAAGATCTTGTCAACGAGGAGAAGCTCCATGTCGAGGTGAACCAAGATGCAAAAGCGGTAGCAGATGTGGAGGTTGTGGTACGGATGGAAGAGGTAAAGCATGTTCTTGTGGAGAGTTTGCATGAAAAGGTAGCAGGATGCAATGGAGATGCAAATACGAAGGGTTCGAAAGCTGAAAAATAAAGTTTGCAAAGCGGTGAAGATGGTCAAGCTTTTGTGGAGCAGCAAGTGGATGCAGATGCTGATACGGAGTCGGTATATAATGTCGATGCCGATGATGATACAAGCTCGATTAGCTGGGAGACAAGCAAGGAGAATAGTGCCGATGAGTCCACATCCTATGATGAAGAGACGGAACCTGATGAACCTGAGCTGGTAAAGGTAAAGCTTCCCTCTTATATGTTTGATGATATGGTAATAGCCCATGTGCAAGAAGAGCAGGGAGCAGAGAAAGCCGAGATGCTTGATGAAAGCCAAATGGTGCGGTCTAGACCTACCGATGATGGAATGCAGGTGAAGGTGGTATCTGGTGCCATGCTAATGGCTATGCTGATGAAAGTAGCAGTGGAATGTGCCATGGTGGTGCAAAATGTGCAGAAGCTTGCCAAGAGAGATAAAGCGGTCGTGTCTTTGGAGAAAGTTGATATGGATGCAATAGAGAACGAGTTTCTTTCTTCCCAAGAAGAGCATGATGCAGCGGTAGAAGAGGTGCTTAAAGAACAGGTAATTGAAGCTGAAAAGCAAGAGGTGCTAGTCGACCTTGAAGGGCCAATCGATGATGAAGGGCCAATCAATGATGAAGGGATTGATGACAGTGTAATTGAGTTCAAAGAGGAGGTGCAAGAGAGCATGAATCCAGTGCAAGAGATGTGTTCTATGGCATATGGAGGAGATTCCCAGGATGTTTCCAAGATTTCGAAAGAGATATGCAACTCATGGTTGAAAGGTATGCTTGTAAGTGCAACTCTGCAGTATGTTATCCATACGATACGGGGTTCCCTTGAGAGGAGCTCTACTTTACATGGCTGGGAGGGAGGGTCACAAGTGTTGGTTCATACAGATGATGTGGTTGCAAAACTAGTTGTATTGGCTGGTTCGGGTAATATGCTAGGAGATCCATATAGATTGATGAGACAAGATCATGTTCGAAGAGGTGCTAAAGTGCTATGGGCCTTTTGTGTGCATGCGTGGCTACGTGCTTGGGAAGCGCACTATTGGAGGTTGTTGCAGATGGATGAAAGTGAACAGATCCAGGTGTTTGATCCAACAGAAGCTATGTGACGCAAGGGGTGCGGCAACCCACTTGAAGGTTTAGCAATAGGATGCAATAAAAACTATGTACATATGGTTTTAGTTTTCTCATAGTGTGTGCCAGGTTTTGCAGTTAGAAAGGGAATAAAGCTTTTATGTGGTTGACCATAAATGCTCAACAGGGGGGTGGGCAATGATGGTGCACCCAAAGTGTGTCGACTCTAGAAGGTGGCATAGGCAGATGTATGCAGGCAAGCAGAAGCATGGCAAAGGGCTAGAGCAGCTAGGAAAATTATGGGATGGCAGGTAGCAGCGGAATTGTATGACTGATGTGGCTTATAGACCAAGGAAGCCTCCATGAGGGGCTAATTTGGGTAGCAGATGAAGATGATGCAAAGTGCATCTTTTGGGTCTAGGAATGAAGAGCTTGAATTGCTGAAGGAGCAGGTCCAAACGGCTCATCAAACTAAGCTACGGACCCCAAGTTATTGAAGGTTGAAGTTTCAGTGGTTTGCAGATTCTTGCCGGACAGGGCAACAGGAGACAGGTGATCCAAGTGGAAGTCAAGGTACGGGTGTGTAGAGCTCAATTCATGGAGCCTACCCTGTATTTTCAAATTGTGGATCGGAGCTATATTTTGCAAGATACAGACAGTTGAATTTTTTATGGGTGCCGGGTCTGAGCCCACTTGGTTGCATTGGAGAATGTGCCATCTGGCATATTTTGAGCACTGAAAAAGTTCTAGAGCAGGCTATGCATCATATGGAGCTAGCAGGAAGTGACTGCATGTCAAACGGAGTTCGGAGCAAGAAGTTACAGCAGTCGGAAGATTGGGTGTCTTTGTCCAAAGTTGGTTGCAAATGCTTTGATCTATTTTTACACCCACAATATGGGGTATTGGGAAATCGTGAAGTGCGGTTGGAGCCGGGAATTTTCAAGTCGGCACGGTGAGCTTGCGGCCGGGTTTTACGGCTCAAAAAATGGATCATCAGGGACCAATGAGCAGGCAGGGCAAGCAAGGGAGAAAAAAAAATTGTTTTTAAAAGAAGAAGATGATTTTTTCAAAGCCTTGAAGGCTTGGCCTTGTGGGGATGCCACGTGGCCGGTGCTTAAACCCACATGCGCATATTCGGGCAGTGGGGCCGTAGTATAAGGGCAGGCTCGTGAGCCCTCATTTGAACACAAGAGGGGAGAGAGAGGGCAGCTCCCTCCCATGGCGATGGTGTGTGGGCGGAGGCGCTGCGTGCGCAGACCTGACGGTGTTGGGCGGTGGTTTTGGGCCTATGTAGGCAGTGCCGAGGCGGTGCGCTCGCGTAGAGATGATGATGATGTGGCAACCCGTAAGGGCTAGTGCCCATGCCCGCTAAGACCCAAAATTTTTGAGGAAAGGGGTATACCCCCCCCAATAGCGACATCGCTATTGCTCAAGGAGGGGAGGGGTCTCGCTTCAGAGAGATGAGCCGACAGGGACAGTTAAAGGGCGAGGCCAAGGACGTCCAAAGATAAAGTCAAGCCAAGGCAAGAGAGGAGAATTCAAAGCCCCAAGAGGAAATCCGAGCGGCCAAATGGAAGGTTTACACCATGCAAATGTTTCCAAAAATCAAATATGCCAAGTGTTGGCAATGCAAACAAATTCTAAAAGAAGCTCTAAGTGAAGGCCACGGGAGGAGAAACTCATCCATTTTTTCTTTTTTGGACCTCCTAGAGGCACCCCTATAAAAGGATGTAAATGCAAAAAATTGAGGGCTTTTTTGCCTGAGTGTGTGATTGGAAGCTTGAAGCTTGTGTGGTGCCAAGCTTGCCATTGAAGCTGCATACTTGATTGTACTACTCCCCTATGCAATAATACCACTTATTTTCCCCTATCTGTTGTGTTGCTTCCCCCCATTCCCCTCGTTTTCTCTCACTCTTCGTGTATTGGCCATTGCTTGTAGAGGTTTTGCCTGCAGCTTGAAAGGTGCTACCAAGAGGGCAGACTAGGAGTGTTTTGTGAGTCGGAAAGGGTGAGTTGAGCAGTGTGGGTGCATTTGTGTTGCAGGGTGTTTTTGGCAAGGTGTAAGATAGTTGTTCTGTATGGTAAAGTGGAGTTGTTAGTGCAAATTAGCCAATTTAAAGGTGTTATTTGAGAGGTTAGGGGTGTTGTGGAATCCCTGGGCTATAGAGAGGTAGATATTTTGTGTGATGAGTGTGATCCTTATTCCCCCTCTCCAACGCAGCACTACACACCCATAGATCCAAACTGGCTTGAACCACCTAGCACCACTGTTGGATGCATCCAACGTCAGTAGCCTTTTTCACCTTCTCATGGACATTGTTTTTCCATTTTCTATGTATATATTCATGGGCTCACATTGAGTTCCAAGTTGTATCTGTTTATTCACTTCATGTACTTTGGGCGGCTAGCCATAACTTTTAAAACCCTAGGCATATATGTGAATGTAGCTCATGTGAAAAGGGGAGATATCATTTTGAGAGAAACCTAGAGTAGAGAAGAAGAAGAAGGAGGCTATGGAGGTGGAATCATGAAGCCACATGTACTCTCTTCACGGAACGATTGTATACATGCAATGAAGATGAATCCTTTGCCTTTCTCTTGCTTTTCATTAAGTTCTGTATTAGTGTCTTGATGGTGTAGATTAAGAACTGATCGCTCTCTAATTCTTGATTGCCTATTGAATGTTTGATACTAGTAGTGTGTGCATGATTAGATTAGTATGTAGATTAAGGATTTTTGCTTGCATTGCTCTAATCATAACTCCATGAGCTTGGGTGAGCTTGTGATTAGGATGTGACCACGAGGATTAGTAGAGAATGCAACAATTAGCAATCTTGATAAGCATAAGGGTTAGCATGTGTGCATACAGTAATCCCCTTCATTAGTTCTCTCTTCTTCCTATTGTAGATAATCTCATGTGATTTCCCCACTCAATTCTATCTCATTTCTCTCACACAATCACTCATGTGTCATGTTTCCATGCCCTAACTAGGTCGCTACCATCGTGGATTGATAATTTTGTCGATTCTTTGGAGCTATGCTACAAGGGAGTTAACATTTGGCACCATTTCCGAGGACGGTAGCCTAAGCTAGAGGAGAAATTTTGAGTATAATCGAGTGTTTAGGAGTAGATTTAGATAGACAACCTCCAATTTCTCAGTAATTAATCACTAATTTTTTACTAATCCGCTACTAATTCAAGTGCTTTACATGTGTGTATGCCTATTAGAGGTTGAGTCATCACTCTTTTTATATGAAAATGTAAAAATGTTGATTAAAATTGAGTGATTTTTTAGTGTGTAATCTAGGATTTTTTCCTAATTAGGCTCTCTAATTACTCTCTAATCACATGTGATTTTTGTGCTACACATAGTTAAACCGTTGACTAGAATTGTGATTATTATTCTTATGTGTTTAATTTCACTGAAAATGATGCTACACATGAGATTTTGTGCTCAATTGATTGTAGGTGAAATGCCATTAAGCGATTGCTAGTACACACACATGTGTGTAGGCATCAATTGGAGTTGAAAATCGAAGTGTTGTTGCGATTAAAGCCCAAGTGGACTCTTATGCGGATATGGCCGGCCGCCCGCCTAACTCACTTACCTCTAACTCTTTGTGTATACTAACTTATACTTTGTGAATACTAAGGAATTGGGAGATAACCCTTCTAACAGTTCTCTGCGTACTGTACTGTGTAAGCTCACTGTGTGTGTGTGTGTGTGTGTGAGAGAGTCGACCCACGCTCTGCTCCGCGACTTCAATTGGTATCAGAGCCTTGGTTCAGTGCGGTTTTGCGCAATCGCGCGTGCGCGTACTTTTCCGGCAGATTCTGTATCTGGAGTTCGAAAATTCACACTCGGCGTTCCAGGAGCGTTTCCAGCAGGTGACCTGCAGTTTTACCCCCCTTTCGAAGCCGTTTATGCCCTCAGAATTTCGTTCTGAGCACTACAGCAGAAGATAGATTTCAGCCGCAAAGAAATCCGTCTTGTGTAGATTGACAAGCAGGAGGTGGTCGACATCAATATCGACATCGACATACATCACTTATTCGTCTTCAGAGCATCATCTATAGATCAGGTACACATATATATCATCAGATATATATATTGCAGTCTGCATTGCTACTTCTTGTGCTTGCCAGGTTCCAGGGGAGGTGTGGCCATACGACGGCTTGACACCATTGGCATGTATTGCAGATTGATGTACTGTGATTGTGGGTCTGCTAGTTGTGAGTCACGCTAGCAGACAGACCGCCGCAGCGGTCATAGGACAGTGATTGGTCTATTATAGGATGTATGCTAGTTCTGGGCAGTTTGCTGAGCCATCTGAGAGGGTCGTGTGTGAGGTTTTTTGAAGCCAAGCACTGGGGGCTGGGTTACCCAGTGTGAGGTGGATTAGGTTGCTGGAGTTCCCCTCTACACGCATCTTCTTCGGCGACTTTTATCCCTTAGGATGTATGACTTTGTGTAGACACTGGATTGCATCTTATGCGTCAGGCCGTTGAGGCATTGTTCAAGGTTCAGTCTTGAGACAGATACAGGTTCTGTCATTGCCCAGAGAGGAGACAGTGTATGCTTATAGGATTTGTCACTGGTCAGCTATTTATGATTGTTTTTTGAGCTATGTTTTGGTTCCCAGAGCTCAGTTTACAGGGGAGACTCTGTCAGAAATTTTCAAAATACTGACAGTTCCTGAGGAGAGGTGTTCAGCTTGTTGATTACAGCTTGTTTACTGTGTACAGAGGCCAGTTTACAGGGGAAACTCTGTCGGATTTTTCCCAGGAGTAAGCAGTTTGGCAGATATGGCATCTTCTCAAAGTGAGACTCTTTACAACATAAAGAAGCTGGATGGCACAAACTTTCCATTCTGGAAGAAGCAGATTTGGCAGGTTTTGGTGCAGAAAAAACATGTGAAGCCACTGAAGCTCAAAGGGGAGAGACCAAAAGGTATGGCTGAAGATGAGTGGGAAGAGCTTGATGAGTTAGCTTGTTCCACAATCATGCTGACACTGGCAGAAAATGTTTACTTCAACGTAGCAAAAGAGACTACAGCGTATGGCGTATGGCAAAAGCTATGTGGTATGTACGAGAAACAAAGTGCTGCTTCTCAGATTTACTGGCTCAAGAAATTGGTGGATTTGAAGATGAAGGAAAGGACAGCCATGTCAAATCATCTGAATGAATTTCACACAATTTTCAGCCAGTTAACAGCACAGGAGATAGTCTTTCCAGATTCAGTGAAGGCTATGTTTCTCTTAATCACTTTGCCAAACAGTTGGGATACTTTTCGTACAACGTTAAGTAATTCTGTCGCGCCAGAAGGTCTTACAAGTGCCAATGTAGAAGGCAGCTTGCTCACAGAGGAAGTGAACAGGAAGAACATTGACAAAGGCAAAGGCAATAGTGCTTTGGTCGTTCGAGGGAGACAACAGTTTAAAGAGAAGAAGGGTAAGAAGGCACAAAACCGAAGTAAGTCTCGTGATTCAAAGTCAAAGGATGACATAGAATGCTACCATTGTGTCAAGAAGGGTCACATGAAGCGAGACTGTACGAAGTGGAAACAAGAAAAAGGCAAAACAAAGAGTTCTGAGCAAGATGAAAACAAGAGTTCAGTGAAGATTGAAGAGGTGAATGTCACAGGATCTGGTTCAGACAGTGATTCTGGTATAGCAACTGGTGACATCTTCCTTACAAGCAATCTTGATTCTGTTTTCTTGACTGCAGAGGATGGACATGCTATGAGTGATTGGATTATCGACTCAGAGGCATCTTTACATGTTTCTCCGCACAAAGAGTGGTTTACATCATATGTGGCTACTAAAGATTATGTCAGACTTGGCAATGAGCAGGTTTGTGACATACTTGGAGTGGGAGATGTGCAGTTGAAGTTTCAGAATGGCTCTTCTTTATGGCTCAAGAATGTCAGACATGTTCCAGCAATCCGAAAGAGCTTGATTAGTACAGGGAAGTTGGATGATGCGGGTTATGTGACAGTTTTTGGGAACAGCGCTTAGAAGATCTCCAAAGGTTCGATGACTGTAGCACATGGCAGCAAGTCAGGAACTCTGTACACTTTACATGTTTCAAAGGTTAAAAACCATGTAATTAATGTGATTGAGCAGCCAAGTGTGTCACTGTGGCATCGTAGGTTGGGACATATGTCAAAAAGAGGAATGGAAATACTTTCTCATTATGGTTATTTGCCTGGCTTTTCATTTCAATATTTTGAGTTTTGTGAGCATTGTGTTTATGGTAAGCAAACATAGGAACCGCACAGATCAAAGAGGAATCATAGGGACGAACGGTTAGCTCTTGTACACAGTGATCTATGCGGACCAATGCCTAGTTTGTCACTAGGGGGAGCGGCGTACTTTTGTACATTCATAGATGACTATTCTCGCAAAGTATGGGTTTACTTCTTGAAGCACAAGGATGAGGTGCTCAAGGTCTTTAAGACATTCTTGCAGCTGGTGGAGAATCAAAGTGGTCAGAAGCTGAAGTGCTTGAGAACTGACAATGGTGGAGAGTACGTTTCCAAAGCTTTTCAAGACTTTTGTGAAGCAAAAGGGATTAAGCGGGAACTTACTGCACCATATAATCCTTCACAGAATGGGGTTGCAGAACGTATGAATAGGACCATACAAGAGAAGGTCAGAAGCATGTTGTCAAATGTTGAGTTGCCTGATGGATTTTGGGCGGAAGCAGTGGCTACAACAGTCCATTTGATCAACAGGTCTCCTAGTAGGGTTCTGGATAAGAGTGGAGTGGCCGAGATGCTATGGACAGGCAAGGCACCTTCGTATAAGCATCTCAGAGTCTTTGGTTGTGAAGCTTATAGCCATATTCCTAAGGAGTTCAAAAATAAGTTAGAACCAAAGAGCAAGAAGTGTATATTTCTTGGCTACGGAGAATCGGGCGAGATGGGTTACCGGCTTTGGGATCCTGAGTCCAGAAATCTTATTCGTAGCAATGATGTGCATTTCAATGAAGCCAAGTTTCACGCTAAGCCAGAGAAGACAGAGGAGATCAGAAGAGTTGTCTTCAGGGAAGATGGACCTAGTGCTAGCACATCAAGACAGCATGGTCAGGCTCAGGAACAGCCTATAGTGGCTAGAGAGGCAGAATCAGTTGTGGTGAGACGTTCTGAGCGTGTCTCCAAACCACCTGATCGTTATGTGCCATCTCTAAATTATGTCATGCTCACAGATTGCGGAGAACCATCTTGTTACAAGGAAGCATTACAAGTGGTTGACTCGAAAAAATGGCAGTTGGCCATGCAGTCAGAGATGACAGCTCTGCATAAAAACCAGACATGGAAGTTGGTTAAATTACCACAGGGCAAAAAGGCTCTACCTTGTAAATGGGTTTACAGGTATAAGATCACCGCTCATGATAGTCAGCCAAAGTACAAAGCAAGGCTTGTTGCCAAGTGCTTTAAGCAAGAACAAGGCATTGACTTTGATGAAGTCTTCTCTCCAGTGGTCAAGATGACTACATTGAGATGCTTTCTTGCATTGGTTGCTATATTGGATTTGGTGTTGCACCAAATGGATGTCAAGACAGCGTTCTTGCATGGTGATTTAGATGTGGAAATTTACATGCAGCAGCCAGAAGGGTTTGTTGAGAAAGGCATGGAACATTTGGTATGCCAGTTGTTAAAGAGTCTTTATGGCTTAAAACAATCACCGAGGGCATGGTACCATAAGTTCCACCAGTTTATGCTTTCTCAAGGCTACAAACGTAGTGAGTTCGATCACTGTCTATATACAAAGAAGGCTAAGGATGGCAGTTGGCTGATCCTTATTTTGTATGTGGATGACATGTTGATTGCTGGCAAACACTTGGAAGAAATTTCAGCTTTGAAGTCAAAGATGGCAAAATCGTTTGACATGAAAGACATGGGTGAGGCAAGTCATATACTTGGTATGCGCATTGAGAGAGACAGATCAAAGAAGTTGATTTGGTTATCTCAAACAGAGTATATTGACAAGGTTTTGCAACGTTTCCATATGGAGAAGGGAAAGGCATTGAGTGTTCCATTGCCACCATATGTGAAACTTAGCAAACAAGATTGTCCTGTGTCTGAGGAAGAAAAGGCTGAAATGGATAAGATTCCATATGCGTCTGCAGTGGGTAGTTTGATGTATGCAATGATTGCTACACGTCCGGATATTGCATTTGCAGTGGGAGTGGTTAGCAGATATATGTCAAATCCCGGCAAGAAACATTGGGAGGCAGTGAAAGGTATCATGAGATACTTAAAACATACAAAGAGTATGCGCATATTCTATGGTAGTCAGGATTTGAGTGTCAGAGGATACACTGACTCAGATTATGCAGGAGACTTGGATAAGAGGAGATCTACATCAGGCTATGTCTTTACATTGGCTGGAGGTGCCATATCATGGCGATCTCGATTACAAGATTGTGTTACGCAGTCTACTACAGAAGCTGAGTATGTTGCAGCAAATGAGGCATGCAAAGAAGCTATTTGGCTTGGTAGATTGGTTGCAGACTTGGGAATCAATGCAGATATGCCAGAGTTATATTGTGATAGTCAAAGTGCTATACAATTGGCAAAGAATCCAATGTTCCATTCGAAGACTAAGCATATTGATGTGAAGTATCACTTCATTAGGGAAGTACTTGAAGACAAGCAGATACAACTGCTGAAGATCCACACCAAGGACAATCCTGCTGATCTACTCACAAAGGGACTTCCAAGAGAGGGCTTTGTGCATTGTCGTGAGTTATTGGGCATTGGATAGATGGCAGCCATGTAAATCTTTGTACATTTATGTTCATAGATTTACAGTTACTTAAAGTGCCACATTGGACTTTAAGTGGGAGGTTGTTGGGATTAAAGCCCAAGTGGCCTCTTATGCGGATATGGCCGGCCGCCCGCCTAACTCACTTACCTCTAACTCTTTGTGTATACTAACTTATACTTTGTGAATACTAAGGAATTGGGAGATAACCCTTCTAACAGTTCTCTGCGTACTATACTGTGTAAGCTCACTATGTGTGTGTGTGTGTGAGAGAGAGTCGACCCACGCTCCGCTCCGCGACTTCACGTGTTGCTCATGAAATGTCGAGTGCACTAAGAAACTCAATTTCTGATTTGATTTGCAGGTTTGATTACATAAACGATTAGTGCAAATTTAAGTGTAATTAGTATGTCCATGTGTAGACAAAGTGTGCACTTTCGAGTGCTAATTGTGGCTTAATTGGGGCCAATTAGAATTGTGAAAGGCAATGACTTGTTTGATGATGTTATAACAGGGATGTTCATATTTTTTTATCGCTGAAATTGCACCGTTATGTCGTCGAAATTGCGATAGAAATTGTGTGTGTGCACTAATTACCGGATTTATGCTTAATTTTGCTAGGTTTTGCACACATAATTGAACTAGTACTTGGTTGCAAATTGATGTGTAATTGATTCCATTGCAAAGTCCAAATCACAATAATCAAGCATATGTGTAGAAATTTGCCTAATTGCATCATTAAGTTTGCTAATTTTAGGGTTAAATTTGGTCAAAATTGGGCAAAAAAGAGGCAAAAAAGATCAATTTTGCATTGATTTGATTGTCAAATGCATTGGAAATTGATTAGGATTGTAATCTTGATGTTCCAAGTGTTAGAATCAAGTAGAATGAGATGCATATTTTTCAAAAAGAACTCGGCTAATTTTTTGTAATTGTTTCATTAAAAAAAAATAATAATAATAATAATAATAATTGTTTTTTTCAAAAACTCAAAAAATAAAGTCTTTTGCTTTTCTTCTATCTTGTTTCTCTTCATTGCATTGCACATCCATCAAACATCCGCACACGTTTCGTTCACACGTGTTTAAGCACGAATAGATACATTTAGAGCCCCGAGAGTCAGATTTCATTCGATTTTGTCGATTTGAGCCGTTTTTAGCATATTCGAGCCAGATCACACACACAGACCTTATTTGACACGGATTTTGATTTTGAGTCTACAATTTTCTAGATTACATGCTTTAGAGTTGTTTCAGGGGCAATATTGCATTTTGGCTCGATTTGACTGCAGAGTCCCACGATTCACCATATTTGACCTCGACTTCCAATAGGGATTTGTTTTGGTTGTGATATTGACCAAATTTAGCTAGTTAGAACCTATTCACACTCGAGATCTCGATTTGGCCTCTTTTGAATATTCTTAGTACACCGACGCGCGATTAGAGCTTGATTTGGTTACTAGACCTACATTTGGCTACGACTTTGACCGAGTGACCGATTTCAGAGCCAAATTACACACAGAGATCCCAATTACCATTTGGATAGCCATTCATTGCCATTCATTGCCAGATCTTGAGGTTTGATCACCTCCAAGATTTCCATCCTCGCCACCATCTAGGAGACTAACCTCAGCAGAGATCATAGCAGAGGCTAGGGCAGATATGGAGCGTAGGATGCACAGCCATACTAGTGCACGACCAGAGCTACGAGCCATAGAGACAGTTACACCTCAGATTTTGATTGTTCCTACTATTAGCACACATGCTAGAGAGGTTGTAGACATAGTACCACCTTCCACATTGCCAGCCATGAGCACACCAGATACTGAGCTTTCTAGCTCATATGCATCAGATTTATCGATAATTGCTAGATCACCTAGAGCTACCATGCAGGCAGGAGCCGAGTCTAGGGTTGACACTCCAAGTATTGAGGACCGAGATGAGATTGTGCTACATTTTGTAGGCCATAGAGGAGCCATGCATTGGTTTCTTGACAATGATGGACATTCCTATACAAGAGGTACCTTCTCAGATGACATAGACCCTTCTATACTGCAGATAGCCAGAGTTCAGAGGAGACATTTTGGTATGATTGAGTTCTTTACCGATGAACTCAAGGGCACATACATGTCCCTGCCCCGACCAGCCCATATGATGCTATTGACAGAGCACATCCCGATGATTGTTTAGATACCCATGTACATCCTAGGACAGTGCAGTTACGTAGATTGGAGCACACATTGACTTATGTTGATGATTGTGGGTGTAGATACAGACATGAGCAGACGAGATGGTATATTGATCCAATCATGATCGTTATGGCATATCTTATTGTAGATCTTCGCGATAGGATTTATAGGGCCCATTGGGTGCAATTTACTATTTGATTATTGGATTTCCCTATTCTCCACGGCATGGCCAGGATACTAGACAGATACCCACCGAGAGCTCACATACAACTCCTAGACAGATATCCCATACCATGTCACCTCCTAGAGCTTCATCACCTAGACAATTTTTTCCACAGAGCACAGTTGAACAGGTGCGATCTAGAGTGATTGAGATGAAGAGGACGAATGATGTGATTGACGATAGGACGAGTACACTAGAGGGCCCCTACCATGGAGCCACCTACATTGCCAATTCCAGAGGTTGATACTTGTTCTACGAGGGATGTACAGCCTAGTGAGATTTCTCATACACTAGACACGAGCACTGAGCCACTAGAGATTGATAGAGTGCCAGATACCATAGCTATTATTCATGATCCCCTTGTACCTATCATAGAGGTAGATGTACCACCATAGCCTATACATGAGGAGATAGCCGATGCACATGACCATGAGAGTGTTCACATTACTACCGAGCCTTTAGAGAACTATAGAGATAGATGTCTGCATAGAGACACCTACTCATGAGCATTCACCACCACAAGATTCATTGATGATTGAGAACACGGACCCCCCATGCAAGAGACGGACAGATGAGGTATTTACAGACCATGATTGTCACCCCCCGAGTGTAGACGTCACACATCAGGATCCTAAGACCCCTTTGACGAGAGTGACCTCTACCATTGTACTTGAGATACCCCGAGAGGTAGAGCCTACATTAGAGGATGTTCCCACTAGGAGTAGTCCACCCATGATCCACCTAGGACATATCAGGCCTATAGAACATCATCAAGAGCTTATGATAGGACTACTAGACATTTTTATGTGCCTCACATGATGACACATGCTAGACCTTTAGCTAGTGACAACATGCCAATTTTGGATTGAGAGCCACAACACACATGATGGACTATCACATGGTTGGTTCACATCTAGGCAGTCACTAGAGGCACAGGGATTCTATAGAGGACATAGACAAATTTGGGTTCCTAGACCACAAACCATTGCACATCCTCCTAGATCTACTATAGTTTCTTTGACCACACCTATGCCACAGAGATCTAGACCATTTTCTCGCGACCATTAGAGAGGCCTACTCCATGTCGAGGACATACACGAGATAGATATCCACAACCACATATGAGGAGATCTCAACATATCTTCCTTGAGATACCATGGACATTGAAATTTTGGCTGCCAAAGAGCCTACCACTTATTACACCACAGGGTGCCATGAGCCATAGCTCAACAAAGATTCCTATTGATCACGCTATTGATTTAGAGCTAGGCAAGAGTCATCCACTGAGGGATTCTAAGCTACAAAGCTATTTGACAGCACAGTCAGTGGTCACAGGCTGATGTCATCCCTAGAGCCATTACTTGTGCTATAGATTCTACCATCCATATGGAGCTAGGTGCTAGCCAGCCATTGACCATTAGATAGAGATCTAGGAGATTACACGCTTTATTGTTTGGAGAGAGTTCTCTTATCCCTCCTAATTGCACTAGACCATTCACTTGAGAATATTGACTATGGTGCACTAGCTACATGCATTTATACTAGAGGCACTTTTTTCCTACGGGTTTTTTCTCTCTAGGTATCTAGGTTTGAGACCCTAGTTTTAGGATTTCTTTCATTTTGTAATAAAACTTTCACTACTATGATGACACACCTTTCTAGGTGGTAGTGCCTTGCCTTATGATTTTGCAGCATAGATGGACCTCAACTTCGAGATTGCATGGTTCCATTGAGCTTCAGAGTTATATGCCGATTTCCACAGCTACTGAAAAGTTTCATCATATTTCTCCAGGTGTATCACTTCCTATGCTATATGTTTTTGTACACATGTATTTGCTTATTGTGGCTTTTCATGGTTTGATTGAGTCCATTTTATTATGTCTTGTTATCTGCCAGTAGAGACAAATAAGTGTGTACATGCTTTAGTTAACTAACATAGACTTTAGTCTTATTGATAAGCCTTGAGGTTAGGAGGCTGTGACTTTAGGTTAACTCAATTGCTTGACCTACTAGTCCTAGTTGGTAGAATTATTTAAATGTTTGAGACCTTAGGAGGGTTTTAGGCAGAGAGAGGCTTGCTAACTTCACAACAAAGAGAACTAGTAAGAATACAAAGGATATGGAAGCACAAAAGTGCCACAAGTGTAAAAGCTTAAGCTGGAGGAGAAATCCCAGATGGATTTTGGTACTTCACACATATAGCCTATGGTATTAGAGTCCTAAAGATTCCCAGTGGGGCGCTTTTCCTTGAGAAGAAAGAAATCTCGAGAATACAAAATAAGCACTCACAAAAAATGCTCTTAAAACCAATGTGAAAAAACAAATGAAGAAGGAAAGAGAAAGAAAAATGAAAGAGAAAAAGAAAAGACTTCCATAAACACAAATAGGGAATCTTGTCTTTAGATAATTTTTTTAACTTAGCTAGTACTAGAGTAACTGTTTTAACCCTTCGTCACACCTAACTAATTCATAGACTCATCCATAAGCCCAAAACTCTTGTTTAATTATTTTTAGCAAGTGCAGTTTATTTGTCTTTTATTGGTAGTTTAACAATTCATAATTCTTTGCACTTAGTCATTCCATGATGTGCTTGCTACTTCATTGCCTTTTTTCTTTTGCAGGCACATTCTTCCTAGAGCATGCATCGTGACATGTCTTTGTCGGGGATGACAAAGCCTAGGAAGGGGGGAATGCTGGATGCATCCAACGTCAGCAGCCATTTTCACCTTCTCATGGACATTATTTTTCCATTTTCTATGTATATATTCATGAGCTCGCATTGAGTTCCAAGTTGTATCTGTTTATTCACTTCATGTACTTTGAGCGGCCGGCCATAACTTTTAAAACCCTACGCATATAAGTGAAAGTAGCTCATGTGAAAAGGGGAGATATCATTTTGAGAGAAGAACAAGAAGAAGGAGGCTATGGAGGTGGAATCATGGAGCCGCATGTACTCTCTTCATGTACCGATTGTATGCATGCAATGAAGATGAGTCCTTTTGCGTTTCTCTTGATTTTCATTAAGTTGTGTATTAATGTCTGGATGGTGTAGATTAAGAACTAATCGCTCTCTAATTCTTGATTGCCTATTGAATGTCTGATTATAGTAGTGTGTGCATGATTAGATTAGTGTGTAGAGTAAGGATTTGTGCATGCATTGCTCTAATCATAACTCCATGAGCTTGGGTGAGCTTGTGATTAGGATGTGACCACGAGGATTAGTAGAGAATGCAACAATTAGCAATCTTGATAAGCATAAGGGTTAGCCTGTGTGCATACACTAATCCCCTTATTTAGCCTATGTGCATACACTAATCCCCTTCTTTAGTTCTTTGTTCTTCGTATTGTAGATAATGTCATATGATTTTCCCACTCAATTCTATCTCATTTTTCTCACACAATCACCCATGTGTGATGTTTCCATGCCCTAGCCGGGGCGCTACCATTCTTGGATTGATAGTTTTGTCGATTCTTTGGAGCTATTCTATGAGGGAGTTAACAATCACTTCTAGGTTGAAACCCAAATACATTGCAATCTACAGCTAGGTTTGATGAGTCATCTAGACTTGTTCCTTCCTCACTTCAAGCTCTACATATCCAAGCCAAGAATCAACTTCTCAAACATCCTTCACCTGCCGCCTTGTCAGGCCCTATCTAGAGCCTTTTTGTTCTGGAACACCACATAAAGCATACATCTCCACTAGTACATTCCTGCCCAGGTTCTTATTTGCTTTAGCCCTCTGTCATGCATCTATAAGCATACACATCATTGTCTGTGTCCTCTGTTAGGGTCGACACACTTTGCTTGCACCAACATTACTTGCAAAATTTTCCACCTCCTTCACCTTCCCCATCATGAATCTCTCTATTGTGATGTGGACTCTCTGCTAAGTCTCGCTGTGAGTAGCTCTTTAAACACCCACCCCCTTGATGTGTGTTTGAACATCCATAATTACACTCAATGTTTGGGATGAACCATTTTCCCAAACATACAAAATTTCGTTACTTGAATTTTCCAAGAGGAAATTTTTAAATATAAGGTTATTTTTTTATTTTTTAACACTATTTTTCTCTTTTTTGGGGCAAAATTCCTCCTTTTGCGCTTGCCCTCAGTTGACATTTTTGAAATCGAAAAAGACACTATATTAAGTTGAGACACACTTTTCCTACACACTATCTGCAGTTTCCGGCATGTGGAATCATGCCCCCTTACCGTGATGATTCACCTCTCCTCCCCATCGATCCATGACCCAGGTGATGGGGAAAAATCCCCCTCAAAGCTGGCCCAGCCGCCACTCCCGAGGTGATGGGATAATCCCGTCTTGACGCTAACTCTCGTTGCGTCCCTCTGTTGCCACCACCTATCTAGACTGGTTGTCATGTCCTCACTGCGATACCCCTCCACTCCTCTCTTTCGAGCTAGACAGGTCTGGCATCTGCTCCCCGTGCGCCTGGCCTCCGATGCCTCATGAAGTCGCGCATGCGCCTCCTCATCCAAGCATTGTCAAATGTATTCTCCAGAGAGGGAACTAGAAACTCCTGATGCAATGTAGCAATAACATAATCCTTGGAGGCTTTATCCTTATCCCTCGAAGAGATCATGATAGTGTCTTGGAAAACCTGTCTACACAACTGTCATATGTGGCCCATCACTTGCTTCCCATCATGGTTCATGATCATCTCACCGGACATGCGATCAATGAGGTAGAAGTATTCCTATGGCACGTCTCTATCGTGAACTATAGCAACCCTATCCGATGAATGCTAATTGTCTAGGCCTCTTGGCAACCCCGATGCATTGTCCGCGTCACTCCTTGGCATCTTCAACACACACAGTGGCCACGACACCACTCTCAAACGCGTAGGCAATATAATCCTTCGGTTTAGTCTGAGCAGTCTCGGAACCAGGGACACTCCTCGGTGAGTCCTGGGGACTTTGTGACACATGAGATCTAGAAACAACATGCTCCTTGCCACAAAAACCACCACCACTAGACTGTCGTGAAATTTTGATATGCCAACTACGTCGGTTGGAGGCCGACACAGCACTGCGCTCCGAGTGCAATGGAGACTGAGGCTGCAATCGTGAAGGAGGTTATTGCTCTCTACTCATAGATGTTGCTTGTCCCTCCACTAAATCTAGTTGATTGGGTGAAATAGACGCTAAGAAGCGCTCTATGTATACCTTGCTCAAGCGAGCCCTACTGCTGCCATGATCACTCATACTGATGGTGTTTGAGAACCTGCAACTACCCAAGAATATAGAAACCTGCATATACAAAATAGATTAGACAGACCGCTCTCTCTCTCTCTCTTGTGACAGATTAAGATCTATTGCAAGTAATTGAGAGGCATTCTAATGTGGACCATGCATGACTATCCCGGACTAACACAATGCTCAGGTGATTTATCCTCAAACTCAAACTCAAACTCAAACACTATAAATCTTGGTTTCACTCAAGCGTATCTATTGTCATGTGTATACATGCAGGGCTTCAAACAAGCGGATAGAGAGCATGTGTCACGTGTGGACCTAGACTTAATGCACGCCGGGCGCCCTCACTAAAGAAGCAAATCTACGAAGGTCATTAAGCGAATCTTCTAGAGAATCATGAGTTACGCGATGGTTTTTGGGAAGAGAGCCACCAAGGATGTATGCTCAAACATGGTCAGAGAAGAAAGAGAGCCATCAAGGATGTCTGCAAGTCCAAAGAGTAGCATGGTAAAAGTTTGGCTCGTATTACAGTCCCTACTTTACATTGGAGAGTGGCTAGACTTGAGAAATTTAAATTTTGTTTAATCGTCATCACTACCACTCTAAGCCAAATAAGTCCTCAAAGGGCAGACAGATCTTGCTCTTCTAGCAAAGAAGCAGGAAGCGTGCATCGCTACTTGCTAAGGTTTAATTTGAAGCCGGCTTGAACTCCTCGTCATAGGAATCCCTCCCCCTTCATGAGTCCTCTTTCTCTCTCTCTCTCTCTCTCTCTCTCTCTCTCTCTCTCTCTACACAAGAATCCCTCCCCCTATTATCTATAGTATAGATTATAACTTGTCCATATTTTGTTCTTTATTCAATATTAAGATTAAATGTTTGTGTGTTTAATGCAGGTATGAATGATGATGAGTTTCTTTCTTCTTTGTCACCTCAGCAGAGGAGGTGGTACGAGGAGCGTCATCGCTCTAGAGCACCATCACGTTATTCCACTCCTTTAGTGTCTCCCTCTATTTTTGAGCATTCAACACACTCCAAGACTTCGGTGTTGACGAGACAATCTTCACACTCTTCTAGGCACCTACAGTCTAGTGGTGGCAACGGCGGTTGTTGTGGCGATGCCGCCACTGATGCCTGGACATCGCCTCGTGTTCGACGAGGCTCCTTACCTTCTCCTTATTTACCCACCTCCACACCAGCCATGGCATCACCATCTACGTCAGGTTTTGCATGACTATCGGCCGTTCCTGGCTACACACCACTAGCTACTCCTCCGGTAGTCACCCTAGTCGACACTCCTCGCTTCGGGGCCCACTCTCTAGTGGAGACACCTAGCGTTTGTACCCCAATCGAGACGCCACTCGAGACCCCTGTCAAGACACCGAGGTTCATGTGTCACAGGCGACAAGACTTACCGTACTCGATCGACATCAGCGGTGGCATCATCTTGGATGACGAAGGCAAGAAGGTGATCTCGCGCATGCGCGATCTTTGCTCTCAGGTGTTTCGACACTACATACTAAACACCTGTATTGTAGTGCCATAATTAAAAGATAGAGTCATAAACATGTTGTATGACAAGTTTTCCGTGTCAAATCGGGATGAGAGCTTCAATGAAGACCTGATGAAGGTTCAAATGCACAAATACTGCAAGCACAAGCATTTTGAAGTATAAAAAGCAATAAAGCATGGGTGGAACAAACTAGATTGGCTTGCCAAAGAAGATTGGAAGAATGCGAAGCGAGCAGCGTGCGAGAATCTTGACAAGTGGAAGCAACAAAAGGAGGCAACCAAAACGCGAGTAGAGGCAAGGAGCTCGCACCACTTGGGGAGCGGCGGGTGAGAATAATTTGAGGCTGATTTTGTAAGTATTTTTGCATTGCCCTTTAGGTTTGGTAGTTACGTCTATTTGTACTTTTAAATTCTAACGTGATGTATTCTTTGTATGTTTTGAAAGTGGTCGATGTGACAGGACGTGATCCCACACCGTACAAACGCGAGTACACGAGTAGAAAGGGATTAAATGCCCTGATGGACATTCTCAGTTCTCGTGGTGGCATGGTTAGTATTTCACTTTACTCTTCTACATTTGTTGCATTTTAATGATAAGCTAAGAAAATAGATTGTTTTGTAATTATATATTTATACTTACGTAAAGTCTTTTTTTTCAGAATCCGATAGATACGCCACTTGGACATGATGAGACGTCTGATTAGACGACCTCAGTCTAGCTGTAGCTATATAGCACTAGTTTTCTTTTGTCATAGCATGTATAATGAGATGACGTTGTGAAGGATTGGGGGGCTGGCCTCTACAACACCTCAAACCAACACCAAGAAAAGAGGATGAAGAGTATATCTCTCTCGAGATAATATGGGCTGATCTTCTCTCACTAATTTTCTCAATTTCAGACACACTCAACCTCGACTAGCCTCAACTAGCTCCGACTAGCTCCGACTAGCTTCCCTCTACACCGCTACAACTCCCACTACACTCCATTGCACTCAAAGACACCAAGGAAGCAATAAAATCAAGGAAAAAAGTGCTAAAAAACCATGGAAATCTCTGCACTTTTGACCATAACTCAAAGAGCTTCACTTCTTTTCAAACGCCCTTCCATGTGCTAGTAGGGCTTCCATAGGCGCTCCCATATATACACATAGCTTGACCAAAACCCACTCAAATAAAGTTTAATTTGAAAATCCACAAAGTCTAGCAAAAAAAATCAAAAAAGGTGATGGAAAACTTGGGGGAAACCTTGCCCTTTGATATATGTACAAGCAAGGCATTGCAGCACATAGTTTACCCTCGACTAGCTGCACCACAAGGAGCTGCACACACCATAGCCACCATACCTCAAAACAGGATGAAGAGAGGTCAATATGCAGAGCTAGGCATCCACTTTCATCAGCCCATTGAGGAGAGACACACTCTCAACTCACCACATCGGGCCCTCGACTAGCAAGACAGACTGCTCTACTCCCAAACGCCTCTATCCCTCGCGGCAAGCAGGGCTTCTTGCTGCTAGATCTTCCTCTGTCAAATCCCCCACTCACTCACGAACTCAAGCTGATAAAAACTCAGTTTTGTTCATATTTTTCAAGTACTAAGTGACTCTTTCAAGTCTCAACACGTCTATGTACAAAAACAACAAAACTATGCACCCCGCACAACTGGCCCGCATGCGTAGAGACAGTTGGCACACACCGCCTTTGTACACTTTGTACAAGAATGATTTATTTACATATAAGGGACCCAAAAGCATTAAAAAACCCTTTCCAAAGTCTTTGCGGTGGCTTGCATCATTTCGTAAAAACACGTCACATATTGCCCCCCCAACAAGCATGGAACACTTTCAAGTGTTTCATGTACATTTCTTGCTTCATCACATGATTCTGGTCACATAAGGCCTGATTCGGATCCCATTGACTCTTGCCTTATGCATCTTTCCATCCAAGTCCTTGAGCTGATAGCTTTCATTATCATACACCTTATGCACCACAAAAGGACCTTCCCACTTTGCCTTGAACTTTGTTTGAAAGGTATTGTCCAAAGCACTATTATACCTCATAACCAACATGCCTTTACATAGCCCTTTTTCCTTTATCTTTTCATTGAATACATCATCCCTTCTTCTTCCCAAGTCTTCATAGTATCTAATGGCACTTTCTCTATCCAACAAGAGGCTATGCATAGATGCCAGTCTCTCTTTTACATGCTCCTCCTCAACCAAACTATGCTTCAAAATGAACTCCAATGAAGGAAGCATCACATTAATCGGCATAACACACTCTTCTCCATATACCAAATGAAATGGAGTGAAGCCCGTGGATGATTTTTGAGTCACTCTACATGCCCACAATGCCCTCTCCAAATATATATCCCAATCTTTTGGATGTTCTTCCACAAGCTTGAACAATATCTTTTGTAAAACTCCATTGAATGCCTCCACCAACCCATTGCATTGTGGATGATAAGGAGTAGCATACCTATGTTTGATCTCCAATTTCTCCACCAATTCAGTGATAAGATCATTCCTAAACTCTTTCCCTTGATCACTTACAAGCTCCAACGGCACTCCAAATCTACAACATATGCAATCAAAGATAAAACTGCATACATCTTTGCTTGTAGCCCCTCTACTAGCCTTTGCTTCTGGCCATCTTGTCATATGGACTCAGTTATCTGTGAAACACTGTGCTGAGAGGATGTGTCATCTCCTTGACTCTTTAAGTCCTTTTCTTTGTATGCCTCACAGTTATCCACTAGATAAAGAGCTTCTTTGATCAACTCGTTTAGCGTCATCCTCCTTATCATATGCAGATCCTTTTGAAGGCTCGCATGTCTCATTCCTTGGATAAAGATCAGCATCAGTCGTGCTTGCGTAGGTAAGTCCGCTCTCGGACAGAGCTTAACATATCTCTTGAGCCGTAATGATGCTTTGCGTACTGATTCATCCTCTTTCTGTTTAAATCTATGGATTTGCGAGACCGTGTTATGAGCAATGCCTTTTGGCGAGAATTCTTGAATAAACTCCTCAAACAGCTCATCTAGGGTCTCAAAATCCCATTTTTCCACCGAGTCGAACCATGTAGTTGCATCATCTTCTAGAGTCAGTCCGAATCCCCCAAACTGTGTCGCAAAATCTGAAACTTCCTCTGCTCTAATCACTCTTCTAAAAACCGTCACCTGATCTCTCGGATCTTTATCTCCGGCGTATTTTATGTTTACCCATTTCTGGACTTGGGATGGTCTAACTCGTCGATTGTCTACAAGTCTAACCAGAGACTCTCCCAATCCTTCTCTCGTTATCGCTCTTGAAGGGAATCCTCGTGGCTCTCTTCTTGGAATTCCTATAGGAATTCTCGTGTTTGGTGGAGGCATTTGTGGTCCTTCATTGACCAAATATCAACCTCTTTCTAGTACAGTCTGTGGATTTGTGCTTTCTACAGCTCTGTATTCTTGTCCATACTTGTCCACAACTATAGATCTCCATTGACAGTCGACTCCGTATGTGTAGACATATAAGAGCTTGTAATCCGTTATCTCTTCTAGGTATGGATCTGAGCACCTATAAAGATTGACCTCATTGTCGTCAATGTATCTTTTTAGTCCTTCACTCTCATGACCAATCATCCAAACTCTCTCAACAAGATGGATCTTTATCAATTGCAAGTTTGGAAGATCCATTGTGGGAGGATATTCCTCTATCGTCGGGATCTCCAAGCTTGTGTAAGCTGCGTTTGAATCTAGGGTAGACATGATTTCTAGGCTTAAGAGCTTTTGCTTGGTTCAAGTAGACTTAGTCCACTGTGTTGAAGTGCTTTGGTTAGGGAAAAGTCGAAACTATGTCCAAAACCGCAACCGTTTTGTCACAATTCTCGCAAATTGTCGCTTTTAGACACCCCTAACTTGCGGATGGATCTAAGATCTGTAGAGCCGCTCTCAGGCTATGTTTTGATATAAAAACTTTTCCGATCCGATACCGTTTGTGAAAGTTATGGCCAAAATAGTGAATTGCAGTTTAGAATGGTCAAAATGAGTCCAAATTCAATTTTGAAAGAAGATTTGGGATCTCTGTGACACTGTGAACACTCTTGTATGGTCAAAAGTACAGCTGGACGCTAAAACTGGCCTAGAGACATCCTACGCGTAGGATGTCTATATGCTCAGAATTTAACAAAATTTGGTCCAGAGACTCCCCTTAAGTCCAGCAACACAATGGTATTCTCAAAGGTTGATATGGACCTAAAAATGGCCTTGAGACATCCTACACATAGGATGTCTTTTTGCTCATAATGACTTGAAATTTTCACCCCAGCTTCTCCTTGATGTGATGATCACAGTGGTGTGCTCATAGGTTGGTTTGGAGTCCTAAATCAAGCTGGACACATCCTACGTGTAGGATGTCTAACTACTCAGATTTTGTCCAAACTTGATCCCAAGATTCTCCTAGTGCTCACCAACCCAATGGTATACTCAAAATTGAATTTGGATGCCAATAGGTCAAGATTTAGGCTGCAAGAGCTTCTAGTGCACTCCAAGAGTAGGATGTCTGACAATTCTTGCCTTTGCTTGGTTAATAGGCGAAACAAGGTCCAAATTCACTTTTGAAAAAAAGATCTGGAATCCTTGAGACACTTAGAACCTCCCTATATGGCTACATTAGAATTTTGACCACTTTATGACCCTAAAGACATCCTACGCGTAGGATGTCTTTTTGCACTATTTCAGCTCAAACTTGCACTGTAGCTTCCCCTTGATGTGTTAAACTCACAGCTCTTTTTACTTTTTGATTTTGACACCTATAGGTTGGTCAAATGATCAAGAATCTGTTCCAAAAGCTTGATGTCTGTTCTTATGAATTTCCAAGTCAAATCAACTCCAAATTGGACTAAATTTGTCTAGGGGGCTTATCTAAGGCTATATGACAACATGGTATGGTCACAGGAGAATTTTGGTCTCAGAATCATGCAGTAGACATCCTACGCGTAGGATGTCTTTTTGTCCAGAATGAATCCAAACTTGGACCAAAGATTCCCCTAGTCTTCAGCAACCCACTGGTATGCTTAGATTTGAGTTTGGATGTCAAAAGACCCCAAAACTAGCTATTCTTGCCTTTTTCAGTCAAAAATGCTAAAGTCTATTCAATCTTCCCTTTCACTAACCTAAATGAGATGAAATTGATCACATGCACTCAATACAACATTTAGAACATGCCTTTGGAGTCATCCTATGGTTTGGTCTCAAAATTAGGCCTTGGACTCAATTTGGGTAGGATGTCTGGCAATTCTCGTCTTTTGGCTTAAATCTGTCAAAATTTGGTCAAATTTCCACTTTCCATGTGAAAATAGGGTAAAACCTACCTTTTGAACACACTGGTCAACTGAGAATTTCAAAATTTCCACCAGATCACCCTGTAGACATCCTACGCGTAGGCTGTCTTTTTTCTCAGAATGGACTTCTATTTCTACCCAAGGTGCTTCTTGATGCATATAACAAGAATATGTGACCACAACAATTTTGGATGTCAAAATTGCTCAGAATCACCACTTATGGAAAAATATTTCTCTGAAAGAGTAACATCCCCTTAACTCTTAGTCTATATGTCCAAATGACATGAGCTTTGGTGTGTGTGTCCAACACAACATGCACAATATGGGTATGATGTCAAAACTTGATTTTTGCTTCCACAATCACTCTCTAGACATCCTACGCGTAGGATGTCTACTGATGAAATTTTTGACAGAATTCATCTGCAAGCATCCCCAAGTCTTGAGCACTACTTTTCAAGCATTCCTACCAGTTTTTATGCAAAATTGTGCTAAGAATCTTAAGTTTCTTGTTTTCGCGTTTTTAACACTCTGTCTTTGGTCTTTTGGGTGTCAAGAGTTGGTCAAAACTCTAGTGTCAATGTATACTTAGGGTAAACCCCCCCTTCTGAACACACTGGTGCAGTCAAAAATTTCAAATTTGGTCTCCAGAATCCCCTTGAGACATCCTACGCGTAGGATGTCTATGTTTACAAAATTGCAGGTCTTCTTCACAGAACCCTTGCAAATGCTCTTTTATATGCACAACATCAGTCAGTCATACAAAAATATCCACAAAAGCTTGTTTAATGCATTTTTACCCTCAAAAGCACCCCTTTCCGTGATTTCAAATGCAATCAAGCACTTTAGCAAATAATTCAATGCTCAATAGCTCTAGATCAGAATTGGATCACTTACCTAAAGCTACTCCTACAAATCATATGGGGTTTTGCATCTATGAGTAGAAAAACGCTTCACTGCCACACACGGACTAGTAAACGCTTTTATCACCTCACAAATCACTCGACCTCCAACAACTAATCTAACCCTCAGATCCTAACTAAACATATCTAGTTGCAGACCCTCGGCAAGACACACGCTTCCTGACTATCCACTTGATCGCGGAATATCCTCTTCCGGATCCACTAAAGAAAAACGCTTTCTTTAGCTGAAACTAAATTAAGCAACCATCACACGAGTGTTAGTAGGAAACCTACTTAGATCCATGTGTCCCCGGCAGCAGCGCCAATGTTGCGGGAGCGACTCACACACCCATGAAGTGCATGCAAACACTACCTAGATCAACATAATGTCAATCGAGGACACAGATGACACGATAGGCACACAGAGGAAATCTCTTTAGCTTGTCAGGCTGAGACCATCCTACACATACAACACTCTGGAAGGCCAACTAAACCACAATCAAGAACCTCACTGCTCTGAACTACACCACCTAGCCACACACACACATATGGAAGGTAACTCACCTAATCATGCCAGATTCATACGAAACTTAAGGAACACCATCCCCTCACTAGGATACACATGTCCCTAAGCTTCTACACTCAAAACCCTCACTCTAAACCCATCTGCGGAAAACACGTAGGATGACTGTTGACCGCTGGGTCAAAAACACAACATAACTCAAGTTTCGTACCAAAGTCTTATCTTTTGCGAGTTATGAAATGCTGTGGATTACGGCTATAAACACCATTTGTAATGAGTAGTTATTCTAGTTTCAGAAGCCGGGGTGCAATGGCACTTCCAGATTGTAAATACAAAGCCATTTGACCCTTTCAACCCCATTTTTGGTTAAACCTAAGGTAGCCTTAGTATATAAGGTACCTAGGTCATTTTGTAAAGGAGACTTTTATCATAATCAAAACTAAGCGCTGCCGTCTACTGTGTGTGAGAGAGAAAGAGAGTGAGTGTGAGCTTCATCCTCTCGCTACGCCCGGCTCGCTCAACGCATTGGAGATCCGACTGCACCATTGTTGTAGGCTCGAGGATAGCTACGCGACAACGCCAAGCATTCCACGCGAGACGAAGCGCACACGCCGACACATCTACGAGCTATTTGTGTTCGTAAGTGTATCAAACGATGTCTGTTTTCTGCGTGCTAGTAGTCTATAGAATCGTGGAGACATAAGCTACGCATAGGTACTCATAAGTTTCAGTTTCGGGCACTTTCAAAATTCTGTTCTGTCATCCTACGCGTTTTCCGCAGACAGGTTTTGAGTGAGAGTTTTGAGTGTAGAAGCTTAGGGATAGGTGTATCCTAGTGAGGGGATGGTGTTCCTTAAGTTTTGTAGGAATCTGGCATGATTAGGTGAGTTACCTTCCGTATGTGTGTATGTGGCTAGGTGGTGTAGTTGAGAGCAGTGAGGTTCTTGATTGTGGTTTAGTTGGCCTTCATGAGTGTTGTATGTGTAGGATGGTCTCAGCCTGACAAGCTAAAGAGATTTCCTCCGTGTGCCTATCGTGTCATCTGTGTCCTCGATTGACATTATGTTGATCTAGGTAGTGTTTGCACGCACTTTATGGGTGTGTGAGACTTCCCGTCCAACATTGGCGCCGCTGCCGGGGACACAAAGACCTAAGTAGGTTTCCTACTAACACTCGTGTGATGGTTGCTTGATTTAGTTTCGGCTAAAGAAAGCGTTTTTCTTAAGTGGATCCGGAAGAGGATATTCCATGATCAAGTGGATAGCCAGGAAGTGTGTGTCTTGCCGAGGGTCTGTGACTAGATAGGTTTAGTTAGGATCTGAGGGTTAGAGTAGTTGTTGGTGGTCGAGTGATTTGTGAGGTGATAAGAGCGTTTACTAGTCCGTGTGTGGTAGTGAAGTGTTTTTCTACTCATAGATGCAAAACCCCATATGACTTGTAGGAGTAGCTTTAGGTAAGTGATCCGATTCTTATCTAGAGCTATTTATCACTGAATTATTTGCTAAAGTGCTTGATTGCATTTGAAATCACGGAAAATTGTGCTTTTGAGGGTAAAAATGCATTAAAAAAAAAAGCTTTTGTGGATATTTTTTTATGACTGAATGATGTTGTGCATATAAAAGAGCATTTGCAAGGGTTCTGTGAAGAAAACCTGCAATTCTGTAAACATAGTATGTCTCAAGGGGGTTCTAGAGACCAAATTTGAAAATTCTGACTGCACCACTGTGTTCAGAGGGTAGGTTTTACCCTATTTTCATATTGACTTGGGTGTTTTTCCCTATTTTTGTTGACCAAAAGCCAAAAGGCGAAGTCAGAAAACACAAAATTTCAAAAAAGGCTTAAATTGAGTGATTTTTGCATGTTTTTTCAATTGTGAAGCATACTTGCACTTGTTGAGAGCATAAGGAAGCATCAGGGACACTTCAGTCTCAAAAAATCAGCAGTAGGCATCCTACGCGTAGGATGTCTACAGGGTGATCTGTGCACTTTTTGGAAAATCTGAGGTTACCAGTGTGTTCAGAAGGTAGGTTTTACCCTATTTTCACCTGTAAAGTGGAAATTTGACCAAATTTTGAGAGATCAAAGCCAAAAGATGAGAATTGCCAGACATCCTACCCAAATTGTGCCCAAGGCATAATTTTAGAGACCAAACCATAGGATGACTTCATGTGCATGTTATACATGATGTTTTGAGTGCATGTGAGAGTTTTGAGCTCATTTGGGTGAGAAAATTGGGTTCAAAGCGGACTTTAACACTTTTGACTGAAAAAGGCAAGAACACCTAAAATTTGGGACTTTTGAAATCCAAACCAAAATCTAAGCATACCACTGGGTTACTGACATTAAGGGGAAGTTGTGGGACAAGTCTGGGGTCAAACAGGCCAAAAAGACATCCTACGCGTAGGATGTCTTCTATGTGATTTGGGACTCTAAAGAAAATTCTGAGCATACCACAATGATTAGCACCTTAAGGAGAGTCTGTGGTTCAAATTTGGGTTCATTCTGAGCAAAAAGACATCCTACGCGTAGAATGTCTAATGCATAATTCTGAAACCAAAATTCTAATGTGATCATCCAATCTGTCATATAGCCTTAGGCAAGCCTCCTAGTCAAATTTGGTCTAATTTGGAGTTGATTTGACTTAGAAATTCATTAGAACAGACATCACGCTTTTGGAACAGATTCTTGATCATTTGACCAACCTATAGGTGTCAGAATCAAAAAGTAAAAATAGTTGTGAGTTTAGCACATCAAGGGGAAGCTACAGTGCAAGTTTGGACAAAATCTGAGCAGTTAGACATCCTACGCGTAGGATGTCTCCAGCTTGATTTAGGACTCCAAACCAACCTATGAGCACACCACTGTGATCAGCACATCAAGGACAAGCAGGGGTGAAAATTTCAAGTCATTCTGAGCAAAAAGACATCCTACGCGTAGGATGTCTCAACGCCATTTTTAAATCCAAATGAAAATCTGAGCATACCATTGTGTTGTTGGACTGAAGGGGAGTCTCTGGACCAAATTTTGTTAAATTCTGAGCAAATAGACATACTACGCGTAGGATGTCTCTAGGCCAGTTTTAGGGCCTAACTATAATTTTGACCATACAGGAGTGTTCACAGTGTCACAGAGATCCCAAATCTTTTTTCAAAATTGAATTTGGACTCATTTTGACCAGTCTAAACTGCATTTCACTGTTTTGTCCATAACTTTCACAAACGGTATCGGATCGAAAAAGTTTTTATATCAAAACGTAGCCTGAGAGCAGCTCTACAGATCTTAGAGCAAAACTTGAACTAAATGTATGCCCACGGCAACCGTTTGGTTGAACTTTGAAAAAAACCTCGTTTAAGGCCTCAAAATTCATCCGAAGGTCAGGGGTGTCTAAAAGCGACAATTTGCGAAAATTGTGACGAAACGGTTGCAATTTTGGACATAGTTTCGACTTTTCCCTAACCAAAGAACTTGAACATAGTGGACTAAGTCTACTTGAACCAAGCAAAAGCTCTTAAGCCCAGAAATCGTGTCTACCCTAGATTCAAACGCAGCTTACACAAGCTTGGAGATCCCGACGATAGAGGAATATCCTCCCACAATGGATCTTCCAAACTTGCAATTGATAAAGACCCATCTTGTTGAGAGAGTTTGGATGATTGGTCATGAGAGCGAAGGACTATATAGATACATTGACGACAATGAGGTCAATATTTATAGGTGCTCAGATCCATACCTAGAAGAGATAACGGATTACAAGCTCTTATATGTCTACACATACGGAGTCGAGTGTCAATGGAGATCTATAGTTGTCGACAAGTATGGACGAGAATACAGAGTTGTAGAAAGCAACAATCCACAGACTGTACTAGAAAGAGGTGGATATTTGGTCAATGAAGGACCACAAATGCCTCCACCAAACACGAGAATTCCTATAGGAGTTCCAAGAAGAGAGCCACCAGAATTCCCTTCAAGAGCAATAACGAGAGAAGGATTGGGAGAGTCTCTGGTTAGACTTGTAGACAATCGACGAGTTAGACCATCCCAAGTCCAGAAATGGGTAAACAGAAAATACTCCAGAGATAAAGATCCGAGAGATCACGTAGCGGCTTTTAGAAGAGTGATTAGAGTAGAGGAAGTTTCAGATTTTGCGACACAGTTTGCGGGATTCGGATTGACTCTAGAAGATGATGCACCTACATGGTTCGACTCGGTGGAAAAATGGGATTTTGAGACCCTAGATGACCTGTTTGAGGAGTTTATTGAAGAATTTTCACCAAAAGGCATTGCTCACAACACGGTCTCGCAAATCCATAGATTCAAACAGAAAGAGGATGAATCAGTATGCAAAGCATCATTACGGCTCAAGAGATATGTTAAGCTCTGTCCGAGAGCGGAATTACCTACGCAAGCATGACTGATGTTGATCTTTATCCAGGGAATGAGAGATGAGGGCCTTCAGAAGGATCAACATATGATAAGGAGGATGACGCAAATGAGTTGATCAAAGAAGCTCTTTATCTAGTGGATAATTGTGAGGCATACAAACAAAAGGACTTAAAGAGTCAAGGAGATGACACATCCTCTCAGCACAGTGTTTCACAGATAAGTGAGTCCATTCCCAAGCCAACGACACCTATTGATCAAGAAAAGCTTATCGACGACTTGGTCAAGAGGTTGATTCCTCTTGTAAGGTCTGATTCGGGAGAGCCGAAGTGGTGTGAAATTGAGAGAAAATGGACGAACCATACGGGGGAAGAGTGCTATTATAGCATGGAAAATGCTAGAGAGAGATATGTACAACCTGTTCAAGAAGCACCTACTCCACCTAGATACATTACGGGGAATGCGCCAAGACCAATAGGAGTTTTAAGGCCACAGCTTGTCTTAGGACAACAACCTCCGCTGCCAGGTGCTAGAATGCAGGTAGACATGAGATACATGCCAATGATGAAAGCATCAAACAAACCAATGCCTGTACCAACTACAATGTGGTATAGCAACCAAAGTGGGTACTACCCTTTGGAGAAACAAAATGTGAAAGAAACACATGGAGTGGTGAGGCCGGTACAACCTCCACCTCCTGGGTTTCAGGCCAAAGAAAGAAGGTATGAAATGGACGAAAGGACATTGCGATTCATTGCAAATAGCGGCTTATCTAGGTCAAAGCTTGCTTATAGCCAAGAGGAAATGCTAAAATAATCTCCTCAACCAGAGACAGATTGTCACAAAAGTCGTGACAACCACTTGGTCAAACAATGTCCTCATACGGAGATCATTGAAGTAAATGCCTATTGTCTTGAGTGCGGCATCACTCACTTGATCCCCGATTGCCCGAGAAAACCAAACCAAATCAAGAAAATCACGACAAATGTATCAGGGATTGTTCAGCTCCCTAGTAGCTCAGAAAATGAAAATGTCGTACCAATTCAAGTGGTTACGAGAGCACAAGCTCAAAAGAAAGCTGATGAGAATCCAGAGACAAAGAACACGGAAAGTGACACGAGTCCAAAGACAGATGATGGACCAAAGACAGACGCACCTAGTCAGAAAACCAAGAGCAAACGAAATAGTTGGAAAGCTAGAAAGACTAGGATGAAAGCACGCAGGGAACGAGAGCAAAAATCCCTAGCTGAGAAGCTTATCGAAGCTGAGGAGAAGATAAAACAACATGAGGAAAAGGAGGCACCTTCTCTTACACAGATGGTTAAACCTCTAGAAGAACCACCCACGAATGAGAAACCAAGAAGTGCTAGTTCAGGAGGATCTGTGTTGGTAGAGAAGGTTAATGAGACATTAGATGCCCTCTTGAAAGCCTATGATGCTAGGCTCAAAAACAACCAAACCCAAGAACAAAGGTGGATGACATATCCCTATGCGGAGCAAGAAAAGCAATGGTTTGAAATGTGCCAGAAAATGATTCAAATAGCCCAAGCTTTATTAGAACCACCAATTGCAAAACCTGAGGATGTGATCCGTGTCATGCCTACACAAGCAATCCCACCAAACCAGGAACTAAAAGAGCCAGATTCTTGTCATGAGCACAGAAAAAACCTCAAAGACCCAGCATTAGAACCAAGGATATTACTGAATACCACGGATAACTCTTCCGAGGGATTTCACCAAGCTATACCTGAGGATTGTAAAGAGGTAGATGGTCTTGACGAATTGTGGAAACAAGTCAGAGAGGCAAATGAAGCCGATGACCTAAGAAGACGAGTAGACAAGACTGGTGATGGACGAGGAATGTTTCTACCACCAATAGAGGAATTTGAGACTGGATCTCAAATGAATCTAGACGTACAATCGTGTTGGGGCGACAAAGGATCTGTAGAATCTATGGATAGTCAACCCCATTCGTTAAGAACACTACTGTCCTACATGGGAGAGTACGAAACCAAGTCAGATGTGGTTGCAGTCCCATCAAAGAGACTGTCTCCTAACAAAGCCATCGATTCAAAGGGGCTAGTAGATATTCTATCTACCCCAGTCACCTGTACAATAATGTTAGTCGAGTTGCTCAGAATAAGACCAAACATGTGGGCTAATGTTGGTAAATGTCTAGAGAAATTTGGTGTAAAAACCCCAATCACTCAAATCGAGGAAGGCATCAAAGAGCTTGAAATGCCTCAACTAAATACTAGGCCAGTGCCATTAAACAAGGTAGGCAAGTATTACGAGGGAGAAGATGGAAACACCACCCTTCCTGTGGAATTCAATGGTGTACAAACCATGGCAATCCTTGACAGTGGAGCTGGTGTGGCCATTGCAACCATAGAGGTTTGGAAAAAATGGGGAAAACTTGCCTTGAGATCCACACGAATGGCCCTGCAGCTTGCAGACGGACACAAGGAAAAGCCCCTAGGACTGCTAGAAAAAGTAATTGTTACTTCTTGTGGCATTGAATAAGAACACACTTTTTCTGTTGTTGACTTTGGCAAGAAGAACAACTATGAAATCATTCTGGGAAGACCATTCATGCGACAATTGAAAATGGTCCAAGATTGGGGTTATGACCATATATACCTGAGACATATGGAAACCATAACAAAGGTAAACTTGAGGGACCATAGCTATAGGGATGTGACGAGAACACCGGTAGAGGAGTTTGATTCTGCCACAGTAGCAAGATCAGAACTTCCAGCTTGGTTAGGTAAGCCTAAAGAACTGTGGATGTGTGGAGCTTCACAATGTGGTAGCTTGAAACGTGAGGAATGTATCCTAGAGCGGGTTATAGAGGATATGGACTATATCCCAGAACCATTTCCTAAAGAAGAGTTAGAGCCTTTTGGATGGGAACACATCTTGGCTACTCTGGACGTGTGCGCCATGGAGAATGCTCCCACAACAAAATTTTGTGATGAAAATGGCTATGATGTCGTTCCTTATTTTGTAGTGAGTGTAATCCAAGAAAACAAAGAGATCCAGACATCAACAAGCTCTCGAAATAAGGAGCAAACAAAGAAATGTGGAGAATCAAAAGATGAATAAGACGACGAGTTCTATGACTCTGTAGAACACTTCGAGCTTCAAGAAGATCAACGACCCGGGAATCAATGTCATCGCTACACGAATAAAGTGCATCAAAAGTGGATTCCAAAGTCCTCGGTGAACACACAGTTACCACAAGCATCCTCATACATGGCTCCTAATAAGGATGCAAAGACTCAACTAGGAGGAATACGACCAGAGCAACGAGCTAACAATGCTCTAATCAATGGTCTAGAAAAGTACTCCAAGAAACTACCACCCACTAGCAAACAGACAGTAACTTTCCACTACCAGCCAAAAAATCAAGGGAAAGTACAAGAAGTCAACCTTGCTGAGGATAGTAGTGATAGTGATGAATCTTACAACATCCCCTATCATCAACTCAGGCCATCACTATCACCAACCCCTTTAGCAACAACCATGACAGGTCCAAAGAACAGGACAACAAGTCAAAGCCAAAAAGCTCGACAAATCTAGATACCAAAAAGCCAGATCGGCCAAAAACAGATATGGATCAAGAAGACAAAGATCTCTAATGACAAATCACAAGGTCCAACACCAAAACAAAAACAAGGAAAGCGTGCACGAACGGGTAAGAATACCACAAAGTTGCAAGCTTTCACAACTCAGGTTTGGGCTCCAAAGAAGTTGATTCAAGCACCAAAAAGTCAGGAATTCATTTGGATTCCAAAACAACCACAGTATCAACTTTCAAAGCCTGAATCACGTCACCAACCAAGCGTACAAGGGATGAAGCAAAGACCATTGTCGACTAACACAACAAAAAGGTGGATCCCAAAGAAGTCTCTTCAAACACAAACGAAGCATTCGCAAGTATGGGTTCCCAAATGAGCGTCAGCAACAAAACAACCAATAATCGCAAAGAAATGGGTCCCAAAGAAGATCAACAAAACTGTTGTCAGTGCATCGCCGCTTAAATTCTTACAATTCTTCCTACGATTACAGTACAGCTAGAAGAGACAAGTCGCTTCAAGAAACAACGATACAGGAGCTTCAAAGACCATTACATTGCTTAGAATAGGAAGCCTCGCCAACAAATGCCAATAAGCAAATTGCTTATACCCACATCTTGCACAACATAAATCTTTTCCATGCATTGACTGTGTATGCATAATAGGGCTACATTACAAGGTCTGTATAGGCACAACTTTTAATTGCCCAAGCACAACACATACCCTTTGCGATACCCTGTCGTAAAGGATGACTCCAAATAGGAAGGGGGGAGGCATTCTGCATGCGGACCTAACATTATGACTATTAGAGGGAAATGTTTTGTGAGATGCATTGAATTTTTGCGTTTTATTGTGATAATTTTTTGACGAAATTTAGAGTATATGCCCTCATAGTAGTGTTACAGAGGAGTATGGGGACAAAATCCATATATGAGCCCCTAGGGACATGTGTATAGTGTACATAGCATTTAGATTTCTATTTGAATGATTTTCTTTTGTTGAGTTGTTTTAAGATTTTCTTTTTTTAGTATTAAGAAAAAAATATATAAAAATCCATAATCCACATGAAGAAAAGACTGACGAGAGGCCTGAGCACTACAAAGAGAAGAAGGTACAGGGAAACGATGAAACTTCACTAAGTATGTCTCAGGAGCCACTACAACAGCCGAAGAACTTGTCACAAAGCAGTGTCAACATGCAATCGACAAGTCATACGAGTCAGAGTCGAGTATCTAAGCCACAAAATGAGTGAGGTGTTAGTCCCAAAGCTTCAAGTAATATTATATGTGGTCTAAGCGTCTTAGCTATTCTAGGTACTTCTCAAGCTGGAATAGTTGAGCATATTTAAGTTGTGTCGCTCATGCTGGTATAGGTGAGCAAAAGAGTCGAAGTCTAAGTACTTAAGTCTGGTGAAGTGAAGGAGAAGGTCCAAAAGACAGTCATGTACTGAGCACAGTGAGATACGAGTGGAGAAACTTCTACATTGAAAACCCTTCTTGGAAAGGTGGAAGCTATTGAGACATCTTTTGATGTCACATGCGCTACATTTATTCCTCGAAACACCCATCATCTCCTTCTTTCACATTGCATGCTTTTGTTGACAAATTTCTCATATGCATATAGAGTGTCCCATAATTGGCACTTGCATCAGGCACTCTTTCCGTGTTTCACCCAAGCACTCACCTTTCATGAACATGTACTTCACATTCAACTGCTCAACTCCAATAAGAGCGTATACCAAAGGCATTTTTTTCCCACCGGGTTTTTTTCCCTTTGGTCATCCAAGTTCTAGACCCTAATCTAAAGACACCTATCACCATCCTCTTGTACATAGTCCTTCTACATCAACAATAAGGAAATGCTACTCAAATCAATTGACAAATGAATTGGAGCACCAATTTCAGATCATAGCATACTTCTCCTCAATGGTGAGTCGAAGAATGGCCTACAATGACAAAGCTGCAGACAACACTAACAACATGATTGCACAGGAACAAAGAAGTCCCCAATGAAGAAGAGCAGACATAAAAGTAATCAGAGGATCTCAAAAGATGAATGGTTATGCTGATAGATGTCCGCTCTAATGGATCATAGTTTTTGTTGTGGTTCGACAAAGATACAAGCAGTGCAACAGATGAAGCCAAAACAACAGCAAAGTGTTGACCGCTCAGTCAACAACACAACATAACTCCTTACAAAGTTGTCATTGGCTCCAAGATCAGAAAGCCAATCACTCAATTCTACAGATTGTAGAAGTTGTTTCTGAGAATCACAAATACTTTGAATTGACAGATTTGCTGGAGCAAGTGATGGATGGAGCTTTCTCTATCCATGATGATAAGAGTCAAGTTAAACGACATTGGGTTCTTTTGAATTTAGATCTGGCAGTAGACCTATAATGACAGAAACAGATGCTGCAGCTCGGAGCGTGGATGTGAATAACATAAATCTCGTCATCAATTATGATTTTCCTGAATCATGTGAAGACTATGTACATCGGATTGGACAAACAAGACAAGCTATTGCAAAGGCTATAGTCTAGACATTCTTTCCAACAACAAAACGACAGCAAAGACCACATCGCCATCGACAATCAAGTCATGTCGGAGATGACATGAACAAGGAAGGGGGGAATGTTGACCGCTGGGTCAACAACACAACATAACTCAAGTTTTGTACCAAAGTCTTATCTTTTGCGAGTTATGAAATGCTGCGGATTACGGCTATAAACATCATTTGTAATGAGTAGTTATTCTAGTTTCAGAAGCCGGGGTGCAATGGCACTTTCAGATTGTAAATACAAAGCCATTTGACCCTTTCAACCCCATTTTTGGTTAAACCTAAGGTAGCCTTAGTATATAAGGTACCTAGGTCATTTTGTAAAGGAGACTTTTATCATAATCAAAACTAAGCGCTGCCGTCTACTGTGTGTGAGAGAGAAAGAGAGTGAGTGTGAGCTTCATCCTCTCGCTACGCCCAGCTCGCTCAACGCATTGGAGATCCGACTGCACCATTGTTGTAGGCTCGAGGAGAGCTACACGACAACGCCAAGCATTCCACGCGAGACGAAGCGCACACGCCGACACATCTGCGAGCTATTTGTGGCCGTAAGTGTATCAAACGATGACTGTTTTCTGCGTGCTAGTAGTCTATAGAATCGTGGAGACATAAGCTACGCATAGGTACTCATAAATTTCAGTTTCGGGCACTTTCAAAATTCTGTTCTGTCATCCTACGCGTTTTCCGCAGACGGGTTTCGAGTGAGGGTTTTGAATGAGGGTTTTGAGTCTAGAAGCTTAGGGACAGGTGTATCCTAGTGAGGGGATGGTGTTCCTTAAGTTTTGTAGGAGTCTGGCATGATTAGGTGAGTTACCTTCCGTATGTGTGTATGTGGCTAGGTGGTGTAGTTGAGAGCAGTGAGGTTCTTGATTGTGGTTTAGTGGGCCTTCATGAGTATTGTATGTGTAGGATGGTCTCAGCTTGACAAGCTTAAGAGATTTCCTCTGTGTGCCTATCGTGTCATATGTGTCCTCGATTGACATTATGTTGATCTAGGTAGTGTTTGCATGCACTTCATGGGTGTGTGAGACTTCCCGTCCAACAATGACAAAGCAGAATTTTGAAAGTGCCCGAAACTGAAATTTATGAGTACCTATGCGTAGCTTATGTCACCACGATTCTATAGACTACTAGCACGCAGAAAACAGACATCGTTTGATACACTTGCAACCACAAATAGCTCGTAGATGTGTCGGCGTGTGTGCTTTGTCTCGCGTGGAATGCTTGGCATTGTCACGTAGCTCTCCTCGAGCCTACAGCAATGGTGCAGTCGGTTCTCCAATGTGTTGAGCGAGCCGGGCGTAGCGAGAGGATAAATATCACGCTCACTCTCTTTATCTCTCACACACAGTAGATGGTAGTGCTAAAGTTTTGATTATGATTAAAGTCTTCCTTACAAAATGACCTAGGTACCTTATATACTAAGGCTACCTTAGGTTTAACCAAAAATGGGGTTGAAAGGGTCAAATGGCTTTGTATTTACAATCTGGAAGTGCCAATGTACCCTGGCTTCTAAAACTAGAATAACTACTCATTACAAATGACGTTTATAGCCAGAATCCGCAGCATTTCATAACTCGCAAAAGATAAGACTTTGGTACGAAACTTGAGCTATGTTGTGTTGTTGACCTAGAGGTCAACATAGATATAGTCGTATCCCCAATCTTGTACCATTTTCAGCTAATGCATGAATGGTCTGTCCAATATGACATCAAAATTGCTTCTCTCGTCGAAATTCATTATAGCGAATGTGTGTTCATATGCAATTCCACAAGAGGTTACTACAATCTTCTCCAAGATGCCAATTGGTCTCTCCAAATACCCATCTGCTAATTGAAGTTTCATTCTAGTCTTTTGAAGAGCACGTTTCCCCCATTTTTCCCACATTTCTTTGGTGGCTATGGCTATTCTGGCCCCACTATCCAATATTGCTACCGACTTAACCTCTTTGTACTCCACCGGCAGGGTAGTATTTCCTTCTTCGCCTTCACAATAATCTCTTACCTTGTTCACTAGTACTGGCTCATGTTTAGCTTGTTTCGAGGTTTGGGTCTTCAATGTTTTTGGAGAAGCATTGGGTGGCGAAATTACAGTCCTATTTTTTCCTAATTTTTTGAGACCTCCTCCCAAAGATGAGGTCTTATCTATAGTAACTCTGATAGAATTAGCGTACAATGGATAGGGGATGACATCAGCTCATGAAGAATTTTGGTATCCATCATCTTAGCATTGGCCCTCCATTGAGATGGTACTTTCTTCACCTCCGATCGGGTTTCATGGCTACCAAAAAATGAAGGTAAAGTCTTCAATGAATGAGTTTCTTTTGTCTTCTGATATCACCGTACCTGCATCACCATACAGTGATCAGATATCATTTGGGTAGAGTTAGTGCTCTAAGTGAATCTCCGTGATGGGGGCTAACCAAAGCATAGCACTTCCATCTTTTTTATTCCTGGTCTGCTCCCACAGCTCCCGAGGCCATTGTTCTTCCACTTTTGAAATTGGCAGAGGTGCTTGTGAATATATTCCATCTATCGTATTGGCTGCTACCCTCGTATCCAATGGTGTTTCTTTCATAGAATTTGGTGGTCTTCCTCTCCAATTTTCACTCCTTTAACTCTTGAATTTTTCATCGATTAATACCTCAGTTTTTGAAGCAATCGAAGTTAGTGGTTCCATAAGCGCTTGAGCAGCTTGGATGAGCTCCTTGCATATCTTTAGCCTCTCTTTTTCATAGCCCGGATGAGGGTACGGTATCCACCTATCCTCTTGGGTTTAGTTAGGCTTTAGCCTCGCATCATAAGCTTTTAAAATCACATCCAAGGGTTCAAAAACCTTGTCTACCAAGACAGAGGTATGGACGATGGTTTTGTTGCATCGTTCTTTTCCTTAAGGTCTCTTTCCCTTGTCAATTGTTCCTCTGATTGCAGTATTCTAGTTTCCAAAGCCATTTTTTCGTTCTCTCTTTTGGATTTTATCTTGTCTTGTTTTGCCTTCCAGGATTTCCTAGGGGTTCGGACAAACAAATTTTATGTCTGTGTTTGACTCGCTGGGGTGTTCCTTGCAGCCGCATGTGCTTGGGATCTCGTTACCGCGTTTATCGGAATGGTTGGTTCTGTTTATAATCCACTTGAGCTTGGCACAATTTTTATTTTGTTCAAGGTTGCCTTCCCTTTGTTATCAGGGTTTTTTGGACAATGTGGAATGAGATGGTCAGCTCTACACCCTTCATAGAACCCAAAAAGTTTAACTCGCTCCCCTTTGTGTGGACAAATCATACATATATAGACCCACATACATATTGTTTGTATTAAGACGCTCTGTCTCATGTGGTGTGTCTGAGCACCGTGTTTTGCTTATCCATCTTGGGTGGCTCATCTACTAGCTCTTCATCTATCTTGTCCTTGGAACCAGTCATCCCCCATTTATCCACAATAAAGTGGTTATGAACCACTAGGTAATTCATTCCCTCTCTATCAAAATATATATCCCCGTCGTAATCAACGTCTACAAGGTCTCTAAATTCACTTGGCTTATTTTCCATTTTAACACAGTAGCGGTCCATTCCATCCTTATAGATTTGGGCCTTAAGCACATTTTTAGATTGAAACTTCAAATACACATTTTTATATCATATGGATTGAGAAGGATATGCCCCCATTGAAGCTGTTCCCTTAGGGTTCAACTTGTTAGAATTCTCAACCATGAGGCTGTATGATCTTTCTAACGAAGTGTTAGAGAAGCTCTCCTCTGAAATGGGTTGTAAAGGCTGTAGTGGTCTTTGATTCACGCTTCCTTCAGTTGAGTGATAGCTCCCTTGGTCCAAGACGCTAGGATTCCTATTCTGATACAATCTTCTTGATCGCAAATTCATGAAGAATTGGTATTGCAGAATCCAAACCAGGTTGATATTGTAGTATTCTGTAGTACCTGCAATCTTTCAAGAAATGCTTGATAGCTGTGAGTCTACAGTTGTTCCTATTAGTTCTAAATTTTAATCAATAAAATTTAACTAGGTTTTTTCAATAGCACACAATTCCACACACAACATCAACAATTGAGGTCCAATTTCAATTTCGAAGAGCCACCAGGGTCCTGTGGACTACCTCTTTGTGTAGTGAAACTCTACTTCTGTTCTAACTCAGATGAACATGGATCACGATCCATGTTGGGAAGCCAAATGGGCTGTTCTTGATACCATCAAGTTCAGCATGATTAGGAGGTCTTATGGTATCAAAAATTTTAGAAACGGACCTCTGGATTGAAAGTCTGGTTAACTCTATCACTTTGCCAAAGTTCCGGCCAGTTTTGGGCTTTTGGTATGGTTTTTTTGTATCCAAATTCAATTTTGAAAGGACCAATAGACTCTTTGTGATGCCCTCTAGCTATGGTGCAATTTTTGTATCAAAATGTGCGAGAGGAACATGGATCGTGATCCATGTACCTTAGTGCCAGAATGTACTGAAACTTGACTCACAGCTAGTCCTTGGCCTAATGATGCTGGCTATATGGTTTTTGAGTGTTTTGGAGTTTTTTAGGTCAACCAAAAGTCAGTTTTAGGGTTTGTTCCAGTGGTTTTCCCCTTTATCTCATTTTTACCCCTTTGGCCCTCTTTTTGAACTTTGGTTTCTTGGGAGAAAGTAGTTCAAATGTTATCACTTTTCTACTTGCCTAATATCAGCTCAAAATTCCAAAAAGGTACAATGTCATGAATCGCAATCCATGTTAGGCAAGATTTTGGATTGATACTTTGTGAGTTTGTGACAAAGGGTCTGGTAATGCTATTCTCCAAATCTTTTTTGGATTTGATCAACTTTCTCCAAGACAAAAGCAAGGTTTTGTGCCTGCTTTGCATTTTTTTTGCAAACTCCTCCTTTTTTTGGTATTTTGATTAGGTTTTTTCACTTCTTGGCGATGGTGCCTTTTGGAAAAGTTGTTCCCTTAGTAATCAGGAGTGCACTAGTCAAATTTCACTATCAGATGTCTACCTGGTACATGGATCGTGATCCATGTTGAGAAGCCTCTGGTCATGATTTTTGGTTCTGCTGGTTTCCTGCTTCTAGTTGATTCTAATTCTCTTTCTTTTGAAATTTGGACAAGTAAAAGTTCAGTTTTTTTCAATTTTCCTCAATTTCCAAGTTTTTTCTCTACTCAACCCAATTTCTTGATTTAAATGATCTTTTAACACTCTATTTCTGACCAAACTCAAGGTTATGGTGCCTGAGAGCCTGTTCTAAGCAAAGAAAATATCTTTAGCACATTTTTCCAGAAAGGTACATGGATCACGATCCATGTTGGATAGGAAAATTGGAAATTTTTTGCACAGTACTCTGTCTCTAGCAAGCTCGTCTATCCCCTTTTTGAAGGTTTTGTTGGGTTTGGTTGAGTTTTGAAGCTGTGACCATCAATTTTTCAACTTTTCTGAGCTATGGTTTTTGGCACCAAAATAAGGTTTTGGAAAGTTTTTCCTTGATCCTTTTGGCCACGAATGATGGTGTAAAGTTTTTCTTAACCTACTTTTATAAACCAAAATAAATGCACAAACATAAATGAATTTAACAGTACAGAAACGACAACGAAGTGTGTGGTGAGATAGTCATTTTCAAGCATGGAATAAATCAATTAATGAAATACTCTCTTGTACTTCACTCACAACTTTCTTTTCTCGTAAGGAGTAGCATTGGATAGTCTTGGACTCCAGTCTCTACTAAGCACTAAACCTACATCTAGCTGCTTTACTATCTATGTATAAACAAAATGGGTGTCAAAATATTTGGAAGGTATTTTTTCGTACACTAAGTGACTCACCACCTAAGGATCGGTTTCCCCAGCAGCGGCGCCAATGTTAGCAGGTCATCATGACGAATGTCTATAGCATAGCTTTTTTGTACTAACATAATGTCAATATGCAAGGAAGCGACTCGCGATGGGGCACAGAGACTTAATGAGAGTGTCAATATCATCAAAGTGAACTCAGAGGGCTACTCATACTATGAAAAAAGCAAATCAACCACTTCCTAGTCAGAGAATCAGTATGCGTCCAATCTCACCGCTCTAGGTCATCACACCTTTTCGGCATCCAAACAAATTCGGAATGCAACGGAACTTAAGGAGAGGTACTACAACACCTAGGGGCACAATCCTACCAAGTTTTGTAACCATCTGAAAAGGTACATAAATCACGATCCATCACAAAAAATGTGCAGAAAATTGAAACAGAACTATACGGAAAGGTCCCCCTTAAGCATAGAAACACTTATCCATGGTCAAAAACATCAAAAAATAACCATTTAAACCTTCAAATCAATCCATTTAGCTCACAAACAATGCATCACAAACCACATCAAAATTGAGAATGATTATACTTAAATTGTAGAGCAAGAGACAAGGGACACAATGTGCTATTCAAAAATGAATTCTGATTACCAGTTTAGGAGAAAGGTGGATTACAACTTGTAGGAGCAAGAGGCTTCTCACAGTGAACGTTCAAAACTCTTTCATGCTAATGATATCCTTTTGTCTAAACTAAGGGTTTTGACTTAAAGGCTAAGGGAACTTTCCCACGACCATTCTGCCACTTACAAACGGTGTAGACTCAGAGAGGCTGAGAGGGTATGCAAAATATATTACAATTACAAATCTTTATTAGGTAGCTGAATTCAAAAAAATGAGGGAGTATTACAAGGTTTGGTGTGCATCAGCCTGTTACATTTCAATCTGTTGTGTCCACCAAACAACCAATTACCTATGATTAGCACACATAAAGCCAAATTTTAAATGAGATTAATATTCACAAAGCAAAGTGTTTAAACTTTAGTATGCCTAGCTTTTGAAAATGAAAGAACCATAGCTTAGAATCATGGGGAATGGAGAGATGAACAAAAGAGCAATGTTATATAAGGATTTCACGTATTCGTGCTCTTTTGAGCATCCTTGAGCAAAGCATCCACTTGGTAGAGAAGTCTTTTAATTCCTTTTATATAAAATCCAAGGTTCTTGAAGCTAAGTGTAAACACAAGCTACAAAAGGCATTTATTGAAAGTTAAAAAACACATTAATGAAATCCTAATGCTAGGGTCTCAAATACCAAATATGTCAAAGGAAAAAAACCCAAGGGTAAAAAGTGCCTTTGGTTTTGCACATGATGCTCTTCGTAGCAAATGTATACACACACACCAAAAATGAGAGAGATAATGCTTCTACATAAGCAAATTTGCAATTTTTACAATCTCTCATGCATGATTCAAAGTTGAATAATTTTTAGCTCAAATAAAATGTGCAATTTAGATCAAGTTATGAGCTAGAAACAATACAACTTTTTATGAAATTAAGTGGCTTTTGAAAGCAAAATTTTACAAATTAATGCTCTCAAAAAAAGTTGGCTAACAACTAGCTCACATGAAATTTTACAATTTTAGAGCAATCTATGAGCTAGAGATGACTTCGACTTTTAGTCAAAAGAATTGGAATGGCACTATGATGCAATGTCGACACTCTTGTCATGGATCAATGAAAGCTCAACCTTGCCACATCCCTTCAAAAGAACTCAAATCATTAGTGATTTTAAGTATATGGAAATCCAACACAAGCACTAAAAGAATTCAAGATCGATCACAAACCCAAAAATGTTGTTTTATGGCCCTTTGAACAAGCTCAATTTTAGCACTATGTAAAGATTTTTCAATCAAATTAAGCACTTCAAATGCACAATCAATGCCAAGCCCATGCACAAAGTGCCTCAACCAACGATCGATGCACTGGTCAATGGTTGCTCTAAAAAGTGAGCAACATGTATATCACAAAGAATTTGTCTTTGAGGTCAATGAAACTCTAAAACAAATTGAGCATTAGAAGAGTACATGTGCAATGAAGTTCGTTTAGGCATTGAAATGCTCACACAATTTGATGCTCACATTGTTACTCATACATAGCAAACTTGAGTAAGAAAAATAAGGCACTAAGATGTTTGCAACTCGTGACACATGGCTGTTAATAGCCAAATTTTCAAATTATTTATTACTTATCCCCTTTTATGGCTTATGCAACCTTCAAAATCATGTTCTTTTTTAGTGCTAAAAGTTTTTAATATAACCCAAAACTTATATTACAAATCATGGCTATCACAAATCTTACCTTGTTAACACATTCCATGAGAAAATGTTACAAATTATCGCCATGAAATGCACAAATTTGATCTCTCATTCTCTCATTAGCCGAATTTATCATGCAAAGCAAGTCGGAGGAAGAGAACATCTACTGTAACAAATTTTGTCATTTTTGAGCTCTATTTTGACAGTTTAACAAGCACAATAATAGGCATTCGATAATTATTTCAAAATAAGCAACTTTTTCCACGAAGCACAACTCTCACAATCAGTCACCCATTTCCAATCCAAAATTTGCAATCTTGTCGGATTGTCTCAGACAGTATGAGCCCTCCAATATTCACTTGAGTTTTGATTATATGTTCTTGGAATTTTTTCAATGGCACAAGAGGGTGGTAATCTATCCTTTATTTTTTTATTTTATTTTAATGAAAAAATTCATGTTTTATTTTTTTCAATTTTTGTTCTGTATCTGCAGTCTGGGTCGGCACGAAAGAGAAGGAGGTGAGAGTGGCCGAGGTGGGATGATAGAGAGATGGAAGGGAATGAGATGTGTGTGTGTGTGTGTGTGTGTGTGTGTGTGTGTGTGTGTGTGTGTGTTTTGTGATAGTGTCAAAGGCATAGCCAGCAAGTGTGACCGGAGGCGATCTTGCAGGAGTTGCAAATCGCAACTAGGGGGCTGAGAAAGTGTGTGTGTGTGTGGGCGAGGATGGCACCTAGAAGGCATGTGATGATGAAAAATGGACCTGATTTGGCGTTTTCGGAAAATAGTCTATGTGTGTGCGGACGCAGCCAACCTCGCGAGCCTAGCCTTAAATGTGTAAATTGGGTGTGTTTTTTTCTGCGTGCAAAAGGTGACCACTGACATCATGGTGCAGCCCACAGGTCACGGGTGTGCCGCTTAAAATGTGTGTGTGTGTGTGTGTGTGTGTGTGTGTGTGTGTGTGTGTGTGTGTGTGTGTGTGTGTGTGTGTGTGTGTGTGTGTGTGTGTATGTGTGTGTGTGTTTGAGTGGGTGTGCAGCGCGCTGATTTGTAGTAACACGAGCCATGCAAATGGTCAAAAGATACTAGCGATGAAGTGGTGTGTGTGGGTGTGTTGTGATTGCCTAGCCAAACCGGCAAGTGGGTGGGGTCGTTTTGTAGGCAGCACCAGTAAGCAGTAACACTTTTTTATTTTTATTTTTTTCATTTTGTGGAAAATCACTCAAGGGTTCACTCCCATGGGAAAGTTAGTTGTGAGGTAGAGAAATCCAAGACTCATCTTCTAGCCCGCCCATGAATTGGCACAATGGTGAGCAAGGCAATTGGGGTAGGATGAGTTTCCATCAACGTTTTCACAAAACTATTTCGCACTTATTCATAAGTGCATACACTATGTAGAGTTTGGTGCTTGATTCTTAATTTATGCAAGATTTGCATTTAAACCTAGATGCCTCAAAAATCATCAAAAGGGATGCCACCTCATAGGAAATCATCACACGTTTGAAACTCAATCATGCATTTTTACAAGGTGATATCTCACACTTGACACTCTCTCCCATCCATATTGCTTCCAATTTAGAGATTGTTCATCATGCACTTGAGTTGAAAGAATCCATACACAAGGACTGATTTTGAATCCTTCAATTAGAATTGCATATACACAAAATAAGTGAACAAATTTTCTTTCTCTAATTCAATCCCCACTATCAATCATTGCAACTTGAGTTACTCATACCACTATCCATAATTACGTAGACCAAATTGGCACAAAACATTGCCCAATCCAAACACAATTTTTATTTATTGCAAAATTAATTGCTCATATCTCAAAACCCTAATCATTCAAACCCAATTGGATTTGTCATTTTGGTTTGTGAGGCTACACATGAATGAATTTCGGTCACAATTGCACATAAATGAATGCAACATTGCCATGTTCATCACTTTGATCAATCATTACCATGGCAATACACTAAAATTCTCCACAATTGAGCATCAATTAAGTGATCTAGTTCAATCTTCAAAGGCAATTGTGTTACACACATCAACTATTTGGCCAAATCATCATCATAATTTGGTAGATATTACCAATTATTTTTCCATTGATTGGCATCCACACCCAAAGAATCCATCAATTTCTCATTTCTATGCTAAAATTGCACACTAGATCGAGCATAAATGGATGTATGCATGCTCAATTTCTCAAAAATTAACACTTTTGACGTAATCAAGCAATGGGTACGCTCAAAAATTAAGCACAAAAGTTTAAATTTGGCTCAATTGGAAATGTATTTAGGCTTACATCTAATTATTGCACACACTTTTCATGAACATTTCACAATCAAAAAGCATTTTGGTGCCCCAATTGAAAATCAAGTGGTCTTGTCCACATACACTCAAATTTTGCCCAAATTTTTTTGGCAAAAAGGCATAACCATTTTTTTGAATTTCTCAACATTCACATCAATTACATGATTGCACACTCACATATCATCAATTCCATCAATTTTTATGCATGCACACACTCAAGATCAGGTACACACATCCTTGAAATTTTTGGCAGTGTTTTCTCTCTTTGGTGCATTACACACACATGAATTCTTGTTGCAAATCAAGCTTAATCTTGACACACACATCATTCATTAGTCAAAATTGACCATCAATTTCATTCCAAAACAATCAAATCAGGCACTCAAAGTATGACAATTGATTTACACACCTAATTTTAGCAATAAATTAACAGCATATTGGAGTCAAATCAATCACCAAAAAACTTGAATGGAGTGGGCCAATGCACTACAATGGATTGCACCCAAGCTAATCCTTGCTCCACGTGATGATTCCACCATGCAAACAAATGTGTGACTCTCCAATTTTGGCCCAAAAATTGACCATTGTAGGTCAAAACAAATTAGGCATGGATTAGCACAAAGAACTTGATAAAAGTGTTGATTCCACCTCTTATAAGGGGATTAAACATACATTACACATCAAATATAAGCAATTAGGTTAGCAAAGTTAGTCAAAAATATATAGAAGCTAGCATAAAACTAGTACAATTAGCATGGAAATGAAGCCAAGTTAGTAAGGGTTAGTATAAAATTAGTGAAATTGGTGGTTTGGGGTATTCATAACTCAAAACTTAGCTTCAATTACTTGCACAAACATCATCATAGTGAGCCAAAATTTAGTTACACACACTCAAAACCGATGAAATTAGTAGTGAAATTACTATATTCTAAACATCCTATACTCCTAGCTTAGGTTATCGTCGATCCCCAATAGCAACGCCAAATGTTGGGGGGCAATCGTAGAATCACCTAATCAACCCAAGACCAACAAAATTATCAATACTAGGATCGACAACCCGGCTAGGGCATGGAAGCATGAGCATCATTGGATGTATCAAAGAGAGGATTCAAGAGAATGCTCTTCTAATGCAATAGTGATTAGCCATGAATCACTAACTCTAATCACACAATAATCGTTAATTAAGTATCACCTACACACATTAAGCCCACCAAAGTCCGACTTTCCATAGACTAGAATCTCAAAGCACACTCTAGACAAGCACACACTAATTGCATTGTTGTTGGCCTCTCCAATCACCACATGTCAATCAAGGTACTTAATAAAAAAACTACACACACAAGGTGATTGGTGCTTGAGTTTCATTAAACCCATCCACACACGAGCAAACAATAGGGCACATACTCTAATCACAATATTAAGAACTTACTTAATCAACCTAATTAGAGATGTTAAATATCACAAATCGAGTGCTCATAGAAGGATAGGAGTGGTCAATATGCAAGAATTCATCACATACACACTCAAATCTAGAATAATGAGAAGGTGAAACTACTTCATGACATAATGGAATATACAAGAATTAAAACTAATGAAGAAAGTACATCTGAGATTAAGAAATGCTTCTCTTAATTACAAAGGATCAGCACTAACCTTCTAAGCATGGTCATTAAGCTCAAGGCTAGGCCATCCATAAAGTGAACACTCAAGAGAGAGCTCTCAAGAATGGATACTCAAGAATGAAGAAGGCTTTCTTATAAAGTCTTGCACCACAATACTTTCTACTTATATGGGATTAAGTTGATCCCTCTAGCATATACAATTTGGAACTCCCAATGAGCCCAAGACCTTATACAATGTGAATAGGAAATATTATGCACATCCATAGCAATTCCCCAACATGGGGCATAATCGATGTCGCATGTGTTAGTTGTTGCTAACACACACACACACACACACACACACACACACACACACACACACATATATATATATATATATATATATATATATATATATATATATATATATATATATAGAGAGAGAGAGAGAGAGAGAGAGAGAGAGAGAGAGAGAGAGTACTACAGTGTTCAAGAATAATTATTTTGGCAATTATTTTCTTTTTATCCATTTTCCAAGAGAAAAATGTGAAAATTAAAGAAAATTCTAACTACCAAATTAAAATACTAATTCCTTCAAAATCTAGGCGAGACAAAGAGAGACTCCACTAGCCTGTGTGTGTGTGTGTGTGTGTGTGTGTGTGTGTGTGTGTGTGTGTGTGTGAGAGAGAGAGAGAGAGAGAGAGAGAGAGAGAGAGAGAGAGAGATAGCTTTCCTTGATCTCCTTTTATGAAATTTTTCAATAGCAAGGGGCTTTAGGGTAAGAGGGTCGGTGGCGGCACCATTTTACTAGTGTATCATAAGGAAGGAAAGAGCTAGGAGATTTGAGAGGCCTAGATACATAAGACATTGTCTCAAAGGTAATGTTCAGGTTGCTGAAATGTCAAGCTCAACCTAAGCTAGCACTTACAATGGTTGTCGCATTTACTTTGATAGCGGGAAAAAGAGCAGTGCAATTGGGTGGCCTCTGTACTCATGCACACTCCACAAACCACGCCTCATGCAAACAAGCAAAGAACAAAACAAAGGGGGCACCACCCTAAATTAAGAGGTTTAGGGACCTCACATATAGTGCACATAGGCAAGTGAGACTTCTGGCATTATGATGGCATCAAAACATATGGCAAAACACATATAAACGAAGCTTAGGGACCTTATGTAGCATATATATACACAAGACATCAGCTTAACAATACAACGGCATCTGATCATACATAACAAGGATATAGAGAAACAAGCCAAGGATGGCATAATCCCTTGTCAAAAACAATCAACCCAGCAAGTAGGTATGATCCTACTAGCAACACATCAATACCTTAGAGAATGATGGCGAGGATGGTGGCCATGGAGCATGAGAGAAGACTCCTTATTTAGGTTTTAGGGCTAGTAATGTAGCATACTAGAGGGAGAGAGAGTAGAGCTCCATCCATAGCTCCTCCTTGTGAGCAATGTCGTCATAGCTTCGTTGCTTGGTGAAGTGGGTGAAGTGTTGGTTTTGAGTGAGAGAAGGCCTCCTTATATAGGTTTCCGAGAGGGTTTAGGATTAGGGATAAACATGCTTAAATCCGCTGATTAGGGTTACTTTTTGCTTAGGGTGGTCAACAGATTGAGGTCAACTGATATGTCACCATCAAGATATTCTCTAGAGTGATGTGAGAGGGGAGGGTAAATGCTGATTTTTCTGATTGTGACACATGGGGATAAGGCCTTGACCAGCATTTAAGAGCAGGTAAGGTGGCTGTTGAAACTGGAGGTTCTGCACATGTCAGGGGGGGACCTGCGGGGGGGAGGTGGCAGCTGGGTCCTCCTGAATATCAAATTCGCAAAAAATCCTCAACCATGGCTTCTTTTGACATGTGTTCTTTGAAAAAATCAGCATGTCTCTTTTCAACTCAAAAGTCTTTATCCCTGTTGACTCACCTTTACCACAAGATTTTCCCCTTTTCTCCTCCCGTAACTGCATTGTTGATGCCCAATCACTGCTTCTAGTAACAGTAAACTATTACCTACCAAATACTTATGGTGCAGTAAAAAATATTTACCATGGGTAAAAAAATTTATTGTAGGTAAAAAGTGATTTGTATTTACCATGTAGGTGAAAAATATTTACTGTAGGTAAAAAATATTTACTGTCGGTAAAAAAGTGAAAACGGAGTATGCTCTGCTGTGAGTCCACACGAACATCCTCGTGTAAATTTCACTAGAAATTCACACCTAGAATGGGCTATTCTGTAAGATATAGTTGTAGGCATGCATAAGAGCTCGTTCCCACGTATCTTCTGTCCATGGCACTTTTTACTCTTTGGTGCTTGTGAAGTAGATTTTTCTTCTCTTTCGAGATCCCTTGGACTATAGTATCCTCATCTCCCCAACAACTAACTGTGCCTTTATTGCATCTTCAGAAGGGGTCCTAAAAACCATGCATCAACTTCTTTGTGGTAGCATGCACTATCAAGGATCTTCTTGTAGGGATTATGCAGTTAGATTATGAGTGGTTATCTAGCTACTCTCACATTATGAGGGGTTATCTGTCTAGATTATGAGTGGTTATCTTGCTACTCCCACATTAGCCACATTAGTGGATTCACTTATGGTCCCTGGTATCATACCCACAATAGTAGCACTCCCTACTCGCTCTTCTTTATTTTATTCAATTAGTCACTAAGATTCTCTGATTCTTTTATTCTCTCATCACAAGTCAATGATTCACTACCCTTACAAAAGGGTAATATGGATTTGAACCCCCACTTGAACAAGAAATACCTTATGAATGCTCCCCTAACCACTTGAGCGAGCAAGTCAACTTGCTTCCTTGGGCGAGTTTTTTTAGGAAAAATATATAAAAAAAATTGCCCATCGCTCTGCCTAAGCATGCACTACCTGCCACATTGCCCCACCCACACCTGCTTGCTCCGTGCTATGTTGCTCTCTCTCTCTCTCTCTCTCTCTCTCTCTCTCTCTCTCTCTCTCTCTCTCCTCCTCCTCCTTCTCGGCACGCTGTAATCGAGACCTCATGATGCCAATCTTGCTTTTCTGCACATCTACCAAGATTCACCTCCGACTTTTTTTTTGTAAAAAAATTGTAGCACCTACTAGGTTTGAAGTAGTACTCTCTTGTTAGTCCAAGTGAGAATAAGTGGTAGTGTGTTAGCCTCAAATCTTTTATTTGGGATTATGAGTGTGTGCACCATGGTACGGTTTCAAGCTCTCTCTCTCTCCCCTGCGTTTTCATGGTCTCATAGCCTAGTCTACAGTGAGTTGACTTTTGAAGGTCTGTACGCATAGAAGAAGCATCAAATTGTTCTGTAACTTTCAATCGCTCACAAGAAATTTGAGATTTCGCATTGTCTATGAGATATTTGTATATTTATAGTCATTTGTATATTTACAACAGTTTTGGTAGCTGTTGCAGGGTTCATATCATGTGAGACCATAACCCAAATTGTTGCACATAAGCTTGATAAGAACAATTTCCATGCTTGAAAATTCAGGATAAATTTTTTTATGGGAAAAGGCTATTGGTAGTACATCAAAGGTGAGCAAGAAAAGGTAGGGGCAATGAAAGTCATGCATTAGCTTTCTATCAATGTACACAACACCCTCTGGGGGTGCCCTACTTCAAATTTCAGTAATGTGCGTTCAAAGCATGATTTAAAAACCGCTCTTTCATGTGTGTTTCTATATGAAAGTATCAATTTTGTTTCTAAAATGTTAAAAAATCCCATCCAGTCATTTTAATTATATTAATTTGTTTCAAATTTTGTAATTAAAATATCCCTTTCTTTTGAATCCACGTGGTACATTAACATGATTGGAGGTGCACACCTCAAGAGGACACTATGATTGGACATCTTTAGGATCTAACGTTCTTGAACAAAGCATGAAATAGCTTTGTGAAGTTGTTTGCAACAAACACCAAGGCTAGGAGGTCTGGTTATCCCAATCCCCTTTGGGGTATTAGATCTTGAATTCAAGGCTCATTGGGAAGATATTTGAGGTCTCTTGAGATTGTTCCTATAGAATTTTTTTTCTCGTGTGTGTGTGTGTGTGTGTGTGTGTGTGTGTGTGTGTGAGAGAGAGAGAGAGAGAGAGAGAGAGAGAGAGAGAGAGTAAGAATAAGAATAGAAAACTTAGTAACGGCCTTTTTATCACCCAAGTGGCCTTTTTATCACCCAAGTGGGACAGTCTTGTTATCCCCAATTTCTCTAGTCCTCTATCGTAATAGGTCTTTGATAGATTTACTTTATTAACACTAGGTTGGTAATGGGACACTTTTATGTCCTGGGACACTTTTATGTTCTGTTTAGTGACCATTTTCCTTGAATTATGTCAAGAGTTTCAAAATGGATTTTCAGGTGCTATCTGTTTAGAAAGTTGTCTCATGAGCTGAAAAAAACTTGACATTTTTTTGGAATATCAATTCCATCTTTAACCTTGTCCTTGCACAACATTTCACAACCTAAACTGTGTGAAAAAATGGGTCCTGTTTTTGGCTTTTTTCAACTTTTTGCAACTATACCACTATAGAATTCATGTTTGTGAGGTCTATAATGCTAGAGAACTATCTTTAGTAGTCCTCAACATGTCCTGATGCTTCTAGGGAGAAATAAATGTTAAAGTTGTAAGTTATAACCAAATTACAAAAATTGTCAAATCTTGTTTTTTAGCCAATTTTAGCTCTTCTATGATTTTTTTGGTGGCTTTCATGATATCCAAATGCAGTTTTGATTTTCTATGTGGCATATTGTAACATAAAGCTTATATTCCTTGAGTTTTGGGCACCTATTACCCTATTTTGCATAGTAAACAACAATGGTTGATTTTTTCAATTATAGAAGAAAACAAAACATTCTAGTATATCAAGTATAGCTTTTTCGATATTGTTAGTTTCTTGTGACAACTACATGCATTTTGTAGGTAGTAACCATATCTAGTCATAAGGATCAAATTTGGCTAGATATTGAATAGTTTCTATGGGATTCTACAACTCATAATGTTGAACCGAGTTTTTTCATGTTTGCTGTATTTAGCACTTCATCTTTGTCCCCAAGATTCTCGTTGGTAAGAGATGTATTATTCTTTTGACATGCTCCATGGCTCCTTATAAACCTAAAGGACAATAGGGAACTAAGAAAACATGCATATATTATTTGTATTGAGCGTGGCTATAGAAACTTTGATGATAGGTTTGCAGAATGGTAAAAATCCAACTCTTTTGTACCTATTTCTTTTGGCAAAACAAAAAATAGTGAGTGAGAAGCAATCATATGTTCTGATCACCAACCCATTGAAGTTAACTAGGGAATTTATCTCAAATCCTACAAAAATCCCTAATCTTATTTTTATGCAACAAAACGTAAGAAATGACTGTTTTGATGAAAATGTATCGGTCCATCAACTTTGGAGGCTTGGTGTGACCAAAAGATGAGAAATTTTACAAGTTTCTTATTTTTTCCATGTGTAGTAGGCCTTGAACTATAACCTCATGAAAGGATTTTACAAAATGAGTGGATCTACTATGGTTTTGGAGGTTTTTTTCAAAACCCTGAAAGGACACTTTTATGTCCTGTTAGGTTACCAACCTAGTGTTAAACAAAGTTTTTATGGGTAAAGCAAGATAGGGAGAGATGGATAGATAAATGTTTATGGGTGAATAAGAAGACAACACTCAAATCACCTATCTGTCATGTAGGTTGGTAATCTGTAACTAGTGTGTTACCTGCACATTGCTGCGTCCAAGAAAAGCATGGCCATTTGGTCACACAAATGCACACACACACATATTAATAGGTGTGTGTGAGTTTCTGTATGCACACAAGTGAAGAGGGTGAAATGTAGTCCTTGTAATTACTGTAGGAAGATGAAAATTCTCTCTCTCTCTCTCTCTCTCTCTCTCTCTCTCTCTCTCTCTCTCTCTCCTTGCACACACACACACACACACACAAGTACACAGAGTTTTGAGGTCAATATGGGTCAAGTAGATCTTTGAGATATCTCTCAATGAATAAAAAGAGGAAACTGTAATAACCATTGAGTGTGGTGGATTCCTTATGACAATCCCCTCTTAGAAACCAGCTCTTAAATTGAAGACTTGTCAAGTTAGATATTTGAGGGTTCTTAGTGTGTTCCTTTGATATTAAAACCTCCCTCTCTCTCTCTCTCTCTCTCTCTCTCTCTCTCTCTCTCTCTCTCTCTCACACACACACACACACACACACACACACATGCACATTGGCATTCAACCCCCTGATCACTCTCTCTATCTCCCTCCATCAATCTTTCCCCTTTCATGGGCAAATGGAGGCCCATAATAAGGAGTTGCAATCTCTCTCTCTCTCTCTCTCTCTCTCTCTCTCTCTCTCTCTCTCTCTCTCTCTCTCACACACACACACACACACACACACAAACACACACACATTTTGGTGTCCCATACAAGGGTGTAATAAATTTTTGATAGGTGCACCTCTCCTCTTTGTGTATAGCCTGTGCTTGAGGTGGAAAGAGAGTGATCGTGGAAGTACTGAGTGTCGAGCGTTTTAGTGCCTCTCATGTCCTTCTATTTTGGATCTATTGGAAACTCGTGATTGGAAAATAGAAAGTACTAAGCTTGTAAAGCACAGGCTACATTCCAAGCTTGCCTTCAAGAAAGTCAATAAATTTTGCAAGTTATAATGTAAATACTGACGATTCTTCACATTTTAACCTAAAAACTGGAGGATATTTATTTGTGCCCTTATTTTTCTAATTTGTTCAATTAGTAAAAATAGTATAGGTAGATGAAGCATCTCTTATCGTACTACTCCCTTTTTTTTGAAACAATATGTATTGCTTTTGAACGGTTGCCAGGTTATTGGAGAATCTCTCTCTCTCTCTCTCTCTCTCTCTCTCTCTCTCTCTCTCTCTCTCGCCGTTGTCCCATGCGAGGGTGACACATTTTTTACAGGTGCACTTTCCTCTCTGTGCATAGATTGTGCTCGAGGTGGCCAGAGAGTGATCGTGGATAAATTGAGCATCCAGATTTTCAATGCCTCTCATGCCCTTCCATTTTGGGTCTACTAGAGACATGTCTTCACAAAAGAAAGGGTTTAGTGTATTTATAATTGGTTAAAATAGCAAAACCCGGCTACATTCCAAGATTTCCTTGAAGAAAATTGATAAAATTTTGCAAGTTTAAAATACCAACAATTCTTAAAATTTTAACCCAAAAATGGGAAGGGTTTTATTTGTGCTCTTATTTATTGGAATACTTCAATCAAGAAAAATAGTATAAGTAGATGAATCATTTCTTACCGTAGAATTGAGTCCCTTTTTCACGAAAAAATACGAAATTTCTTTTGGTTGGCTTCTAGGTTGTTGGGGAAACTCTCTCTCTCTCTCTCTCTCTCTCTCTCGTCTGCGTCCCTATTGAGGATGTATCAAATTTTTGATAGATGCACCCCTCCTTTCGTCACATACTGTTCTTGAGGTAGTGAGAAAGTGACAATGGACATACTAAAATTCAAATTCTTCTACATCCATCATGCCCTTCCATTTTGAGGTTATTCAAGGGCCATGTTAAAACAAAAAACCCGGGGTTTAGTGTATTTGTAACTGGATAAACTAACAAAATCTAAGCTAGATTCCAAGCTTTCCTTGAAGGAAACCATGTGAATTTTGCATGTCTTGGTGTAAATATTGGCAATTCTTGAAATTTTGACTTAAAATTTGAAAGAGCTTTTATTGTGTCTTTATATGTTTCCAATGTTTGCAAAAAACATGGGTTTGATATATTTTTAGAAATACTCAAAAGGGTTAATAGATTAAAACCACCACCACACAACTATATTCCAGCTAGTGGTTGCCATATAATTTTTTGTGGTTGTCAATATAATTCTCACCACTGTGAGTTTTGAGAAATAAAAGAATAAAACTACTAGCAATACATAAGCCTTCAAGAGGAAAAATAGAATCACTCTTCGTCAAACACTATTAATATCGAGGACTCGTCTCTCTCTCTCTCTCTCTCTCTCTCTCTCTCTCTCTCTCTCTCTCACATATGCCTATGTCGCTCGTGAGGATGTAATAAATTTTCAACAGGTGTGCCCCTTGTCTCTTTGCAAAGCATGTCCTCAAGGTGAGGAGTGTGATCTTGGATGTACTAAGCATCGAACTTTCCTATGTCTATCATCCCTTTCCATTTTGGGGCTATTCAAAAACAAAGTTTGCCAAGAAATGATGTTTTTTGTATTTTTAACCAACTTAAAGTATAAAATCCTAGATAGATACCATTAGTTCTTCAAGTTTTGACCTAAAACTCGAGAGGGTTTTTAGTGTGCCCCTTATTTACTTCAAAACTATTTTGATCAAGAAAAATGATTTGGCACCCTCATTGAGACCCCTCTCTCTCTCTCTCTCTCTCTCTCTCTCTCTCTCTCTCACACACACACACACACACACACACACACACACACGTGCCTTTCCATTTTGGAGCTATATGATTCTAGCGTTCAATAAAAATTGGGGTCTAACGTATTTTTAACGGGCTAAAATTGTAAAATCCTAGCTAGATTTCAAGTTTGCATTGGAGTAAATCGATGAGCTTTTATCAATGCATATACAAACAATTCCCTAAATTTTAACCTTATATGGCCATTGGCCTTAAAAAATCAAAGTTGTGTTACCCTTTAATTGGCTTTCAAAGGGAAAAGTAAAGTGTCTTTAAAAAGAAAAGTAGACTCAAACCCCCCTTCTTTTTTAACATGTCATTTGAAGATTGAAAGTTGAAAAGCTTCACAAGTTCCAAGCTTCACAAGAATGAGACATTTTGAAAGGTTTTCTTTGAAGTGAAGCAATGAGCGACAAGTGGAGGCCTTCTCCTTCTTCAAAAATTTTAAGCTGCATTATATATAGTATATACTAGTATGTGACTCGCGTGTTGCCGTGGCTACATGTGTGTCAATTGAAGCAATGTTCTCCTTCCCTTCATAGGGAGGGCAAATATGGAAAAATGTCTATGATTCTCATGTGAGCTTTTATAGCTCTTTAATGCACTTGTGCATCAACCAACATTATAACTACTTTGTAGATGACAATGTATGATAACACATGGTCTAAGTGCCCTCCACATTCACATCAACCAAGCACAAATCTATCTTTTGCCCTTGAAAACAAAATACATGAAAAGGAAATAAAATAGAAGCAATAAAAACGCACTAATAGCTAAGCAAAAGAACATATTAATGCTTTTATTAAAAAAATATAGATTTAATAAGCATAGAGAATAGTAAATCAATTTAATAATAAAATAATTTAATAAAGTGAATCTTTGTGGAGTCTTTAAATAGGACTCTTTAGAAGTGAAAGTTTTTTTTAATAAAAAAAGCAATACTCATGTGATGGATAAAACTCTTATTAATACTCTTCAATCCTTTGTTCTAAAAAACACTACGGTAAAACCCCTAGTTTAAGAAACTTTAAGCCAATGTTGGGTGTGTTTTTTTCTTGTTGTAGAGTTTTGACTTCTAACTAGTGCGGAACGTAGATGGAGTTAAGGTCAAGCTGTAGCAAAATTTGGAGGAGCTATCATGTCTTTGGCAATGCGTGCGACAGTGGAAAAAGTTTCACTTTGTTTAAAAAAGGGCTTCCCTCTCGGTTCACACGAACTTGCTTTTGAAGATATGTCTCATCACTCAGTCAAATCAAACATTTACCTTGGAAGCCACCGGTTTTCTGACTTGTAAACAAAACTGGAAGGCTATTTAGTCATTCCAAACTGACCAGGCTCTAAATGTAAGCAAAATTACATGGAGACAGTCCTACAATGGAGGCACATGCATGGTGGCATCCCTACAATAAGAGACCGTAATCATCATTTCTAGGGCGAGGCAAAGGGCCCACATTAGGTATACAACACCAAGGAGGATCTAAGCGAGCAAAGGATTTCTAACTCCAAGACCAAGGCCAATATCCTAGACTGGCAATGATCATCCTCCAATGCAATCACATCAGTGTTCTGGAAAGATTATTTTTTAAAACATACAGCTTTCCTTTAATTTTCCAAGAAATATTTCAAAAAATTAGGTTTATTTTGTAGGTTTTTACACTATTTTTCTCTATTTTGAGATGGAATTTCTCCTTTTTCCCTTGCCCTCAACCAAAATTTTTGAAATTGAAAATGGCATGATATTAAGCTGAGACACATTTTTCCCAAACACTAAATAATTAAAGATCCGCCTTGCACGACCATAGTTGTGAGCACAGTAGCAGGAGGCAATTGAGTTTTTTTTTGGAGGGGAGGGGGCATTCTCTGTCAAGCGCCAAGGCCAATCAATGGCACTCTCTCTCACTCTCTCTCTCTCTCGAACAGAAATAGACACACACACACTCCTCAGTAGGACTGAATGGGATTGGACCTCTCTCTCTCTCTCTCTCTCTCTCTCTCAGACCTGTAGATGGTGCCATAGAAAATGAAACTTGATCTTTTTATGTGCCGCATCTCTCTCTCTCTCTCTCTCTCACACACACACACACACACACCGTCAAGACGAACCAACTTATCGACGTGTAGCACAGCTCTCTGCTTGTTATTTTCTCGAGCTACTAAGTAGAGCCACCCTTTACAAAAACAAAAGTAATCACCCTTCAAAATTGAAGGCTAGAGTGAAACTCCATTGCCTTGCTAAAGAGTCTAAATAATATACATATATATATATATATATATATATAGAACTAAGTATTGTGACTTTTTGACAGAAATGAAGAAATGAGAAGTCAAAATTAAGCCTTTTCATTTTCTACCATGAGAGTACTTGCTACTAACCCTTCATAGTACTTGCTACTTACCCTTCACTTTTAGCTTTCAAACCAAATGACTTCTAAATTAAGCCTTTTCATTTTCTACCATGAGAGTACTTGCTACTAACCCTTCATAGTACTTGCTACTTACCCTTCACTTTACATTTCAAACCAAATGACTTCTGGCTTACCCTTCACTTTTGAATTTTAAAACAAATGTTTCTTGAGGTTCTTGAAATGAAGGAGAGAGTGAGACATGGATGCCCTCTCCTTTCTTGAAAATTTTAAACTCCACTATATATAGTATAGATGGCTTTCCTTTTTCTTTTTGCAAAACTTGCAAGAGTTAGTGATGTTATATGAGGCAGATCAAACAATTACAAGAGTGGCCCTACTCACAATCTGAGCCAGGGCATTCATAGGACCAGGAAGATACAAGAGGGGGTTCAAAATGCACACAAATGACTCAGGCTTTCCCTTGCTTACCAACATCACATTGACGGCCCAATTCCATTCACTAGGGTCCTTGCTTTTACCAAATGAAGCAACGAGTTCTTTACTTTCTTGTATGATCTCCAAGAAGCTGCAAGAAAGAGGGATCGTTCTTAAAGACTCGACAATTCTTGGCCTTCCAAATTTTCTTAAAACAGTAAAATCTGACAATTTGCGTACAAATCAGCAGCACTTGGCTTTTCATCCCTTTATCGCCAAGGAATAGGTCGTTCTTGTAGAGCCCAATGTTCCAGGTCTTTTGGAGAGGATCCAGAAGTACAACGAAAGAGGAAGATGAACACACACACACACTCACGCACACACCACCATAGCCACACACACAGATTGGAGGGGGAGAGTCGACACACACTGTGTGTCCCCTTTCTTTCTTCTCTATCTTATGCACTTAGGCACAATACACACTCTACTTTGTGTTAGTGGCTCATACGTGTATAGCTTTACACTTAGGGTTAGTAACAGTTAGTGATGGGCGGCCGGCCACATGGCCATTAAACCTAACATTCTCCCACTTGATGGCCAATGTGGGAGATCATAAGAATGGAAGAGAACCACGCTTCACCCAATGCCTATCAACTCACGACAGTGCTGAAATTGATGGCTGGAGAGACTTTTAATGAGTGCATCCCGCTGTGTTCTCTAACATAGAAATCTTCACTAAATCAAGGCTCTTGTTTGCCAAGCATTCATGACTAAAGTGATAACGCACATCAATTGTTTCGTTCTAGAATGAAACACTGGATTGTTAGCCAAGGTGATAGCACTCTGATTGTCACAATGAAGAACCGGTGTACATTGCTCTAATCCAAGATCTTTCACTAGGTGAGCAAGCCAAATAGCTTCTTTGCATGCCTTACTCAATGCAACATACTCTGTCTCTGTGGTAGAAGTGGATGTACAGTATTGAATAACAAATCTCAAAGAAATAGCAGAACCAGCAAATGTGTAAATCCAACCTGTTGTTGATTTATAACTGTCAACACAGCCTGCATAATCGCTGTCCACAAATCCTTGAATGGGTGACTCTCCACAACCATAGCATAATTGTCTATTTGTAGTGCCATTCAAGGATTTGAGAATCGACTTGACAGCATCCAAATGCTTTTTACCAAGGCTAGACATAAATCTGCTGAAAACTCCCATTGCATGTGCAATGTCATAAAATCTAATATCTAACCAACCCAAATGATTTTCTCATATTAATCTGATCATTTAATGTGGGATAATAAACGAGAATAAGGGTTAGAATATAGACATGTGCTTACGGATCTATTTCAATACAGGGCCAATGGTAAAGGGGTCTAAATGAGAGATGGTCTGTCAAAGAGAAATGCTAACTAATGGAGCTTAAAGACCCTAGGGTTAGCTTCATTAAGAACCTCCAAAAGGTGGGAGTCCTACCCAAGCATGAGGTGCTTATTGACTTGTTAAATTTTAGTGGGAACTTTACCCAAAAGCTTCAGGTGTTTCCCACATGCTTAAATGATTACATTTCTTGAAGTGTTCAATTCCAAGATAACTCTCAAGAGACATGAAAGTGTTATGCTTGATTGAATAAGTCCTTGAAGTATTCCATTCAACCAAATGACTTAGTAAGCATAAAAGACACATATTCAAATGATCCTCCACATCTAGCCCTCATGATTTGTTTGAATGCTATTGGATAGGTTTTAAAGGCTTCCAATGAGAATTTAGATACATAAAAATAAATAATCAAGTTCTTTCTCTGAAAGAGGAAAAAGAGGACACATATCCAAAGGAATTAATAAAATAATACAAGAGAGGGAGGGAGAGAGAGAGAGAGAGAGAGAGAGAGAGAGAGAGAAAGACAGAGAAAGAGAGGTATGGACCAAGCATGAGAGGGGGGGTATACTCTCCCACACACACACACACATACATTCTCTCATTGTGTGGAGTGCAAAATATAAGAGCCCCATCTCCTTCTCCAAGTTTGTTGAGAACTGGAGAGCCTACACCAACACTCTTGGCTATGGAATAAAAATCCAACCAAGAGCCATGCTTCAATGCTTAAGCTTGTCATCTTCTTCATTTTCATTACTGTGCTATTATGCTATGCTAATCAAGAAGAGTGATGATAAGTGAGGAACTATTTATTTCTCCTATGGAATGGTTCTTCTTCCTCTTTCCTACCCTCATTCCCTGCTAGCTCTGTCCACCTTCGAAGGTGCTTGAGGCCTTGGGACTGAGGCTTGGGATAATGGTTTTGAAAAGTTTATGTTAAGCTCGTGATACATGAAGCTTTCCATCTTCATAGCATCACCAAGGTCACAAGGAACACAAAGATTGTATTGTAACAAAGTTTCTCTTGATGGGAGAATCTATAATACAAACGCCTTTTGGAGGGGGGACCAGCTCCAAGTAACTCCGGTCCTCATCTATTGTCATGTTCTCTAATACTTTCTCTCTTCCAAAATTATTGTTCATGACAAGATAATTACATACTATGTTTATGTTTCTACCATCAATTAAGTTCACGCTCCATATTCTCAAAGTAATTTCACAAAAATGCTCACTCTAATTCTCTTAATTCCGTTATTCTCAAAGTTCATAGGCCATTTCCATTACATTGGTATCACAGAATTTGGTTTCTCTTTTCTTGCTTAAGAAGAGAGGTCCTTAAGTATTTTGATAATTATATTAGAGTAAGTAGGACTGGGATCTATTATCGGTTTTGTTGAGCCCACTATGTGAAATATGGTGCACACCTCAGGAGATTTGGTTTTAATAATGGAGTCTTCTTAGACTTGCCTATGGCTTTACCATTATTGAGCCATAAGAAGTCTGAAAGGAGCTATCCCTCGGCAACTTTGCTATGTTAGACCCACTCCACTACTCTCTATAATTAACCAATTCGAGCCGTGGGTGTTAGATACTTAATTGCCTATTTTCAAAGGCTCAGACGAGTAGCAACTAAGGTTTTGAATTGCCAAAGTATGCACTAAGTAAACACATAAGTTTATTAACATGACTGACAATAACCAAGAGAGTAGAATGAACATTGACAACTTTGATTTTACACATGAAGGTGCTAATGATGATGCCCCCATGTTTGTCAATTATCTTGTTACTAGGTTGCAACAAGGTATGGGCAACCCCGCTTTGCAAGCCGAAGTTACTCAACTTCATGCTTTTGGGATTTCCTTTCCTCTCCAAGAGGAGAGAGAGCTTAGGAGGCCTCTTGATGAGACCCCCAAAAGAAGACTCTCTCCCATACGAGACGAGGAATCCAAAGTAATGAATCCCTAAGTTCCTCCAAAGATGTGGCTCCACAAAGAAGTTGGACTAAACGATCACCAACTCCTCTCAAGAGGAAACGGTTAACCCATAGTCCTTCCCCTTGTCACTCCAAAAGGGAAGAGAGGAAACAAAGGAAGAAAAGGGCAAGAAAGAGGTCACCCTCTTCTCTTTCTTCTTCACCTTCCTCCTCTACCGATGAAAGCTATGGCTATTCTCCTAGAGAATACAAGAGGGTAGGACATCACAAATCTTACCCTGCATGGCGAAGGTCACAAAAGCTATAGAATTTCAAAGAAGGAGGAATGAGTATCTCTTTTCTTACCTATGATGGCACCTTTGGTGCTACTGACAAAGTATTGGCCTTCATCCAACAATTTGATGCGGCCTTTGGAGACGAGGGCTTTACGGAGTTCTCCAAGCTACACCATGTAGCTATGCACTTCCAAAAATTGGCTCATCAATGGTGGGCTAGCCTTTGTGGAAACGGTGAAGCCCCAAAGACATGGAAAAGTCTACAAGCTTCCATCATGACTCAATTCCTTGCAAGCGATGCAAAGGACAAAGTGCTCACCAAATGGCGGAGTTTGAGGCTTCTCTCTAATGAGTCTATTCACAAATATGTAGACAAGTTTTGGTATTTACATCTCAAGGCTACTGTCTTTTAAAAGATAGACTTTGCCTAGCAAAAGAAACAACTCTCTGCGGGATTACCTAAAGAGATAGCCGAATATGTCAAATGTCAATGGCCTATTTCTATCAGCGAAGTAATCCACCATACCATGGTTGATTCGCGCATCAATTTCCAACAAGGGTCTAGATGGAATGTCAAGCCCATGGAAAATAAAGACAAAAGTGATGCAAAGGAAAAAATTAATGCCCATAATTCATCCCAAGGCCATTCCAACAACAACAACAACAACAATCGGTCCAAGGAGAAAGGAGTTTACAAAGGTAAAAATAAACTCTTTTCTGAAGATCTTGAAACTGTTTGCAAGGATCACAAATTTTTTAAGTGTGGGGAGCAAGGACAATATGGTTATCGTTCTTGACCCAAAAGAAATGCTCGCAAGGAGAATCATAGAGCTTCCACTATCGAAGCTCCAAAACAGGATGCTCATTGCAAAGGATCACCTCTATCCTATGCTTGGGGAAAGGTAAGGGATCATGATGCCTTCATCTTGTTTGACCCTGGATCTACTCACAACTTCATATCAACTGAGTTGGCCACCAAGTTGGGCATTCAAGCTTTTGAGATGGGAGATATTGTAAGGCTGACACAGTTTTCAAGGGACAGCAAGCCTCTGTTACTCCCTTGATTGGGAAGTTGAGGCTTCATGTCCAAAGCTATGTTGACAAAGAATACTTTTTCATCTCTCCTCTCCAACATGAGGATGCTATCCTAGGGGCGCCATGGTTTGATTGCATGGCTGCCAACATGAAGTTCCCTGAAAGGAGAATCTAGTTCACCTATAGGGGAAAGAACATGTATATAGATGCTAATGAGTCTGGTCGTACTATACTAAATCCACCAGCTTTTGATAAGTCAATGAAAAGCTCGATTTCTGCGTACATGAATTTTGTCAAAGAATCCACTAATGATGCTAATGGTTTATCAAGTGAAAATGGTAGGAATCAAGAAGAGTTAGACTTCTCTAACTTTCTAAAAGGATTCCAAGTTGTGTTCATCGATGATATCTCTATGGAATTAACTTCAAAACGAGGGGATGATGACCATTAAATTGAGCTCCTATCAGGAAGCTCACCACCTAACAAGCATCCGTATCGAGTTTCCCAAGCTCAACAAGAGAAGATTATGAGGCAAGTACAAGAATTGGTAGACAAAGGGATGGTGAGGCCTATCTCCTCTCCCTTTTGTTCTCCAGTCCTTTTAGTGAAAAAGAAAGATAGTACATATCGCATGTGAAATAGTACATACCGCATGTGTATGGACTATCGCGCACTAAACCATATCACTATCAAAAATAAATTTCCGGTACCTCAGGTAGAAGATCTGTTGGATAATCTACAAGGTTCTACTTCAGTAGGATTGACCTTAAAAGTGGCTATCATCAAATAAGGATACAGGAGGAAGATATCCTAAAGACCGTGTTCCGTACAACATTTGGTCTTTATGAATATCTAGTCATGCCTTTTGGCTTCACCAATGCACCTATCACATTCAATCATTTGATGGAGAAAATATTTAGACCCTATTGCAAGCTCATTGAAGTGTTTTTTGATGATATCATGATCTACTCCAAGTCCTTGGAGGAACACAAGCAACATCTCCAAGTAATTTTTCAAGCATTGCGGGAGAACAAGCTTTTTCTCAGCCAAAAGAAAAGCGAATTTTTCCTTCAAGAGATTCAATACTTAGTCATATTATCTCTCAAGATGGTATCCGCATGGATCCATCAAAGTTAGAGGTAATAAAAGCATGGATTAATCCAAGGAATCTACATGAACTAAGAAGCTTTATCAGTATGTGTGCATACTATAGACGCTTCATAGCAAAATTTTCTCAAATAGCATGACCATTACATGACCTAACAAAGAAGCACGTAAAGCATTCATGGATTGGCTAAGGAGAAAACCAGTCCTCGTGCATCCGGATCTCTCAAAGCCATTTGAGGTTCAATGTGATGCTTGTGGTGATTGCCTTGGAGCAGTCTTGCTTCAAAAAGGGCATGCCATAGCATATGAGAGGCGAAGGCTCAATACGGATGAACAAGTCTTGGGCATTTATGAGAAAGAGCTTTTAGTTTTTCTACATGCCGTAGACACATGGAGGCACTACTTATTGGGGACTCCATTCATTTTACGAAAAGACCATCAAAGTCTCAAGTACTTCATGACGCAAACAAAGCTTGCTAACAAACAAATGAGGTGGGCAAATTTTTTTTTGCAATTTAATTTCCACATTGCTCACATTGCTGGTAAGCACAATCAAGTGGCTGATGTACTTTCACGACAACCAAAAGTTAAAGCTGTGTCTATAGCAACTCACAATGATCTATCTTCTATGATAGATGAGTATGCTATTGGCCCTGACTTTAAAGACATAATGTCAGAGGAACCATTCACCTTGCAGGATGGTTATCTTCTCCATGGCAATAGGCTATGTGTTACCCACTCCCTTCATGAGAAATTCATGTATGAATCCCATGCTCCTCTCTATGGGGGCATAGAGGCATTCAACCTACTCTTCAAGGAGTAGATATGTACTTTTATTGGCCTACCATGAAAGTGGACATACAAGAGTATGTTTCAAAATGTGTGGTATGCCAAAAAACCAAGTATGATAGAGGGAAGCAACCTGGATTACTCCAAATATTTCCAATCCCTAATTCACCATGGGAGTGTATATCCATGGATTTTATCTTTGGATTACCCAAGTCTATCCATGGGAATACGGGAATATGGACAATAGTCGACAGGTTTAGCAAGCAAACACACTTTATCCCTGTCAAGAAGACTATTAGGCACACCTTATGGAAACTCTCTTCATATCCCATATTTTCAAACACCATGGATTGCCAACATCCATTGTGTCAGATAGAGATATCCTAGAATGACCAAAGATTTTTGGAAAGGTCTCTTCAAAAATCTAGGTACAAGATTGGATTTCTCTTCGGCCTATCACCCACAAACAAATTGCCAAAGTGAGATAGCCAATCTTATGATTCTTGATCTACTAAAGACCTATGTTATAGAAGTAGATCAATGCTCACAATGGGAAAAGTACTTACCTCTTGTAGAGTATGCATATAATAATACTATCCATACTTCTACAGGAAAAGAACCTTTTGAAATCATAGAGGGAAGACCTAAAAGTCCCTTGCTACTTAAAAACATGGGAAGATGAGTATAGCCGTGATCTACAAGCATCTTTTCAAAAGATTAAGGAGGCTATATCCATCTCTCAACCAAGGCAAAAAGTTGGTGCTCACAAGCATAGAAGGGCTTTAACGTTCAAAGAAAATGATTGGGTCTTATTTAAGTTTCCTAAGGCTTGATTGAGGCAAACGATGGGCAAAAATCCTACGGGCCATCAAAAGTATTATGCTAAAGTAGCAAAAAGATACTATGGTCCTTTTACAATTTTGAAGCCAATCAATGAGGTGGCTTATCAACTCAAGTTGCCTAACCATTGGCTCATACACAATTCTTTTCATGTGAGCCTACTTAGGCCCTACAAAGGAGAGCCTCCAAATGAACCAATTATTGAAGAACCTCCCGAAATCGAAGACCAAGAAGAGGTGCTACAACCCAAGTCTATCCTTCCGCATGAAGACAAGGTACTACGAGATGGTAAGATTATCCGACGGTATCTTATTAAGTTCAAAAATTATCCTTTTAAGATGCTAGATGGATGCAAGGAATCTAGCTTAAGGATAGTATGAACCTTGTCAATGCTTACAATGATACATTAGAGTAAGAAAATGTACATGTTTCTTTTAATTGATTAATGTTTTTGTCTTATAAGACTAATTCTCTCTTTATTGTGCACAAATTTAAGTAGTCTGCATACTAAGAATCATGTTTGTGATGACAACATCTCTCAAACACCATGTAGAATTTGTCACTCTACTTGGGAGGTTGAAATGGACTAAAGAGCAGACATGCTTGTGGGAGCTATGTCTCCCAAGCACCAAATGGATTAGTCATCTATCTTGGAATGATGTTGTAGGGTAAAAAGGGATCCTCTACCCGCTAAGACAAATTGACTAATGACTATGGCTTTATCTCTTTTACCTCATAGTCGAGGATGACTATGATTTCAAGAGAGAGGTAGTGTCATAAAATCTAATATCTAACCAACCCAAATGAATTTCTCATATTAAACATGATCATTTAATGTGGGATAATAAACGGGAACAAGGGTTAGAATATAGACATGTGCTTACGGATCTATCTCAATACGGGGCCAATGGTAAAAGGGTTTAAATGAGAGATGGTCTGTCAAAGAGCAATGCTACCTAATGGAGCTTAAAGACCATAGGTTTAGCTTCATTAAGGACCTCCAAAAATTAGTGTTCAATAGTCCTTTGACCTTAGGCAAGCTAGGATTGACCTTGAGGTGGGAATCCTACCCAAGCATGAGGTGCTTGTTGGCTTGCTAAGTTTTAGTGGGAACTTTACCCAAAAGCTTGAGGTGTTTCTCACATGCTTAAATGATTAAAGTTCTTGAAGTATTCAATTCCAAGATAACTCTCAAGAGACATGAAAGTGCTATGCTTGATTGAATAAGTCCTTGAAGTATTCCATTCAACCAAATGACTTAGTAAGCATAAAAGACACATGTTCAAATAATCCTCCACATGTGGCCCTCATGATGTGTTTGAATGCTATTGGATAAGTTTTAAAGGAGTCCAATGAGAATTTAGATACATATAAATAAATAATTAAGTTCTTTCTCTCAAAAAAGAAAAAAAAGAGGACACGTGTCCAAAGAAATAATAAAATAATACGAGAGAGAGAGAGAGAGAGAGAGAGAGGTGGACCAAGCATGAGAGGGGGGGCTATACTCTCCCACACACACACACACACACATTCTCTCATTGTGTGGCGTGAAAAATGTAAGAGCTCCATCTCCTTCTCCAAGTTTATTGAGAAGTGGAGAGCCTACACCAACACTCTTGGCTATTGAATGCAAATCCAACCAAGAGCCATGCTTCAATGCTTAAGTTTTCCATCTTCTTCATCTTCATTACTATGATATACTAAGCAAGAAGAGTGATGATAAGTGAGGAACTATTTCTTCCTCCTATGGAATGTTTCTTCTTCCTCTTCCCTACCCTCATTCCCCGCTAGCTCTCTCCACCTTCAAATGTTTGAGGCCTTGGGACTGAGGCTTGGGATAGTTAACGTTTTTTGCAAAGTTTATGTTAAGCTCGTGATGCATGAAGATTTCCATCTTCATAGCATCACCAAGGTCACAAGGAACACAAAGATTGTATTGTAGCAAAGTATCTCTTGATGGGAGAATCTATAATACAAACGCCTTTTGGAGGGGGGACGGCTCCAAGTAAATCCCGTCCTCATCTATTGTTATTGTTAGCGGGTCGCCACGATGGACGTCTACAGCATAGCTTTATGGCACTAACATAATGTCAATACTCAGGAAAAGTCACTCGGATGGGGCACGGAGACTCTATGAGATCGTCAATCTCACGAAGTGAACCTTAAGAAGAAAACACACTAGCTCGACAAGCAACCCAACACCCAAAGATCAGGGGAACCTACCTATGTCCTTTCTCACAGCTCTAGGTCATCACACCATTTTGGCACTCGAAATGAATCGAAATGCAACGAAACTTTAGGAGGAGGTCAAGGACACCTAGGGGCACTATCCTACCGAGTCTGGCTGCAATCCGACAAGGTACCAAAATCACGATCCATCATGAAAAAGGTCCTAAAAAATGCAATAGCTCAGTCCAGAAGTGTCACCCTACGGTCTAAGAACACTCTCCTATGGTCAAAACGACTATAAACAACAATTTAAGCACTCCAATCTGCAATTACAGTTCACAGACACGTAGTCACGAACCATAGCAAAATTGACAATGCTTACACTAGAATTAAGAGCAAAGAAAGAGGAACACAATGCAAGTTTTGGAAATGGAATCTGATTACCCAATCGTTAGAAAATCTGATTACAAGTTGGAGCAGCTTCGTAGGTTGAGTGTACGTTTTTTGAGCTCCCTTCTTCTTCTAAATATAAGCCCCCTTCACATTAAAGTTATTGAACTTTATACCTAGGGCATTCTAAATGGCCAGTGGCCAGTTCACATGGACCTTTACAATTGTCATGACAGTATTACAATTGACTTGCTACTCTGGAATTAGGATTTACACAGAGTATCACTGCACTAGCTTGGACAATTAATAGAGTACAATTGTGGTGTCCGGCTACATGTCCGGCCAAGTGGACGCCCGTTTGATCTTTCCTCAAACATTTCCCCCTTCCTAAATTGTGTCGTCCCTTGACACGACCTTGTGCAGTCTTGTCATAGGGTTGTCTTCAGCTTTGTCTTCAAGGTTGGACTTCAGCTTGGGAAGTGCTTTGTCATTGATGACGCTCCCCCTTCCTTGAGTGATTCATATCTTCCGTGAAGAGTTCTTTTGATGTTTTTGTCTTTGTCATTGACTTGCAATACTTCATTAGCTTCAACGCTATTGAATTCCTTATGTTTTGTTGTTCGGAGCTTTTTTGCTGAAGTTATCATTGTTTGCCCATTGTCCTTGTATGACATTCTTTGTCTTTCCATTGATCGATGAATCTTTGTCTTCAAGGTTGGTCTTGAGCTTCGGAAGATCTTTATCGTTGATGACACTCCCCCCTTTCTTGAGTGATTCATATATGCCATGTTGTTGATACATGATTTGATCTTTGATTTTCAAGGCAACTTTTCTTCTTGTTGTGCATTCGCCTCTTTGTTGCCAGTCTTGGCCACCATGAAGAGGGATTTTCATGTTTTTGAGTTTGTAGAACTGAGCCTGTTTGTGGTGCTGACTTTATGATGGGTTTGCTTTCCATGTCCAGTGCAATATGAGTTTCCACAATAGGTAGCCGGTGTTGCACTGTGTGAGCTACTTTTGATTGTTGTTGATGACTTTTTGTGGAATTTGTCATTGCTTGTCGTTGTAGGCCACTCTTTGACTTGCCATTTTTTGATGGAGCTTTGTTGTTGCCCTTGAAGATAAAAGATGCTCCAGATAAGCATATGGAGACCTGCAGTTTTTGCTCCAAGTCATTGTGGATTGATTTGAGTAGCCTCCTTATTGTTGATGTAGAAGGAATATATACAAGAAGTCAATGATGAGGTCTAGATTAGGGTCTTAAAACCTAGATGACCAAAGGAAAAAAACCCGGTGGGAAAAAAGTGCCTTTGGTATACGCTCTTATTGGAGTTGAGCATTTGGACTTGAAGTACCTGTCATGCAAGATGAGTGCTTGGAAGAAACAAAGAAAGAGTGTCTAATGCAAGTGCCAATTATGGGACACTCTATATGCATATGAAAATATGTCAAAAAAAAAGCATGCAGTGTAAGAGATGAAGTTGATGGGTGCTTCAAGGAACAAATTTAGCACATGTGACATCAAAGGATGTCTCAGTAGCTTCCATGTTTCCAAGAAGGGTTTTTGATGTAGAAGCTTCTCCACTCATTCCTCACTGTGTTGAGTGTGTGAGTGTCTTTTGGACTTCCTCCTTCACTTACCACTATACTACAATGACTTTGACTCTTATGCTCACCTATACCAGCATGAGCGACACAACAAAAATATGTTCAACTCTTCCAACTTGAGTAGTACCTAAAATAACTAAGACGCTTAGACCACAGAGAATATTACATGAAGGTTTGGGAATAACGCCTCGCTCATTTAGTGTCTTAGCTTCCCGACTCTGACTTTTATGCCATGTATTTTTAATGGAAAATTGGACTTACCTGTTCAAGGCCAGAAAACCAGTTCCATAAGTTTTGGAGTTTTAGGCCTCTTCCATTGTGTTGGTCTTTGGATGCCACCATTTTGTCCAGTAGGTTGGCATATTTTGGCTCCTCTTGACTTGCTTGTTGTATGTTGATACTTCTTTGTAAAACAAGTCCTTCAGCTCTGATAGGGCTTGATGTAGCCTTTGCATTAATTTCCATGAGAAGCGATTGTCGAGATGTGTGGGTTCTTTGTGATTGAGTTTCCACTAGCAATTTTGGAACCCATCTTGTTTTTGGTCCTTGTGTGACCGTCTTTGGCATTTTATCTTCTTCTATAATTTGATGGACAGTAGGCTTCGGTATCCAAACCTGATGATTTCCGTTGTAAAAGCCTTGCTTTTGTAACTAATGACAAGGTATCCATCTGTAGATTGCAATAGCATTGGTTGTAATTGGCTTCTGTTGGCTTTTGGTTGTCATTGCTTGCTTTGGGGTAGAAGCTTGTGCTGCATGATTTCTCTTTATTGTTCCAGATTGAGCTACAATGTTTGGTAGCCATATTTGACTATTACCTTCATAAAATCCTTGTGCTTTGAGTAGCGTAACTGGAATCATCCGCTGTTGCATCTGTTTGTGTTGGGTATCTTCGTTGAAGTCTGATTTTGGTACCCAAACTTTTCGCGTTGCCCGGTTGGAAGGTCTTTTCGTTTGCCTTTTGTTGGTGTTGTTTCACTTGCCTGAGTATTTTGTATTGTATTTATAGCACATCTTGTTCTTTGTAGAACACGTTGGCTGAGGTGGGTAGGTCCAGGCTGTTACTTTAGGCTTTTTGGCCCAAATATTAATGTTTCCTTTGAAGTAACCCTCAGTAGTGATTGACTCATTTGATGCTACCCACCCTGTCACCTTTTGTTGTTGTGGTTGAACCCGTGTTTCATGTATCCAAACTGGGTCTTTAACTTGGATGTGGTATTTGGATACCAACACTTGGTTGACATTCTTCGGCTTCTTCTGGATGCTTTTTTGTGATGGAAACTTTGGTTGATAGGTTTTTTGGTTTGGTTTCCACTGCATTGTTGATGGTGTGGCTCTTGACGTAGAGGCTTCGCGGGAAATTTGATGGAAGCTCGTTGAAGGTAAAGTCATATGGCGAGGTTGATATACTTCACTGTTTACCTTTGCTTTACCTTTTTCCGCGATGGTTGGTTGCTCCAATTTTTGCATTGAATTGAGGTGCTTTTGGGGCTTTTGATGGTGTTGTTGTTGCGGCTTTTGATTGTTATCGAAAAAAGATGTTACTCCATCTGTTTGTCAAGACTAGACTCTCCTTGATGTGATGGGAGTCGATAATGTGGAAAGTATCCTTATACTCTCCGGTACTCAACTTGAGTACAGCTTCTGCCATGCCAAAGCTAGGAGTCGGTATTTTTGAACTTGTATATACTATCTCCTCTAGCTCAGTGATTGGCAGATTTCCCATCATGATCCACGCTCCATAAGTCATTATATTTTTTTGTCGCTTTTGGATCTATCACAGCTGAACATGTGATTTTGAGTCCTGTTTCTCCGCGTATGCTGAATTTGATTGTCGTAGGAGACAATCGATCTTCTTCTATGTCACTGTTCTTGTCTTGATCTTGCGCTTGTTGAAGATTTTCCGTTGAACTTGGAACCTTTTCTCCTTCATTTGCTTTCATTTGCACTTTTTCTGGAGTCTACTTCTTTGAAATAGCTTTTGTTGATTCTTCAGGTATGTTAATGATGACATATTCTCGTTGTTTCTCTGCTTCCTTCATGTGCACTTTGGCATCATGCTCCATGATGTCGCTATCTGTCTCAACTTTTCTACTTTCACACTCACAAATCTTGTTTGCTTCCTTCAACACCTTTATCATAAATACGGGAGTTATATCATACCCTTCCTCATCACAGAATTTAGTCAGGGTCACCTCATTCACACACACATCAAGAGTCGCCAATATTTGATCCCATCCAAAGGATTCAAATAACTCCTCTAGAAATGGCTCTGGTACATATGCCTCATCTTCTACTGAACGCTCTAGGATGCAATCCTGCTTTCTAAGACTCCCACTTTCAGGAGCTCCGTACATCCAAATATGTGCTTTGCTTTCCAAATCAATTGTGGAGTTTAAGTCTTCCCCCGGGGTTCGTACTACATCTTTATAACTATGATTTGTGACACTAATCTTCGTAGTGACATCCTTGTGTCTCAAGTAGATATAGTCATAGCCCCAGTCTTGTACCATTTTGAGATGACGCATGAATGGTCTGCACAATATGATATCAAAGTTGCTGCTCTTGTCAAAATTCATTATGGCAAAGGTGTGCTCATACTCGATGCCACACGAGGATACAATGATTTGTTCTAATATCCCAATCGGTTTTTCCGTGTATCCATCCGCTAATTGCACTTTCATTCGAGTTTTCCTAAGAGCAAGCTTTCCCCATTTTTTCCATACCTCTTTGGTTGCAATGGAAATTCCTACCCCACTATATAATATAGCAACCGTCTTTACTCCTTTGTACTCAAGTGGTAAGGTGGTGTTTCCTTCATCTCCTTCACAGTAGTCGCCCACCTTATTTACCGGTACTGGCTTTGTCTGTCACTCCTTCAGCGAGGTGTCATCCATGTTTTTGTACGCAAGTTGGTCACGTGAAGGGATTTTCAGCCCCATGTTTTCCAGGTGTTTGCTCATTTGGCCCCATAACTGCGGTCTAATTTTTAGTAGCACTAAGAGATAAAGTGTGCATTGTATAGGAGAAGACATCAATTCATGCAAGCTCTTGGTATCCATCTTTTTTGGTGTGGCTTTCCACTGAGAAGGTATCATTTTAACCTCGGATTTTGTCTCGTGTTCTCCTATGAAAGATGGAAAAGTCTTTAGAGAGCGTGGTTTACTCTCTTTAGATGCGACAGACCCGACATCCCCGTATAGAGATCGTATATCTCCTGGGAAAAATTCATGATCCATGTTTATCTCAGGGATAGGTGTTGACTGTAAAGTAGCACTACCATCTTTTCGGTTTTTGATTGATTCCCACAAGGATTGTGGCCACGGTACTTCTACCTTTGGAATAGGCATCACTACTTGTGAACCTACCCCATCTATGGTATTGGCTACTTCCCTTGTATCTAAAGGTGCCTCAACTCTCGACCCTCCTTGGTCTCTGTTTACAATACCCTGGCTCTCCAATTCTTGGACTTTATCGTGGATTAGCACCTCCGTTTTTGGAGCATCTGGAACATGTGGTTCCATAAGAGCTTGGGCCTTCTGGATGAGCTCCTTGCACATTTGCAACCTCTCTTTTTCATACCCTGGATGAGTGTACACTAGCCATCTATCCTCTTGGATTTGGTTGGGTTTTAGCCTAGCTTCATAAGATTTCAAGATCGCATCCAAAGGTTCAACCACTTTGTCGACCAAGACTGAACCTCCCGAGTTAGTCCTTGACTCTTTAGGTCCCTTTGTGTTTTTGTTCCTTTCTTGCTCTTGTCTAAGGTGCTCTCTTGTTTGATTTACTTCAGTTTCCAAAGCCGCTTTCTCCTTTAGCCTCTTCAATTTCATTTTGTCCCGTCTGCCTTTCCATGATCTTCTTCCGAAGCTTCTCACCGGTTTGTTCTCAAATTTTGTTTGAACAGGGAACGTGGCTTCCTTAGCTGGTTTGTTTTTGGCAGCTTCTTGAGCTCGAGCTCGAGTCATCACATTTAAAGGAATGGCGGGTTCTACCTCGGATCCACTTGAAGAAGGCATAACGCCTACAATGTTCATTGTTGCTTTCCCTTTGTAGTTTGGATTTTTAGCACAGTGTTGGCGTAGATGGTCTATCCCACAACGTTCACAGAATACAAATAATTCTATTTGTGGACCCTTGTTTGGACAACTTCGTGCCCAATGATCACCTCCACACTCGTAGCATGGACCTTCTTGTTTCATAGCTGGTGATCCAGCCGATGGTTGTTCTTTCCTTGTGAGGATGTTCTTTGAACCATACTCCTGATGATTGGCTATGAACATGAGCGTATTTTTATCCATGGAGTACTGATTTCTCATGGGTTGTGGAACATACGTTGGTTGAGCGTAGTTGACTACTACTCTCCCATCGTTCAAAAGATGTGGTTGTTGCCCTAGCACACGTTGTGGCTTTGGCTGAGTGTTACACCATGGAGTGGGGTGATCCCCTCCGCAAGTATTGCATATCCTTAATTGAGGTTGTTCTACAATCGGGTTCTGTATGTAGACTTGGTTTATTCTTCTAATCACTCCCTCAACCACTTGATCAATGATTGGTTCCCAAGGAGCTTAAACATCTTGCTTTGTTGTGATCTTCAGTCACCTCTCCATACGCCTTGCAATTGTCAACTAGATATAGTGCTTCTCTAGTGACTTGCCCAAAACATTGTGCATCCTTTTAGATGTAGGTCCTTTTTGAGAGTCTCATTCCTCAAGCCCTCTATAAAGAGAACTGATAATCTCTCATCTTGCGGTATCTCTCTCATAGGACATCTATCAATGTATTGTTTGAAGCGAAGCAAAGCTTCCTTCACTCTTTCGTTCGCTTTTTGTTTGAAAGCGTAGATCTGTGACACCGTGTTGTATTTGATTACCCTTTTTGAGAATTTCTCTACAAACTCGTGTAAGAGTTGTGCTATGTTTGGAAAATCATCTCTATTTAGTGGTTGGAACCAAGTCAAAGCTATTCCTTCCAATGTCAACCCAAATTCCTCATATTGAGTATGGAAATCTGCAATCTGTTCAGCTCTCAAAACTTGTTTGAAGAGTGAGACATGAGCATATGGATCCTCCGATCCATCATATTTTGTCTTGACACATTGAGCCACTTGATATGGTCTTAATTGTTGGGGTTTAGTCACTAATCTAACCAATTCGTTGTCTCTTGGAAAGCCATCTCTTGTTTGCTCCTCTTGTCTTGAAGAAAATCCTGGTGGAATCCTCTATGATATGCGCTATGGCATCATTTTTGGTTGAAAGTAAGTAGGAATTGGAGTACCCTTGTATGTGTATCTCTCTAAGTCAATTGGATCGACAAGTTTGTACTCTCTTCCATACTTATCTACCATCAAAACTTGCACTCCGCCGGCATCTGTATATGTGAATGCATAGAGGTTCTTATGGGTGGTCAACTCTCTAGCATAGGGCTCTACACACGTGTAGAAGATATATGGATCCCCATTGTGAATCTATACAAGCCCTCATAAGTGTAATCTGTAAGCACTCTCATGGAGTCATTGGCTTTGATATATCTCACGTTTGGTTTGTCGATTAGAGGATGCCTCTCCTCTAGGTATTCTCCCAATCCCCCTGCTGAAGGCATTGCAGCGTTTTTTGCGTTTTTCATGTCTCTGACTGGAGTAGAGAACCCTGGTGGTGGGTGATTTGTCATGGTTAAGGCTCACTACAAAAGTCTCAAGATAGTCCTTGACAATCCCACTTTGGCTTAGTGCAACCTATCCCCTTTTTCCCTTGATGAGGTCTCTCAGAAGTTAGGAATTTTTGACTTTTTGGTCTCTGGAAACTGGTCTTGGGGTACCCTAAAAGTTTGGATTTAGGAAACCTAGAAAAATGCAGTTCTAGGTGTGTGCTATTACCACAAGATTTTTTCCTAGCTATACCTCACTCAATTTGGAGTTGTCTATCAAAAGTTAGAGCAGTTTTAGTGAACTGCACTCGAAATAGCACTCAAAACAGTTCCAGGACCAGTGCAAAGGAACTTTGGCTTGTATCTTGGCCTTCCGAAGGTATTTTTAGCTCAAACTTCAGATTTGGGATTTCCTCAAGTATGTCTACAAGGTCATCAACTCAGATACCCCCACTATGCTGAGAGGTACATGGATCGTGATCCATGTTTTCTATCAGATTTTTTTCTCCAAATTTTTACTATGTGTAGAAAAGGTCATGTGCAGGCTCTCTACCAATTTTCATCAAATTCTGAGGTGGAGGTACATGGATCACGATCCATGTTCAACCACATCTGGACTTGATCTCTTAGGGGTTTGTTCCTGAGTATGTCCACAGGCTATGTCCACAGGCTAAATCTCTAATCTTTTTGTATTTGAACTTGGTTTGATAGGTCAAATGACCAACACTAGGTCTGCAAAGCGGTTTTCAGTTTGTCACTTGTTTTCTCCCTTTTGACCCAAATTTGCTCAAGTTTTTTCAAAATTAGACCTAGGGATATGTTTTCTTGTGTAAGCACTACTGATCTGGAAACTTTCAGGTCAAGCTGTCACTATGGGTACATGGATCGCGATCCGTGTTTGGAGCCCAATTTGACTTCTTTTGGTACCATTAGATTCAGCATGATTAGTAGGTCCTATGGTATCAAAATTTTTGAAAATGGACCTCTGGATTGAAAGTTAGTCCAGTTCTGGCACTTGCTTAGAGTACCTTGAAGTTCTGGGCTTTTGGTTTGGTTTTGGTTATCCAATTTTACTTTTGAAAAGACCACTAGACTCCTTGTGATGGGCTCTAGCTTTGGTGCAAATATGGCATCAGTCTGTGACAAAGGAACATCGATCGCGATCCATGTACCTATGTGTCAGATTCAATTGAAACTTGGCACACAGCTTCTCCTTGGTCCATTGATCCCTGCTATATGGTTTTTATGTGATTTGGACTTGTTTAGGCCAGGCAAAAGTCAATTCACAGGTCTGTTTTAGGATTTTTACCCTTGACAGTTTATGGAACTTTTGGTGACTTTTTTGGACTTTTTTGACAAAACTCCTTTGGAGACTTTTGTTCACAATGGTCTCTGCTACAGGCTTGAAAATATTTTTTCCAAAAATTTCTCAAGGGTACATGGATCGCGATCCATGTTTCACCACTTTTGGATCTGAAAGTTTGGTGTGCTAACAGCTTATGATGTTTGTAGCTTGCTCACCAAGAATTTTTGGATTTGGATCAATTTTGCCCAACCAAAACTGAATTTTACAGTCTACTGTGACAATTCGACAATGAACTGTATTTGGCTCTTTTCACCACTTTCTGCAACTTTTTTGCATATGGTTCTTTTGGGAAAGTTGTTCCAAATGTTACCAGCTACCTATTGCTCAAATCTCAGCCAAAAAACTTTTCAAAATTTTTTCATGAGGTACATGGATCGCGATCCATGTTTGACCACATTTTGACATGAAACGTGGTTAGCTTGTAGTCCATGTTATGGTGATACTCTTCCCCAAATCTTTTTGAATTTGGACAACTTTTTCCTAGTCAAAAGTGAGTTTTTCTGTCTGCCCTGTGGTTTTTGACTAGTTCTGTATTTGGTTATTTTGACCAAATTTTTTTCAATTTTTTGACATGCTCCCTTTCGGCAAGGTTGTTCCAAATGTTATTAGGGATGACTTGTCAAATATTAGCTCCAAATGTCAAAAAGGTACATGGATCGCGATCCATGTTTGGCAGCATTTTTTCATGAATTTTGTTATGTTAGTTCTTTATGCCCTGTAGAAGCCAAATCTCACCCCTTTTGGAATTTGGATCCCAAAATCTCAAGATTTGCTCAATTTTGTGTTTGCAATGCCTGTTTTACTATTTTGGCCGTAACAGCCAATTTTGAAGTGATTTTTGAGTTTTTCTTTCAAGAAAACCTGATCAGAGCAGTTTTCCATTGATGCTCACTCTAACTGGTCACTTTTCACCAAAAATGGTTTTTTGGGGTACATGGATCGCGATCCATGTTCCTCCACAGATTTTTGCCAAACTTTCCAGATTGATTCTAGAGAGTGCGATGATGCCCTTGATCCACAAATTTTTGAATTTGGATCACTTTTGAGGTCTCTACCATCAAATTTTTAAAATTTCAGAGTTATGGTCATTTTGGCCAAAATATGGTTTTCACCCTTTTTACCCTCAATCTTTTAGTCCAAATTTGATGGTGGCAGTTTCTACTTACCCTACTCCTAAGTACTGAAATGAAACATGAAACGAAAACAAACGAAACGGTACAAAATAAAGTCGAAATAGAAAATGGAATAGTACTCTGAAAGTAATGAGAAAATTGAAGAATGAAATGCTTCTGGCTATCTCACTCACAACCCTCTTTACTTCTCAAGAATAGATCTAGCAAGTCCTCGACTTCTAGAATCTACCAAGCACTAAACCCCGTGTCTAGCTGCTTCACTGCTAAGGTGTAAATGGAATGGAAGGAAAATCTTCAAAAAAGAACGCTCTAAATACGCACTAGGTCACTCACCATCTAAGGATCATATCCCCGACAACGGTGCCAATCAGGGATTTTAATTACGTGATGATGCATTTTGTTAAATGTTAATTATTGTTGTTATTATCACTATTTTTTTCATGTTAATAACATATCTAATGTCATGACTTACGAAAACCGGTAGAAAACGTAGAACCGGCGGGGCAACCACAAACCCTGGCAGGCCCGGCGGGCATATTATGAATCCCGGCGGGCCCGGCGGGCAAAGCAAGAATCCCGCCGGCCCCGTCATGTACCCCCTCCATATTTGGCGGCTCTATATAACCCTGTAGTAGACATCACATCACATCACCGCTTCCGCTAAATTTGGTCATCCTTTAAAATTTAGAAGAAAAACTAAAGGTAAAAGAATGAATAGTCTTTAAAAAAAATTAAAACTTAATGAAACTCTGATCATGGATCATTAGTTCTTTTTTGGACTGAAATGATTCTTGAAAGGAGGTAGAAAGGTGAATCTTTGGGTCGCTATCTCTATATTTGGGATGGACTAATCTCATGTTTGGTTCACCGTTATATTTGCTAAATTGATTGCTATATTGATTAGAACTTCTATCATGGGTCATTAGTTCTTTTTTGGACTGAAATGATTCTTGAAAAGAGATAGAAAGGTGAATCTTTGGGTCGATATCTCTACTTTTGGGATGGACTAATCACATGTTTGATTCACCGTTGTATTTGCTTGCTATTCCGATTAGAGCTCCAATAATGGGTCATTAGTTCTTTTTTGGACTGGACTGATTCATGAAAGGAGGTAGGAAGGTGAATCTTTGGGTCGATATCTCTACTTTTGGGATGGATTGATCACATGTTTGATTCACCGTTGTATTTGCTTGCTATTTCGATTAGAGCTCCAATCATGGGTCATTAGTTTTTTTTTGGACTGGACTGATTCATGAAAGGGGTAGGAAGGTGAATCTTTGGGTCGATATCTCTACTTTTGGGATGGACTGATCACATATTTGATTCACCGTTGTATTTGCTTGCTCATGTTTGAGTAGATTGAGGTTATTCCCTTCAGGCTTCACTACTATGCTTGTGTGTGATATTGATTATAACACTAATGTTTGGTTTGAATAATACTTGAAAGAAGAGATAGCATACTGAGCTATGTTTATTGGTATTGCAGGCATCCAATAAGTATGTCTTCCACCGGGAATGTCAGCGGTGGTGTTGGTGTCCCAAGCCTGGCTTCCTTGAGGAGACCTCCTACCTCGATGCCAGGTCCTGCTTCGCAGGGCACCACTTCGCAGGGCAAGCGAAAGGCAGGTGGAAAAAGTCCAGGACCCGAGTGGAATTTTGCCACAAATTTAAATAAGTATCAAGATTGGAAATGTAACTTTTGTGGCGAAGAGAAATCTGGAGGAGCACCAAGAATAAGGGATCATTTGCTAGGTGGCAATACCAGAATTCAAGGAGGAAAGTGCAAGGGCTTAGGTGCAGAAGAAGCAGCTATGCGCTTAAAAGCTTTAATTGGCAAGCTAATTTCCACGAGCAAAAGATCAAAACTCTCTACTTTCGACCATCACACCCCCGTATCGATAAGGTCAAACCAGTATGAGGGATCATTGGGTGTAACGCACACCAATGGAAGCACTCAAAGTAGGGAACCAACTTCTCATATCGATGGAAGTACTCCTCCAAACCATGGATCTCCTGACTTTCACGTAGGTTCGTCAAAAAGAAGACAGATTAGCTTACAGACGAGCTTCAAAACACTTGCCTTAGAAGAATCACAACTTGCACTAGCTAAAGCCGTCTATTTCACTGGGGGATCATTGGCCATTGTCACCCGTGATGCATGGAAGTCAGCTTGGAAACGCATTGGGGAGTATGGTGCTAGATTTACCCCTCCAATGTAAGAATCCTAGCCCAATGTGCATCCAATTCAAGTTCTGAGAGAAACTGGAGTACATATAAATATGTACATTCCACCATCAGAAACCGCCTTTTAAATTCAAGAGCTGAAAAATTGGTGTATATGTACTGCAACCATCGGCTATTGGCAGGAGTGCAAGCTGAGAACTACAAAGAGGAGATGCCGCGCTGGACTTATGATGTAACCAATGATGAGGTGGACGAAGACAGTGAGCTGCAAGGGGAATCTCATGAAGTAGAAAATACATGTACTTTAGAATAGATTGAAGAGAATTTGGAAATTGAACCAACTTTGACCCGTCGCAGCAAGCGACCGTCGTTTAATTAATAGATTATCGTTCAGAAAATTTTTGTCTTATAAGATTTTTTTAATATTTAGTTTAAGGTTTAGACGTTTGCTTAATAATAAACAAAGCCCTTAAAAACCTTTACAAGGCCACAAATCACTATTAAAGCTTCATAATATACAAAGCCCTAACAAATCGTTGCATTATCACATATCATAATTGAAGCTGAAGAGAAGACAATTCACAATTCACTAATAAATTCTCGCAAGACAACCAGTCAATGTTATCAAATGTTACAAAAACTATCCAAGTGATAGTGAAATATTTGTGAGAATATCTTCATTCTCCTGTTCACGCTGACATTTAAGCTTATTATAGTCTTCGGACATTTTAAACATTGCATATAGCTTTTTGGATATCTCAAACTCACATATAGCACAATGAAAGTTATTCATCATGCTTTGCATCAAGCATGATATATGATACATATGTCCGCATGGCAAGCTGAAGTGACCACACCACTCATGAAAGAATGATCTACATATGGGGCAAGGACCACCGTGCTCACCAGAAGCTGGAGGGGCCTCAATAGATGTTGGGTGCTCAATCAATGTGGCAGCATTTTGTTTTTTTATAGTCGCCTCTAACTCTTTTACGTGGCGAGATAGCACCTTCACCTCCCTTTGCAAGTCTCTATTTAGGTTTTCTTCTGCATGAGAGCCTTGTGTAGCTTGTGATGCTTGCCTGAGTTCAGTTTGAAGCTCCTCCTTAACTTGATGCACTTCCATTGATGCACCTTCTAGTGCCAATGACATCTCTTGCCGTGTGACGGTGATTGCAGTACTGCGAATTTCCTCAACCGTCATGTGAGGTGTCCTTGAGCTAAAGTCCACTGCGTCACCCAAGACATAATGCATATATAACATCTTGTCAAACCACAATGGACAATCCATATGATGCATAGGATGACCCATAACATCGAGATATATATTCTCTCCATTGTCTCGTATGTCTGCATTAATGCATTGTGATAGCTTGAGTCGGCCTTTCTTGATGTTGTCATCTGCAACGCCTGGCCATATGGATTTCACCATTTCTCGGTCAATCCTAGTGTTCACCTATTTCCATTGTGTACCCACCAGGTTGGCCCACTGGGAGCAACAAGCAGCAATTCGAGCGGTGTCGTTCACTCCACCGCCTTGACACATGGATCTGAGACGCTCAAAAGCGCGCTTAACCCTTTGATTATCATTATCCATATCCTGATTAAACACTATACTTCAGTTACGGCATACAAACTTAATGATAATCAATTGCTATAAGAGTAACCACCATTTTACGACAATCAATTGCTATAATTTTAACCACCATTTTACGTCAATCAATTGATATTAGAATAACCACCATCTTACGACAATCAATTGATATAAGAGTAACCACCATTTTTTAAATCAATGAATGACAATCAGTGACTCCATGTGGCTTATTGCTTGAAACTTAAGAGAAAAAACAAAACTCATAGAAAATTTGTTGTCTATTGAGATATAACAAAGTGTCTTTATTACTCATACATCATCCATTGCGCATAAAACCCAATTTTTAAAAGTGCTTTTATAAGTCACAAGTCTCAGAAAACCCTGCTTAATAAAGTACATCATATATCCATCAAAAAAAGGCTACACTCATTTCAGAGGGAGGGCGTAAGCATCGTTCTGGCTGGGCTTCAAATTTTTCTAATTCTTCGTCCAAAAGTGCCAAGGTCTTTCTGTCTGTGGATTTCTTCCTCTCCCAACCTTCCACAACAATCCTAGATATGGCTTGTACCTCCACTGAAACCTTATGGTTGAACCAATCTGTGTTGTAGTAGTCAGAGAACTCTCCACAAAACTTACAAAATTGCCATATCACCCATCCTATGGCGTACACATCTGTGGCCTTGGTCCATGGGCATAAATTCTTGCCATCTAGTAACTTAGGAGCTCGCCAAGGATGAAGCTTTTGCCAGTTTTCATCGGTATTGTTGGTCTTTTGTGTCTCTAAGCCAACACGCAGAGCCAATCCCCAATCAATTATTCCAATACGAGGAGTGAGATCCTTGGTAAAGTCCAACATGATGTTCCATGGATGGAGATCATTGTGGATCACTCCCTCGTCATGTGCGAATCGCAATGCCTTCACCAAGGCATGGATCAACGAGGGAGCATGATTGCACAGGCTCTTGATACGTTTTTTCTTGTCTTCAGAGGGCTGCTCCCATTTAAAGTCTTCAGGGATCTTTCCTTTCCCCTCTTGATGCGCTACAAGCGTCGTGAAAGAGCCATGTGGAAGGGGCTCTGTCTCCATAAGATCACCTAAAGTCCCCCCATTGAAGTAGGGGAATATCAGAAACCATGGCAACATTACAGAGTGGGCAATACTCCTCACAATCCCTCTATGGTTGAGATCTACTCCACTTTCTGATGCAAAGCTTTTCCACTGATGCTTGGCCTGTCCTTTGAACTCCTTGGCACAATAAGTATTCGTTGCAGGAAGGAAACTGATCCCTTTGATTTGAACTTGCCACCCTGTGCCATAAGCCCCTGACCCAAGTTTCTTGATCTTTTTAATGGACTTATTTGGAATGCCCAAAGTCATACTACATTCAGAATTGTATATACTGCTCTCCAGGTGACTGGCAGAAGCAATAGCACCCGATGTTCCCTCAATGGCAGCCTCCTCAATAAACGGTTCTCCAACTTGGTTGCTCCCCATAACTCTCGTGATAGCTTTTCACATTTTCTTGCTTAGGCCAAACTGTGTGTCTATGTGGGATGATTGCCTTGACCTCTCCTTTTCAGCTCTCCATCTCGCGTTCCAATGCTCTAGCTTACCCTTGTCTACTTCTTGAGGGTATTCCTCTTTCAAATCAGAGGCCACCTTGGGCAAATTGCCCACCCAACTGCTCAGTAATGAGATTATTGATTCGGTTGTTCTGTCTGGATATAGCAACAAAATTTTGCAGGCAATCTCACTGTATAATGATTGCAATCTAGAATCATCTGCAACAACCTGCGCTATATCGTCGGGATCTAGTGCACTGACGATTGTAATCAACAATTGTCTAATTTTCTTTTTGAACTCTATCACTGAAGTAGCAGAAGGATCCATTTTGCTTGCAATGGTATTATTGCAAACAACACATTGTGAAATATAACTATGTGCCACTCCATTTGGACCTTTTCTACGTGAAAAAAAAAGTGCAGTATAGAAAAAGTTCAGTATGCCTCACCGTACAACAACTTACAAACAGATGCTCCTATCATTCTAGCAGCAACACACCTAGTCGCAATTGCAACCATGTGCCGAAGCACGTGCCGAAGCATGAATGACTGGGAGCAACATAAAACATAGTCACCCTACACTTTTGCAATGACACACCTAGCCGCAATTGCAACCATGTGCCAGTGCATCCACGCACGGTGAGTTCTTTCAAACAGATGCTCCTGTCATTCTAGCAGAAACACACCTAGTCGCAATTGCAACCATGTGCCGAAGCATGAATGACTGGGAGCAACATAAAACATAGTCACCCTACGCTTTTGCAATGACACACCTAGCCGCAATTGCAACCATGTGCCAATGCATCCACGCACGGTGACTTCTTTCAAACAGAAGCTACCGTCAATCTAACAGCAACACACCTAGTCGCAATTGCAACCATGTGCCGAAGCATGAATGACTAGGAGCAACATAAAACATAGTCATCCTACGCTTTTGCAATGACACACCTAGTTACAATTGCAACCATGTGCCAGTGCATCCACGCACGATGTCTTCTTTCAAGATTCAAGCATATGAAACATTATGAAATTATTTGAGCACACATTCATGCATTAGATGCTACCATCATTCTAGCAGCAACACACCTAGTCGCAATTGCAACCATGTGCCGAAGCATGAATGACGGGAAGCAACATAAAACATAGTCATCTTGCGTTTTTGCAACATTCTAGCAGCAACACACCTAGTCGCAATTGCAACCATGTGCCGAAGCATGAATGACGGGAAGCATGAATGACGGGAAGCAACATAAAACATAGTCATCTTGCGTTTTTGCAACATTCTAGCAGCAACACACCTAGTCGCAATTGCAACCATGTGCCGAAGCATGAATGACGGGAAGCATGAATGACGGGAAGCAACATAAAACATAGTCATCTTGCGTTTTTGCAATGACACACCTAGCCGCAATTGCAACCATGTGCCAGTGCATCCACGCACGGTGAGTTCTTTCTAACAGATGCTCCTGTCATTCTAGCAGCAACACACCTAGTCGCATTTGCAACCATGTGCCGAAGCATGAATGACTGGGGGCAACATAAAACATAGTCACCCTACGCTTTTGCAATGACACACCTAGCCGCAATTTCAACCATGTGCCAATGCATCCACACACGGTGACTTCTTTCAAACAGAAGCTACCGTCAATCTAGCAGCAACACACCTAGTCGCAATTGCAACCATGTGCCGAAGCATGAATGACTAGGAGCAACATAAAACATAGTCATCCTACGCTTTTGCAATGACACACCTAGTTGCAATTGCAACCATGTGCCAGTGCATCCATGCACGATGTCTTCTTTCAAGATTCAAGCATATGAAACATTATGAAATTATTTGAGCACACATTCATGCATTAGATGCTACCGTCATTCTAGCAGCAACACATCTAGTCGCAATTGCAACCATGTGCCGAAGCATGAATGACGGGAAGCAACATAAAACATAGTCATCTTGCGTTTTTTCAATGACACACCTAGCCGCAATTGCAACCATGTGCCAGTGCATCCACGCACGGTGAGTTCTTTCTAACAGATGCTCCTGTCATTCTAGCAGCAACACACCTAGTCGCATTTGCAACCATGTGCCGAAGCATGAATGACTGGGAGCAACATAAAACATAGTCACCCTACACTTTTGCAATGACACACCTAGCCGCAATTGCAACCATGTGCCAGTGCATCCACGCACAGTGACTTCTTTCAAACAGATGCTACTATCAATCTAGCAGCAACACACCTAGTCGCAATTGCAACCATGTGCCGAAGCATGAATGACTGGGAGCAATATAAAACATAATCATTGTACGCTTTTGCAATGACACACCTAGCCGCAATTGCAACCATATGCCAGTGCCTCCACGTACGATGATTTGATAAAAGAAATTTTCTACCTTTGAGTTTTAACGCAAAAAACTCAAAAAAACATCAATAAAATAAGGAAGGGATTAAAAAATTACCGCTACACTGCTTTGAGAATGTGGAAAGCTGCCAGAAAGTTTGGTGAAGAAGACTTTTCAATGTACCTCTCTTGTGAAAAAGACAAGCACCGGCGTCGTCTTTATATAGCCACGGCGGGCCCGGCGGGGAAGTGGCTTTACCCGGCGGGTTAACTAGTTAGCCCAGCGGGCCTTTAGCCGCTCTCCAAGTCTCCTTGCAGGTCAAAAAAGATGAATGTCAATTAACATAATATTTGTTATTTTGCATTTCTATTGTTATTAACCTGAAATTATAGTGTGATCACGTCATTTTGAAATCCCTGGTGCCAATGTTAGTGGGTCGCCGCGATGGACGTCTGCAGCATAGCTTTCTGACACTAACATAATTTCAATACTCAGGGAAAGTGACTCGGATGGGGCACGGAGACTCCATGAGATCGTCAATATCACGAAGTGAACCTTAACAAGCAAACACACTATCTCGACAAGAAAACCAACACGCAAAGATCAGAGGAATCTACCTATGTCCTTTCTCATAGCTCTAGGTCATCACGCCATTTCGGCACTCGAACTAAATCGAAATGCAATGAAACTTGAGGAGGAGGTCAAGGACACCTAGGGGCACTATCCTAGCAAGTCTAGTTGCAATCCGACAAGGTACCAAAATCACGATCCATCATGAAAAAGGTCCTAAAAACTCCAACAGATCAGTCCAGAAGTTTCGCCCTATGGTCTAAGAACACTCTCCTATGGTCAAAACGACTATAAACAACAATTTAAGCACTCAAATCTGCAATTACAGCTCACAGACACGTAGTCGCGAGCCACAGCAAAACTGACAATGCTTACACTAGAATTTAAGAGCAAAGAAAGAGGAACACAATGCAAGTTTAGAAAATGAAATCTGATTACCCAATCGTTAGAAAAGCTGATTACAAGTTGGAGCAGCTTCGTAGCTGGAGCGTACCTTGTTTGAGCTCCCTCTTTCTCTGAAGATAAGCCTCCCTTCACATTGAAGCTATTGAACTTTATACCTAGGGCATTCTAAATGGCCAGTGGCCGCTTCACATGGACCTTTACAATTGTCATGATAGTATTACAACTCATGGAATTGGCCTGCTACTTTGGAATTAGGATTTACACAGAGTATCACTACACTAGCTTGGACAATTAATAGAGTACAATTGTGGTATCCGGCTACGTGTCCAGCCAGGTGGATGCTCGTTTGATCTTTCCTCAAACAATCATGTTCTCTAATACTCTCTCTCTTGCAAAAGTATTGTTCATGCCAAGTTAATTACGTACTATGTTTATGTTGGTACCATCAATTAAATTCACCCTCCATATTCTCAAATTAATCTCACAAAAATGCTTAGTCTAATTCTCTTAATTCCGTTATTCTCAAAGTTCATAGGCCATTTCCATTACATGCAATGTCAGGTCTTGTAGCCACCATTGCATACATGAGACTACCACAAGCTAAAGCATAAGGAACCTTAGGCATCACAATTTTTTCCTCAACAGATTTGGGACAGTTGTTCTTGTTAATTTTCAAATATGGAGGCAATGGAGTACTCAAAGCCTTCCCCTTCTGCATGTTGAAACGATCAAGAACCTTGTGCACATATTCTTTTTGCGAAAGGTACAACAACCTCTTCTTACGGTCATAAGTAATGCACATACCCAAAATGTGATTGGCTTTACCCAAATCTTTCATGTCAAATTGACTTTTCAGTTTGGTTTTCAAGTCAGCAATGTCCTTCTTGGAATGACTAGCAATAAGCATGTCATCTACATAAAGAATAAGCATAATAAGTTGTCCATTTGGTTGTCTTTTCACGTAAAGACATGGATCCTCAAAACTGTGCTTATAGCCTTGGGAACGCATAAATGCATCAAATTTTTGATACCATTGTCTGGATGATTGCTTCAAGCCATAGATACTTTTTAGAAGCTTACAGACCAAATGTTTCTTGCCCTTTAACACAAACCCTTTAGGTTGCTGCATATAAATCTCTTCCTCGAGATCACCATGTAAGAAAGCTGTAATGACATCCATTTGATCAAGCTCCATATCTTTAGTGGCAACCAAAGCAAGCAACATTCTCACTATGGTCATCTTGACCACTGGAGAAAAGATTTCCTGGAAATCGACATTCTTGCTTGAAACCTTTGGCCACTAAACGATCTTTTTGATTGTCAATCTTCTTCTTGTAAATCCATTTACAAGGCAATGCTTTCCTACCTTTTGGACATGAAACAAGTTCCCATGTTTTTTTCTTTTCAATACTGGATATCTCCCTTTTCATAGCATGTTCCCACTGAACCTTATCATTGGCTAGCATAGCCTCTTTGTAACAAGAAGGCTTACCACTATCTGTCAGCAAAACAAAATCCGCGCCAGGAAAAAAACGTTCTGGCGGATGTGAGACTCTTTGAGATCTTCGCGGGCTGATCATAACTTGTACTAGCCTGTGTAGTAAGTGGCTCAAGAGCTTTCTAGACAGGAGGTGATACATAAAGAAATATCACTTTCCAGAATACGACCTCTTTCATTGGTTGTCTATGCATCTTAGTCTCATTAAAGACAACATCACTTCTACAAATCATTGATCGACTTGTCGGATCCCATAAACGATAGCCAAATTGATCATCTACACCATAGCCAATGAAGATGCATTTTATGGACTTAGGATCTAGCTTAGCACGCAACTCCTTGGGTACATGTGCATAAGCTTCACAACAAAATGTGCAGAGTTTTTCATAAGACAATTTATGTCCTGACCATAGCTCCAAAGGTACACAAAAGTGTAGTTAAGCATGTGGTGATCTATTGATCAAGTACATGGCTGTGTATAATGCTTCAGCCCAAAATGCTTGTGATAAATTAGCATGTGATAGCATAGACATAATCCGCTCTTGGATGGTCCTATTCATTCGTTTCGCAACACCATTTTGTGCAGGGGTATAAGGAGCTATAAACTCATGCTTAATTTCCCTACTTAAACAAAATTCTATAAACTCTTTGGAGACATATTCTCCACCATTTTTTGAGCGCAAAGCTTTCAACCTATGTTTAGACTAAGTTTCAACACTAGATAAGAACTTCTTGAAGCAATAAAAGGTCTCATCTTTAGACTTCATGGCGTAGACCCAAACATGTCGTGTTGCATCGTCAATGAATGTAACATAATAGGATGCACCACCATGGGATTGAGAAGGCATATGCCCACATAAATGACTGTGCACAAGCTTTAAGGGGTTTCTTTCTTTGTCAAAAGAATGTGTACGATGTGTTCGTGTTTGCTTTCCATATTGACAGTGCTCACAAAAGGGAAAATTAGAAAATGACAAAGACAGTAAGTAGACCAAACGAGAGAGTGTCTCCATTCCCTTCTTTGACATATGTTCTAATTGGCTATGTCACAAAGAAACGGTTAGCGGCTCGGTTACAAAAAGAACACTGTTTTTATCAGATACATAAAGAGGATAAAGTGAACCAACTTTAGAACCATGGGCTATAATAAGAGGACCCTTCACAACACGCCAAGACTATTGATGAAAAGTGACTTTGTAACCCAAGTCATCAAGACGTCCAACCAAAATCAGATTGCATGTTAAGGATGGAACATGACGCACATTATGGATGATAAACTTCACCCCATTTGACATAACCATGGCAATATCACCTACGCCAATAATGTCACAAGAGTAACTATCACTAAGTGTAACAGAGCCAATGGTTCCCTTGTATGTAGTAAACCAATGCCTATGAGATGTGACATGCAACAAAGCACCCAAATCAAGAATCCATGTATGGGATACTTCACCACTGACAAGGAGTTTAGCTGGCATAGAACTCTGCAAAAATAGAGTTTCGTGTGCATCATAAAAGACATCATTATTTTTAGTCAAAATATTAATGTCTTGCGCATCACTATCATCCTGAACTATGTTCAGTTCTTCAATCTTAACCGAAATCTTTGGTTTCTCCTCTTTATCATCATGATAAAAATCCTTTACCTTTGCCCTTCTCTTTGTCACGCTTCCAAGCATAACAATCCTTCTTTATGTGACCAAACTTATCACAATAATGGCAATATTGAACATTGTGATGACCACAAGAATTTGATCTACCCTTTGATGCATCTCTATTTCCCTCTTTCTTGGACTCACGGCCTTAAGTTGCTTATCATCCCTTTGCTCATAATGAGCTTTGCCATAATGCGAGCTAGTCATGGTCTTCCAACGCATCCTCCTCTGACAAAAGTGCACTAGTAACATCATCGTATTTAACGTACCATTAGGAGCAGAGTTACTAGCAATTGTGCAAAAGATATCCCAAGAGGATGGCAACGAGCAAAGCAAAAAGATTACTTTCATCTCATCATCAATGGCATGCTTCGTGCACGAATTTGGGCAAAATGAGAATCAAAATCATTTATATGGTTGGCAAAGCTAGCTGACTCGTTCATACGAAGGTTGAAAAGTTTTCGCATTATGAAAACCTTATTGCTAGCCGTATCCTTTTCGTAAGTGTCGCATAATTTCCACCACAAAGCATAAGCAGTCTCGCATTCTAACATTGAAAAGTACACCAACTCACCAAGGTGCAGTCTAATCGTATACCTACATAGCTCATCAAGCTCCTCCCACTGAAACTGAATCGTGTGCATATCTTTAGTTCGAGCCTCATAAACAATAGGCAACTTTTTCTTCTTTTGGACAAGCACATCATGCATTTGATTCTTCCAAAGCTGAGAATTAGTGCCATCAAACTTCTTTATGTCATAAATGTCACGGTCTTTGCTAGTAGACATGGTGGCAAAACTACCAAAAGATTATGGAAAAATTTCGATAGAGTCTCCTTTGTACTTGGGACTATGTCAACCAAAATACAAGACAAAATGACCAAGTATGTCACTCACAAAGAATAAAAGAGGAAAATGCCTCTCAAAAGCAGAATGTATAGAGACCAACTGAGGCACATACATTGTCAAACTGACCATAAACCGCCAACTCGGCGTCAAAAGCGCCTATACCACTTTATACATGTCCTATGATGAGGCTTCGTAAGGGATTCTCCAGTTACCCGTATCACCGAAGGTATCTCCACATTTGAGAATACCCTAGCTCAATGAAAACCTCATGTTATCATCCCTCAACAATGTAGGCTATGCAACAAAATGTATATCCAAGTCTCAGAAATGGCTATCATCTGGACCAAGTCTCAAAATGGCCAGGACTGTCGTACTAGCCAAAAGATGGCTCCACAAAAGCGTACAATGGTAGTATCCACAAAGACGTACAAGTCTGTCATGACACTCAAATAGGCGCCAAAAGAATGTGCATGAAAAGAAATACCCCTGAGGTGAGTCAAACTGTATGAAAAGTGCCAACATATGCATGTACGCATAAAGAACAGCTCCCATTGGAACCATAATATTGCAAGCACTAAAACTTGTAGCCTGTGAGTTGATGCCGATGTTGTAGCCGAAGCCAAAATCAAGGCCAAAAAGCACAGAGGAAGGTAACCAAGCCACTCTATGTACTTGTACTTGTACATGTATCTGTACCAGTAGTCGAAGAAGACAATGCCATCAAACTCCCACTGTATGTGTGTGTAGGAGGCCACTTCAAAAGAGGCTACACACTCTTGAATGAGCCATGGCTCTCGTAGATGGAATAGATTGCAACAATGGTACCTGTAATGGCTATGGAAGCTCTGCAACACAAACTACCAAAAGAGAGCTGAAAAATGCAGGTCCTAAATCATAGCTCAAATAAGGTTTCTGATGGCACAAATGACTCTAAAAGGGAGGTTAAACTCTAGGATGTCTAATGGAAACGCTCGCAAAATGCTGAAATTGCCGATATTGAAGTCAGAACCCTGTTTGCACTCTTGAAAGTGCGCGCACGGAAGCAATATAGCCAAGCACTCCTTGAAAGGGGCCCAAGGTCCTCAATCGCCACTTTGCAGCCAGAACTGCTATTGAATCCAATCCCTCTAGTTGAGATCTTCACTCCTATCGGTATGGCTTTCCTAATGGCTCTTTAAAAAAAAAAGGCTCTCCTAATAATTCTAATGGCTTGAAAATGCTAGAGGAAAGAAAATTTACAAGAAAAACAAAAATGTATAAGGTGCATTCGACCATCTCTATTTATATGCACACAAAAAGTCTTTTTGACTTTTCACCTCCATGATCTTTTTATTTCCTAAACTCACCCTTCACTTATGCGGAGATATGTTTTGAAAGGATTTTTAATTTTTTGAGATTAGAGATACCTAATCACTTCTCTTTGAAATATAGGGCCTTGAGATTAAGACCCTTGGGATTTTGTATGCATGTGTGCTAACAAGCAAAGAGAAATGCCATGATATTTCTATCCCCCAAGTGTGGTACATTGGTTATCCTAATGCTCTCTAGAGCATAATGATTATAGTTAAAAACTTATTGGATGATATTTGAGGTAACCTTGGGACCATTCAAGAAATGGATGTTTGTGTGTGTGTTAATAAGAAGAGGAAACTAGAGTAACCTTTTTCTCCACCGTGTGGTACACTGATTATCCCAATTTCCTTTGCAAAAGACTCAAGATAGATCTTTGAGATCTCTTGGAGTTTCTTTTGCAACATTAAATTTTATATTCTCATGGATATGTGTGTATACGTGTGTGTGAGCTAAGCATAGGAAATTGGAACAACATGTATGAGAGATTAGTTATCCTAGTCGTCTATGGTTAAAAATATCTCCTCATATGCATGTATGTTTATGTGTGTATGTGTGTGAAGAAGAATAAGAACTTCACATTTGCAAGGAAAAACATATTTGTGCAAAAAAATGCAAGGAGAGCAACACATCCAAGCCAGCTCAAGCTTCTTGCATTCAAAATGGGGTGCTTCAACTAGCTAGCTAGGTTTGGAATGTCTCTTGATCTCATTGAGGGCCACTTTGGAAGATCTTGCAAGGATGTTCAATAAATGGCCCCCCTCACTCTCGACTCTGCAAGTTAATTCCTCCATCACTATGTTTTTGATGTAGAGCAACTATATTTGACCAAATATGGTTTTTGAAATGAACATTGAGTTTTAACTGTTCAATTTGTTCATAAAAAATATTGATGTCCAACCAATTGATAGTGTGCACCAGTCCCCCTTTCAATCCCATCAACCTCATCTCATCAAATCTAGGTGCAACTACTCTGTGTGTGTGTGTGTGTGTGTGTGTGTGTGTGTGTGTGTGTGTGTGTGTGTGTGTGTGTGTGTGTGTGTGTGTGTGTGTGTGTGGAAGTTTGACATTGTTCTTACTCTGATTTGTTGGAGCGGGTGCCGTGTCGACTTTATGGGGAAAACATTGAGAGATTAACGTCATTTTGCAAAGGATGCTATGTACAACTTTTTCCTACTCAATTTGTTTTTTTGTCTTAAAATAAGGCCCCTTTCAAGGTAAAATTTGACAATTATTTTTTGAATTGAAATATCCTTCTATCGAGCCCATGTGATAAGGCATATATTTTAGGTAACTTAGATATGCTTACTTATTAGCAGTTCTACCACCCACTTGTAGCCGTCCATCTCTCTTGTATCTGAATGGTCTCTTGCTAAGTGTTGGCATGAACCAAGCCAAGAGTGCTTACATGGTACATACAACAACTTTTAGTCTATTAGAATCCATGACTATGAGCTAGATTCAAGCAAGGACATCAAAATCAAACTAAAATTCAGTCTTAACTGAGCATGCGCTTCCATATTTTGAGACAATTGGACACCGATGGGTGACACACTTAGACAATTTTAAGTTCTTACTATTCTATGTTTTTAACCTTTAATTTATAAAAGATCTTCTCTTTTGCAAAGAAAAATTCTTTGAAGACCATAACAAGAAGCAAAGTTTCTACCCCGTGCCACTGCTTATTGACTTAGGATCAAGGACAAAGCATACAAGTTTGGGGGAATTGGAAATATTGGGATATAAGCGACATTTTACGTAAGGCAACGTTGTATTGTGATGTATCCATGCCATGATAAATTGTGCAAGGCACTTGTTGAGATGTAGAGAGAAAGAGAGAGAGACGAGACAAGAGACACACCATATACGCTCCCAAAGACTGATTCATATTGAGGACAAGATACAAATATATAGGTGAGACCAAGTTGAGTAGAGTGAGCCATATATAGCTCCAACACCCCCACTCAAACAAAGGTCTCTAGCTTTGGATGAAAAAACCCTTGGGGAGTTCAAGGGAAAAACCCAAGCCCCTATACAATGTGAAAATATGAACCACGTGATGATGTGAAAGTGAATTGTGCATCTATGTACAAATATTCAAGTGACTTAGAGATCACAATGTGCAAATGTGGAGTGTGCATAGTGCATGGTACCTAAAAGATTACAATGTCATATGTACAAAGCTATTACAATAGCAAAGAAGCTAATCTAGAAAGAGTGAGGTCGAAGCAACTCCAAGCTCCGAGCGCAAGAGGATGAAATGTGACTCGTTGAGGCCTTTGGTCAAAATGTCTGCAATCATCTGGTCACTTGGACAATGTTCAACCATAATGGTTCCTTTGCGTACTTCATACCTGACATAATGACAATGGACAGCAATGTGCTTTGACTTATTATGTTGAACATAGTCTTTTGCAAGACTAATAGCACTTTGGTTGTCACACCGCAAGGGTGTGCTAGAAAGAGGAGAGTGACCAATATCAACCAGCATTTGTCGAAGCCAAAACAACTCACGAGCTGCAAGTGATGCCGCAACATATTCTGACTCAGTCGTAGAAACTGCAACACAACGTTGTTTCTTGCTAGTCCAAGAAACAAGACAACCATTTATAAAGAAGAAATTTCCACTAGTAGATCACATAGATAAATGTGAGCTTGCCCAGTCTGCATCTGTGTAACCCAAAAGAGAAAGAGATTGCATAGAATCCGATGTGAGTTGTCGTCGATAGACTAAACCAAAATCTGTAGTGCCTTTCAAGTATTTCAACACACGCTTTGCAGCAGACCAATGCTTAAGAGAAGGACATGCAAGATGTTGTCCAAGATAATTAGCAGCAAACAGAATATCAGGACGAGTGTTCATGCCAACAAACTGAAGACATCCAATCAAGTTAGCATAAGGTTGATTTGTGACAAGTTGACCGCCATTGTCAGAAGTGTTCTTCGTAGAGCTTGCAAGACAAGGTGTGTTGGCTGAATGTGCAGATTCCATACCAAATTTTTGAATAGTATCTGCAATAAACTTTGACTGTCGAAGGAATAAAATACATTTTGTACCGTTCCGTTGGATTTGAATGCCAAGACACGAGTGAATCTCTCCAAGATCCACCATATCAAATGCAGAAGACAATAACTTTTTCACTTGCTGAAGAAATCCCAAATCATTGGAAACAAGGATGGTATCATCCACATAAAGAGCAAGAATCACAAAACTGCTACCTTGGCGTTTTATGTATAAGTTGGGGTCTGACGAGCAAGAGATGAATCCTTTAGAGGTGAGAAAAAGATCAAATTTTGTATACCAGGCTCGCGAAGCTTGTTTGAGACCATATAGTGCCTTATGGAGTTGAGCAACAAGGTCTTCTTTACCTGGAATAACAAACCCTTCTGGTTGTTCCATATAAATTTCCTCTTCCAAGTCACCATTAAGAAAAGCAGTTCGCACATCCATTTGATGAGCTTCTAAATCAAATTGAACAACAAATGCCAATAAAACTCGAACACTTGTAATGCGAACAACTGGTGAAAAAGTCTCTTGATAATCAACACCATCTACTTGGGAATAACCTTTTGCAACTAAACGCGCCTTGAACTTGTCAAAAGATCCATCTGCTTTTAGTTTTGTCTTATACACCCACTTACATTTAATAGCTGTACGACCAGGAGGTAATTCAGTTAGTATCCATGTACCTTTAGAGATAAGAGAATCGTACTCTGCTTCCATAGCCTCTTGCCATTGATCCTTTTGTGGTGAAGAGATAGCTTCATCATAAGTAATTGGATCTTCGGAAGTAGAAAAAGCATTATCAGCAATATCGTCATCATAAACATGACATGAGCCATGTTCAAAATCAATAGGCAGATCAACAAAAATATCAATATCATCATTCGCGACATTCGGAATGGATGGTTGTGAAGAGGAAAGTTTCTCTACAGGAAGAGTTTCATCTTCTGAAAGAAATGGAAAAGCTTGAAGCAATGATTTAGTATCATCAGAATCATCCATGGACCACGAGCCTCCCATAAGCTGTTCGTTAAAAGTAGCATCACGATTCACAATTACTTTCTTGGAGGAAGGGTCATAGAATTTGTAGCCTTTGGAAATGTCAGAATATCCAATAAAAATAACTTTAAGACCAGGAGCATCAAGCTTTGTTCGTGTTTCTTTGGGAACATGAATATAAGCAATACATCCAAAGGTTCGAAAATGAGATACAGAAGGAATGTCACCTGTCCATGCTGTGATGGGTATCTTACCAGAGGGTGCAGTAGTAGGAAGATGATTCTGAGTAAATACTGCTGTCAAAGTAGCTTCAGCCCAAAAAACACGAGATAAGCCAGAATGAATCAGCATACATCTTACAGCATTGAGAATAGTGCGATTCTTTCGTTCAGCAACACCGTTCTGTTGAGGCGAATATGGAATAGTGTGTTCATGATGAATTCCACTGTCAGCACAGTAACTCACAAACTCTCGAGAAACATATTCGCCTCCATTGTCACTACGAAGCTTCTTAAGGCGACGACCAGTTTGAAGTTTCGCAACCTTGTGGAATTGTTTGAAAACAGATAAGGCTTCAGATTTTTGTCTAAGTAGAAATACTGTCGTATACCTTGAGAAATCATCAATGAAAGTAATAAAGTAGCGATATTGTGATCTCGAAGAAGGTAGAGGTCCACATATATCAGTATGAACAAGATCCAATATGTCATGAGAATGAGTTGTATTTGAAAGAGGAAAGGGTTTGCGATTGTGTTTCCCAAGAGCAAAAAATTCACAAATTCCCATATGAGGATGGGCTTTAAGATCCATGCCATGAACAAGATCACGACGTTGAAGATCAAGGAGTTTTGAGAAATCAGCATGAACAAAACGGTGATGCCATACTTTGCAATCATGATCACCTGGAGCAGTGACAACATTTGCTACAGCATCGTTGAGAGAAAGTTCAAACAAATTACCATTTCGAGGAGCAGTGGCTATAGTTTGTCCATCTTTCTCAATTCGGCATTTGGTATGATCAAATCCAACAAACAGACCAAGATCAACAAGTCTAGCAACTGAAAGAAGATTACATTGAAGATCTGGTACATGTAATACTCCTCGCAAAATTCGAGTGGAAGAAGATAAGGTACCAAGATATAAGTCTCCAATACCCTTTACTTGACAAGTAGTATCATCAGCAAGATAAACAACACGTTGAACTGGCAGTGGATGATAGTTATGGAGCCACTTAGACTGATATGTCATATTTCCTGTAGCACCAGAATCGACAATAAAAAGTGATCCATCGCGTACATGAAGTATTCTGTCTGGAGCAACTGAACATAGGACGCAGCTTGTTTCTGGTACAATGTTGTTTCGATGTTCAATAGCATATGCTCTATTCCGATCTGTGTCGAATCGACGCTTATAGCACATATGAGTGGGATGATCAGATCATCCACAATATTCACAAGAAGAAGAAGAAGAGTCTCTAGATAAACGTGGTTGTTTTGTGGTAATATTGTGTTCTTCATCATATTGACGTGCCCAACAATCATCTTCAGTATGGCCATTTCTGTTGCAGTAAGAACATTGCTTATTAGGAAATTTGAGACGAGAGAAAATATTACCGCGACGGCCACCTCTGCGGCTTCCTCGTTGAAATGGATGCCTTCGAGCATAAAAAGCCCGTTCCATCTGTTGTGACTCAGTCTCCTCGTGTGAAATCATAGCTATATCATGACTAGCATTACGACGTTCTTGACGTTGAGAGTATTCAATTAAAGACATGCAGGCTTGGTCGAAATCAAGACCATCTTTATTAGAGAGAATAGTAACAATGTTATCATAAGAAGAGTCCTTCACCGTATCAAGGAGAAGTGTAATCAGTTGCTTTTATGGAACAGGATCACCGGCAGCAGCAAGTTGATTAATAATAGATTTGAAAGATTCAATATGTCCCGTCATGGCAATACCAACTTCATATTGTAACTTGTTAAGCAACCCTCTCAAATAAAGTATTTCTGTGACAGATTTCTTCTGAAAGTTTGCAATAAGGTACTTCCATACGTCGTGGGAAGTAGGCAGTTCGTACATATCAAGCAAAAGGGAATCAGTAAGAGCAGAAAGAATATACCGACGAGCTGCTTTATCACGTCGTTGCCAATCCGTATAGGCAACATTCCAATCTTCAAATATAGGTCCTTCAGTGATAAGCACGTTATCATTATCCGTATCAACATGCTGAGGCGGACAAACACGATTTCTAAGAACAACATCGGAGAGTTCATCGCCTTCAAGAATTAACAACATCTTTGCTTTCCAGCCTGGAAAACCTTGACCTTGGAAAGGAGGAACAGAACGCTGTCCAGAAGGAAAGCCGTTGACGAGAATATTCATAGCCATATCTTGTTGCGAGAAGACGTATAAGATAAGATCGCAGAATTTGCACACCATATATGGTGAAGGCCGCAATTGAGAATGAGAGAGATATGAGGACTGCGTTGTGTCAACGATAAACGTAAGAAGGATGCTCAAGGAACTTCCAAAGATGTGAGAGACGTCACCCAAAAAGGGCAGGGTAAAGGAGACGTTAATAATAAAAGAGTCCTCAAAATAGAGTGGCGTGAGACGCAAGATTGACGGCCACAATATGAATAGCAAAAAGCTAAATCTTCTCAAAAAATTTAACGCCAAAATAAGAAAAACGATCGCGGACGCTTCACGAAGAAGTAGGACGAAGAAAGCTGCGTCAAGCTCAATTGCAGTAAAAACAGCATAACTTTCTGCTGCGAACTCCGATTGACGCAAACCTAGAACTCAAATTGAAGAGCTCGAGGAGACAAACAAGTTTTGGATGAAAAGTGCCATTGCGCTACACTCCATTGCGCTTTTTCCGTTTCTCCAAATTTTGAGCAGAACAGCAAGAAAAATTGAGATGAAGTTCAGGGTGTCATCAACAAGAAAACGTAATCAACGATTAGATTGATTAGCAATAAACGTCACACAAAACACTAATCATATTCTTCTTAACACAAAACAACCACAATTAACAAGAATCAATGCTCAAAAATAAAATTTGTAGCAATTTTTGAATCTTATATGCAAATCGCATACACATACTGTTTTGTCACCATGAATTGAATCGGCGCATGATCTTTACTGCTCTGATACCATGTTGAGATGTAGAGAGAAAGAGAGAGAGACGAGACAAGAGACACACCATATACGCTCCCAAAGACTGATTCATATTGAGGACAAGATACAAATATATAGGTGAGACCAAGTTGAGTAGAGTGAGCCATATATAGCTCCAACAGCACTTATGGTATCAACCTAAATTATTGAGACCATCATTGTAGCCAAGGGCTTATCAATCTATGTCTCGCACTTGCATGCACGGCGTGTCAATAAGGTGGAATTAATTCCACTCAATCACTATTTACGCTTTCGTACAACAACAACTACTCTGTCAAGGATACCAATATCTGCCTACTATTCATGGTGGATTCCACTAGATGTGATGTCCACATGCACTGTGCTCACACGCTTCTGTAGGACAAGGTAAGATTTGGTTTGTGTCCAATGATTTTATTGATGATTCTCCTATTGATGTTGTTGTAGGAATTACCCATAGCTGTAACCTTCTACTCAACAGAAGACATGCATGGCCTCGCTATCGGGAAACTAGTTCATGTGATAACATGACTCTGCTAAGTGAGCATCAAGGCATGCAATGTCTTGTTTAAAAAACCAAAAAATACTTGGTATGGCTACCTTGTTTTTTGTTTTGGGAAGCTTTCTCTTCTTCAATGGGGAGATATGATTGTTTCAAAGATCCAATTCTGAATAAGAGTCCAATTTGAGCGGATCTCCTACACAGTATATATCACTGAGTGTGTCTATAGGAGTGTTATTTTTAGGGGTGTGACACAGCTAATACCAAATCACTTCATAAATGTTGAGTAATACTTCGTTGTATGTATAAATCTACTACTAGAGGATAAGCTAAGAGCGTATGCTAGCGAGAAGCAATCCAATTGGAAAGATTATCCCTCTTAGTTTCATCTACTTATCATGATGTAATGCATGTTGTGACTAGGTTTAGTCCCTTCATCTTTATGTCAAGTTTTCAACCTCGATCACCAGTTATGGTGGGTTTGGCTGCTAATGAGGAATGATAGCAAATCAAGTACTTCATTTGTGCCGATGAGATATGTCAGTAAGTTACTTTCAAGGAAAGATAAAAAGAGGTATCCTAATGTGTTCCAGAATCTTCAAAAGAGTCTGAAACTGGTCATTCATTAGTCACCTCGACTTAGTTGTGGTGACTCATTAAAATACTCAAGTGAGTTATAAATGTCTACACACTATTGTGTTTCTTCGGTTTGGATATAAGCCATTTACAAAAATGCTTACAAAGGGACACCCATGTCAACAATCTTCTTGGTTTCATTGAACCTCCTTTTAGACCGTGTATCGGTCAAATGGACAGTTGGACCCATAGGAGGTGCCACTGTGGAAAACATTAGTGTTCTTAAGAAGATATCTCCACTTTTGTTCTGAGGATGAACTCCCTTCTCCAAGGGGGGAGTAATATCAAGCCTAAGGTAAGACTAGGGGGCAAGGCCCTAATATACACATGTATGGCCAAGGGGGCTCCTAAAATAGGGACCCAGGGTCTATATAGGGACAAGGTTGGGTGGAGATTAGCATGCAGTAGTTCTCCTATCTATTTCACCTCCCTCCCTCCCCTTAGTAAAGAACTTTGCCACTTTTCCTTTGTAGTGCAAAGAACAGTCCTCCATCCACGATCCACCACATTCAAAGCCGATTGGTCGGGTCATGTAGAGAGCACAACGATTGGTCTATGAGGAAAACCCCCTTTTTCTAGACCCACCACTTCCTTTCTGCTACCCCCCTCGAACGAACGAAGTGCTACGCAGAAGAAGACAAAGATGTTGCACTGTGTACAACCAACAAGGCTTACGCTCAGCTGCATATCAATGAACTCTAAGTATTCTTCGTGTCATCAGCTGATGGTAAGGACTGATGACACGAAGAATACTTAGAGTTCCACCTTCCCTTTCCTAGCCTCATAAACACTTGCAAGTGTGAACCCTACCAGGAGCGTACTGCTCCTTCCCTGCCTCAAAAAAACATGAAGGTGCAGCGTCAAAAGATTGTTGAAAACAGCCCCTTGCGAAGAGCCTCCTTGGCAATTGCTCAAAAGAAAGTCGCAAACTTCTGGTCGAGAGAGACACACACACAGAGAGAGAGAGAGAGAGAGAGAGACACACACACACACACACACAGAGAGAGAGAGAGAGAGAGAGAGAGAGAGAGAGAGAGAGAGAGAGAGAGAGAGAGAGAGAGAGAGAGAGAAGAAGAAGAAGACGAAGAGTATTTTAACGTCGTGGGAAACTATCCCAAAAGATCTTTTAAAATATATATATATATATATATATATATATATATATATATATATATATATATATATATATATATATAGAGAGAGAGAGAGAGAGAGAGAGAGAGAGAGAGAGAGAGAGAGAGAGAGAGATGTGGGACACGTCCACTTCTGTAAATAGAAGGAAGAGAGAGAGAGAGAGAGAGAGAGAGAGAGAGAAGAAGAAGACGAAGAGTATTTTAACGTCGTGGGAAACTATCCCAAAAGATCTTTAATATATATATATATATATATATATATATATATATATATATATATATATATATATAGAGAGAGAGAGAGAGAGAGAGAGAGAAAGAGAGAGAGAGAGAGAGAGAGAGAGAGAGAGAGAAAGAGAGAGAGAGAGAGATGTGGGACACGTCCACTTCTGTAAATAGAAGGAAGAGAGAGAGAGAGAGAGAGAGAGAGAGAGAGAGAGAGAGAGATGTGGCATCTCTCTCTCTCTCTCTCTCTCTCTCTCTCTCTCTCTCTCTCTCTCTCTCTCTCTTCCTTCAATTTACAGAAGTGGACGTGTCCCACATCTCTCTCTCTCTCTCTCTCTCTCTCTCTCTCTCTCTCTCTCTCTCTCTCTCTCTCTTCCTTCGATTTACAGAAGTGGACGTGTCCCGCATCTCTCTCTCTCTCTCTCTCTCTCTCTCTCTCTCTCTCTCTCTCTCTCTCTCTCTCTCTCTCTCTCTCTCTCTCTTCCTTCTATTTACAGAAGTGGACGTGTCCCACATTGTTACCATATACATGTGGTAGTGATGTGTGTGAACACACTAGGATCGCCAGGGCATTTTTTCCCTCTTTAGGAGGTTTTTTCCCCCGTGCATTATATATACGCCCATCACTCTAGGGCTATCTATCTTTCCATTGCACACTAAGTAACACACTCTCTATTGTGTGCCTTGAGCTTCCTTCGTCTTCTCCAAGCTGTGTGTGTTCCTCCGCAACCCTAATTCCAACAATTGGTATCAGAGCAGGTCACGTCCTCCCGGGCTTAGTCGCCAGCTGCTCCAGCACACGCCTGCTCACTTTCTCCGATTTCAGTGAGCTTTGGCGAGCGTTCGCACGTCGACAAATATTTTGGTTTGGGCTCATTTCGACCTTCGTCTCCACTACAGGCAGTACTACACAGGCTATTTCGTCATTTTGTGCAGAATTTCTGTCAGTGCCATTTTCTGCATAACAGGTGCCTTACAGTCTTCTACGGTTTGTGCTATATAGCACAGGTTGTTCCCGCTCCGTTTCTCCTATTTTCGGGCAGTTTTCACATCAGGTGCAGCATTTACCATGGCTGACAACAACAACACAGATGTGGTCAAGATGTTTGCTGCTTAGGACAGGTTGGATGGGGACAACTACCCTATGTGGGCTTATATGATGCAAATGTTCTTGTGTCAAAAGGTGTCTGGAACATTGTGCAGGGCATTGATGTACGTCCTGGTTCTGAGGATGTAGGCGATGTTGAGGATGTTGCAGGTCTTGCTGCAAGGATTGCAGCTGTTAGAGTTGTTTTGCCTACGGCAAAACAAGCTCGTTGGGATGTTAAGGATGCGCAGGCTCATGCATTGATTGCGTTGTCTGTGAAGCGCACCATTGTTCCTCACATCCGTTCTGCAAAACAGGCTTGGGATATTCTAGCAGGTCTTTATGCAAGCTGCAATGAGGCTAAAATTGCTTTGCTACGTAAAGAGCTGGAGTAGAAGATTATGCATGAGGAAGATGATATGGACACTTTCCTTGCTAGTGTCGAGGATATCAATGAGCATATTATTTCTGCAGGTGAAGTCATTTCAGACAGTTCCCTTGTGCAGACGGTTCTTGATGCCTTACCAGATTCCTACCAGACATTTTCTAGTACTTGGAGACTGATGACCCAAGGAAATCCTGAAGTTGTCAAGTTTGATGCATTATGCACATTGCTATTGCAAGAGTCACTTTCTAGAAAAAACAGGACTAGGCAGCGTGCAGTTGAACAGGCCTTTATTGCTTCTCAAAGAAAGGGTGGTAACAGTAATGCCGCCACTTCTTATGGTTCTACTGCGAGTGGCAAAAATTATGTTCCTAATGCTTCTGCTGGCAGTACTTCGTCTGGCAATTCTGGTGATAAGGGAAAAAAGAAGATGCGTTGCCATTATTGTAAAGCCAATGATCACCTGATCAAGTCATGTCCTAAGTTGAAGGCCAAAGAGGCTAAGAAGAAAGAGGGTGGTTCCACTGCAAATGCTGGTTCCACTACGAATGCAGCCATTGTTGAGTCTTCTGTGAAAGGAGACTGTGTTGCTGATGTTGATGCAGAATGGGCTTTTAGCGCAGAGTGCACTTACAATCCTGCTGTCCATGATCCATGCTTGTCAGTTGCTGCAGATTCACATGTGTGGTATTTCGACAGTGGTGCTACAAAGCACATTACCTCACATCGTGAATTGTTTACCTCTCTCGAGTCTGTCCCTCATGGGAATTCAGTCACTTGTGCCAACAACGCCTCTTATCCAGTTCAAGGAGTTGGAAAGACTGTGCTCACTGCTGCTAATGGCAGTTCCTTCACACTTGTTGATGCACTTTATGTACCTAGGATCAAGAAGAATCTCTTGTCTGTATCCGCACTTGCTAGACTTGGACTTGTAGTCAAATTTGTGGATGACAGATGTACAGTTCATGATCTCAGTTTTGGTGATGAAATTGTTGCATCTGGGCTTTTGTGCCGTGGGCTGTATAAGCTCACTTTGTATGACAAGTGTGGACAAAATTTTGCAAATGCTGTTGCAGATTCAAGGGCTATTTCAGATGCAAAACTTTGGCATGCACGTTTTGGTCATCTGAATTTTGCCAGTTTGCTGCGTTTGCAGAAATCTGATATGGTTGCTTCTTTGCCACCTCTTGAAGCACCTGTCAAACATGTTTGTGAAGGCTGTATTTTGGGTAAGATGCAGCGTTCTAAGTTTCCAAAGGATGGTTCAGTTCCGGCCACATGCAGGTTGCACCTTGTGCATAGTGATGTTTGTGGGCCCATGCAAACTCCGTCCTTGGGCAATTACCTGTACTTCGTGACTTTCATTGATGATTACTCCAGGCATGCATGGGTATTTCCCCTTAAAGCGAAGTCCGAAGTTTTTATGTGCTTCAAACAATTTTTGGCTATGGCTGAAAATGTCTCAAAATGTACTATGGGCACCCTCTGTTCCGATCGAGGGGGGGAGTATATGTCTCATGAATTTAATGCATTTCTGGCTAGTCGTGGGATAAAACACCAATGTACAGTGCCTTATACACCTCAGAAAAATGGTGTTGCTGAGAGGAAAAATAGGTCACTGACGGAAATGGCACGATGTATGGTCAAAAGTCAAGCTTTTCCGCATTCTTTTTGGCTTGAGGCCATCATGTGTGCCACTTATGTACTTAACAGGTGTCCTACGAAAGCTTTGCAGTCTATTACTCCATATGAAGCATGGCATGATAGAAAACCTTCTATTGAGCACATGCGTGTCTTTGGCTGTTTGTCATATGCTTTAGTTCCACAAGTGCAGGGCAAAAAATTGGATGATAAGGCTGTCAAATGTATTTTTGTTGGTTATAGTGCTGAAAGCAAAGGTTACAGGTTGTATCATCCGAAAACAAAACGTATTCTGGTTTCATGGGATGTAGTGTTTGTGGAAGATTCTGTTCAGCCCTTGCGGTCATGTACTAGAGACAGTAATGTAAGCTCACAGGACATTTATGACACTTTGTTGCCTCTTTTCAGTGGTGGAAATACGAATGTAAGTTCCAATGAGGCAAATGTACAGCCTATGGGGGTTTCTGAAAATGTTTTAGATCAGCCTATTACTGATGCAGATGTACATGATGTAGTTGATGAGGAAAGGGCTGAAAATGAGCAGGCTAGAGGTATGCCAAAATGGCTGGTGCACACTTTGCGTGACAGTAAATTGGATGCACCTTTGTCTAGTCGTACTCGTTCAGGCTCTCGCCATGCATCTTATGCATCAGATTGTTATGCTTTGGCTGTGTCTAGCTTACATGATGTTGAGGAGCCTCTTACTTTTGATGAAGCACACAATTCAAAAAATTGGATGGTTGCCATGCAATCAGAATATGATGCACTTATAGAAAATGACACATGGACTTTATGTGATTTGCCTCCTGGAAAAAAGGCCATTGGTACAAAGTGGGTTTACAAGTTGAAACGCAAGCCGGATGGTGAGATTGATCGCCATAAGGCTCGACTTGTTGCAAAGGGTTATGCACAGCAAAAAGGCATAGATTATGAAGAGACTTTTGCTCCCACTTGTCGTATGACTACTTTGCGTTTTCTATGTGCATTGGCAGCTCATTTTGGTTGGGATGTACATCAATCAGACATTGTTACTGCTTTCTTGAATGGTGACATATTTGAGGAAGTTTATGTAACGCAGCCTCGCGGTTTTGTCATAAAAGGACAAGAGGACAAAGCGTGCAAATGTAACAAGGCTTTGTATGGGTTGAAGCAATCTCCTCGTGCTTGGTATGAGAAAGCTAACACTCATTTGGTCAAACAAGGCTTTCGTAACAGTCCAACAGAAAGCACATTGTATGTAAAGTGTGAGGGTGATGTATTTCTCGTCGTGGTTCTTTATGTTGATGATTTGCTGATCACTGGACCAAATGAGAGACATATTGCTGAATTTAAGGCTGATTTGAATGCTACTTTCAAGATGAAAGATTTGGGGCTGTTGCATCATTACTTGGGTATACAGTTTAAGGAGTGTGATGGTGGTATTGCCTTGTGTCAGAAAAGTTACATAGAGACATTGCTATGTAAGTTTGGACTTGAGGATTGCAAACCTATTGCCACTCCCATGGAAACAGGTTTGAAGTTGAGTCTACATGATGCTGGTGATCCTGCTGATGTCACTCTTTACCAAACTGCTGTTGGCTGCCTCATTTATGTATGCAACACGAGGCCAGATATTCAGTTTGTAGTCTCACAGGTCAGCAGATTTATGCATAGCCCAGGGTCTAAGCATTGGAAGGCTGTCAAGAGGATTTTCCGCTACCTTAGTGGCACTTTACATCTTGGCTTGTTTTATCCCAAGGGGGGATCATTGCCGCCAGACTTACATGATTTTTCGGACTCAGATTGGGCTGGTTGTTTTGACACGCGAGTGTCCACAAGTGGTTTTTGTTTCATGCTTGGCAGTTCATGTATATCATGGTTGAGCAAGAAGCAACCTACTGTGGCCACTTCGAGTTGTGAGGCTTAGTACAGGGCAGTCTTCACAGCTACGGTTGAGTGTGTATGGCTCAAACGCCTTATGGCTGATTTGGGTGTTGGACAGGACACTGCCAACGCTATCCACACTGACAGTCAGAGCGCATTGGCAGTTGCGAGGAACCCAGTTTTTCATGCTCGCACAAAGCACATTGAGGTGCATTACCACTATGTCAGGGAGAGGCTCTCAGCAGGAGAGATCAGCTTGGCTTATGTGCCAACACAGGACAACCTTGCAGATCTTTTCACAAAGGCATTGTCTCGTGAGAAGCTTGAAGCTTTCCGCAAAGCTTTGGGCTTACTCCCCTTTGTGGACTGATCCTGTCCTCAGGGCATGGCACTTCCCTTTACTCATGTGCCAGCTCTCGTTCACCGCATCACTCCAAGGGGGATTTGTTACCATATACATGTGGTAGTGATGTGTGTGAACACACTAGGACCGCCGGGGCATTTTTTCCCTCTTTAGGAGGTTTTTCCCCCCGTGCATTATATATACGCCCATCACTCTAGGGCTATCTATCTTTCCATTGCACACTAAGTAACACACTCTCTATTGTGTGCCTTGAGCTTCCTTCGTCTTCTCCAAGCTGTGTGTGTTTCTCTGCAACCCTAATTCCAACACACATCTCTCTCTCTCTCTCTCTGTCTATAGAGAGAGAGAGAGAGAGAGAGAGAGAGAGAGAGAGAGAGAGAGAGAATGGAAGACGAAGAGTATTTTAACGTCGTGGGAAACTATCCCAAAAGACCTTAAAAATCAATTTATATATATATATATATATATATATATATATATATATATAGAGAGAGAGAGAGAGAGAGAGAGAGAGAGAGAGAGAGAGAGAGATGTGGGACACGTCCACTTCTGTAAATAGAACGAAGAGAGAGAGCATCTCAATTTTATTCCTTCTTTCTTTCCAGCCCTTCGCCTGCTCATGCCCGACACCTAGTCTGCCTACTGCATCACCATACTCCGGCAGCTCATGGCTAGAAAAAAACATTTTTCCAAACCGAAGCTTTTGCCGGTAATTACACTAAAACTTGTGAAAATTTCCCGGTTTTCTTCAAGGCAAGCTCAAAACCTAACCGGGATTTTAGAATTTTAGTCGGTAAAAATACAGAGGACCCGGTTTTTTTTTTCACACTGTCCTGGGCCGGCTTGCTAAGGGAATTTTTGCTCAAAATGGGTCACACCTACTGCCGCTGTGCTATGTACAGAGGCTGGATACACACTGAGTCTCTGCCTGCCCATCACTTCTGCGCACGGACAGGCACGTGTTACACACTAAAGGTATCGCGTTCTCCAAACGTGGCGAACCTGTGAGACTTAATCGGCAGCGTATTGGCTCGATGTGTCTTGCAAGAAGCGTTGTCAGCAGCTCAGAAGCCCACGTTCCTGTCCGCAGCCCATTTTGCGCTGCCAATCGTGTTGTGCCGGCTGGATTCCACGTCTTCACGCCCAAGCTTGGGCGGAAGGTGTGTAAGCAGCCAGAATCTGTTAATTGTGTCGCGTCGGAACAATGTATTTTACGACGGGCATGGCGGGAGGGGAGAGCTTCGAGCGTCTGGAGGAACTTTCGTGGAAGGAATTCTTCAGGGATCCCTCCCAGTGGTGGGACAATCGCACCACCAAGCGAAGCCCCAGGCAGCCGGACTTCAACCACAAACTTACCCAAGAGCCGTTGTGGATGGGTAATCCCCGCAGTCCGTCTTGGGTTGCAGAGGAGCTCAAAAGCTGTGGATTTGTGCCACACCATCAATGCATTGGACGCGTTCCAGATACTCTCTCTCCCTCCCTCTTACGCTCCTGTGGTGAGCTCAAGGAGCTAAGGGAGCCAATTGAGAAGAATTACTCAGACGCTGCAGTTACAATGTATGCCAAATGTGGTGACCTACAGAATGCCCAAGCTTTGCTTGACAAGCATAGCCCCAGCAGTATTGTTCCGTGGACTACAGTAATAGCAGGCTATGCCCAACGAGGAAAGGCCCAGAAAGCTTTTGACTGTTTGGAACAAATGCAGCGTGAGGGCATTTCTCCAAATGCAGAGACATACGTATGCATCTTGAAGGCCTGTGCTATGATTGGGGCCATTTACAAGGGAAAACAAATCCATGATAAGATTACGAAGCAAGGGTTGTTGGAGGATAATATTGTATTAGGTAATGCTCTTGTGGACATGTATGCCAAGTGCGGTGCTCTTCCTCAAGCACAAAGTGTTTTGGAGAAGCTTCATACTCGTGATGTTGTTTCTTGGAATGCGTTGATTACAGGATATGCTCAAATGGGGCAAGGCCAATTGGCTCTAGAATGTTTTGAACAAATGCAAAGGGAGGGCATCTTTCCAAATGCAGTGACCTATCTCTGCATCTTGAAAGGGTGTGCTGTGATTGGAGCCATAGACAAAGGCAAGCAAATCCATGTTGAAATTTTGAGGCAAGGGTTGCTGCAGAATAATAAGGTCCTGGGTACTGCTCTTGTGGACATGTATGCTAAGTGTGGTGCGCTTCTTCAGGCACAAAGTATTCTAGAGAAGCTGCCTTTGCGGGATGTTGTATCATGGAATGCTTTGATTGCAGGATATGCTCAAAAGGGGCAAGGTCAACAGGCCCTCAAATGTTTCGAACAAATGCAACGTGAGGGCATTCTTCCAAATGAAGTGACCTATATGTTCATCTTGAAAGGGTGTGCTGTGATTGGAGCCACAGACAAAGGAAAGGAAATCCACGATGAGATTCTGAGGCAGGGGTTGCTGGAGCATAATATGGTGCTGGGAACTGCTCTTGTGGATATGTATGCCAAGTGTGGTGCGCTTCCTCAGGCGCAAAGTCTTCTAAATAAGCTCCCTTCTCATGATGTGGTCTGCTGGAATGCTTTGATCGCAGGATATGTTCAAAAGGGGCAAGCGGATCAGGCCCTGGAATGTTTGGCACGAATGGAGTGTGAGGGCATCCTTCCAAATGTTGTGACATTCCATTGTGTGCTGAACCTGTGTTGCCATCTAGGTCTGGTAGAGAAGGGCCAAGTATTTTTTGATAGTATGGACACCACGTATGGTTTGAAACCCGATGTAGATTGTTTTACCTGCATGGTTGACCTTCTTGGACGTGCGGGACACCTAGTAAAGGCAGTTGAAGTTATCCAAGGGATGCCTTGTCCTGCTAATTCTGCTATATGGAATTGCCTCTTGGGTGCTTGTTGGAAATGGGTTGACGTAAGCGTGGGGACTTGGGCATTTGAACAGGCAGTAAAGCTAGATAAATCCAATGGGGCAGCTTACAGTTTGATGGTAAATTTATATGCAGCAGCCAGTATGCAAGAGAAGGTTAAAGACATTGAAATCATGAGACTTAAGAACAAAGCATGGAACTTCGTGGGCGGATCCAAAGAATTTAGAGCATGAGTATGGTGTGAGTGACACAAAGCGGGCACAAAACAAAAAGATAAGCTTGAAGGTAGAGACATAGAAACATGAATGGGGAATGGATTGGTAACAAGAATGGCCAGAGAGGTTCAAAATGGAAACTGGAAGGGGCAGAGCATAACGGGAGGGGATGGGTGTTAGGTCCCGTGGTTGGATGGGACAATAATGAAGATTCCCATTCAGGAAAAAGGACAAAAGAAGAGGGGATGCTGAACCATTTGATACAAAAGAAAGTCAAGAAGAGGATGGATGGATTTGACTGTTTGCAAAGTGAGGATGAAAGTGAAGGTCTAGTCTGTCATTTAGTATTGATGGTTTACAAAGATTATGGCGGTACGTGTTGGAGGACGTGCACATTTCGAGGGGGTGGATGTCTTGTTGTGGCATGTATAGATTGCACAAGATAACCTTGAGGAGCGCGGTTTGCCTCCATTTTCCACAATTTTTTGCAGTGTGGATGCGCTTGTCTACTATAGCTGTTCAAGCTCTGCGAGTCATCAGTCTTTTGACTCCAGAGTAATCCACCCATGGGCGGGGTAGCAAGCCCAAAACACTTGCACACAGTCTTGGCCATGACTCCGCTCACCACCTTGAATAATGACAAAGCGGTGATGTGAAGGGCTAAAGCAAGGGGCAAGCATCCGTTCTTATTAGTCCTGCTCAAAGAAAAGAGGAAGTGTGCAGTTTGAACCCTACCTTACTATAGAGGACATTGAAATATGAAGGTTTCATTAAGGAGCTATGCTTTAATTGGTCAAAAGCTGTCAAAATTACCCAAAGGGATAAATGTCACCAAGCTTGGTTGAGACGGGAAGAGGATGTACGCAGAGAGAGAGAGAGAGAGAGAGAGGGGTGAGGCGAGGCGAGGAGTTCCCTGAACGCCTCTTGTGAAGCTCTCTTGTGATGCTGGGATGCAATCCCTCCCTAGAGCGTGTGTCAAGGCTCACTGGCTTGGCTTGTTTTCAGGTCTCGTGGGGCTCGGTGCGCTCGAGGTGGCCAATCGGGCTTGGTAGTCGATAAGTGATGGTGGATCGTGTCCGAGGCAGGGATGCCTACGAGGATGAGCTCGCGCCGGCCGTGGTGTGATCAAGGAATGCAGTGGGCGTATTTTTTGCTACGAGCTATGTACAGATCGTATCGATGCTAAAAAAAACCTAGGTTTTGTGTAGTCTCACCTACAATTGTGACTTTTATCCCTAAGTTTTAAATTTGTAGATAAGAAAACCTATGAATAAGGAATTTAGTGTATAAAATTTCAAATATAGTCAATTTATCTCTAAAATTTCTCATATGTAGGTTTTCCAAGTTTCTAGAAAAAGTTTTATTTAGGCACTGTTCCAGATCTGTGTGCCCAGATGGGAGCCAAACAACGATCCGATGGGTTAATGCAGTTTCTTGTCCTCGACACACAGGTGCTCAATGCGAGTCGGTGGCATCACTACGGCAATGATTCTGGTCCCTCGACTGTGTCCCTCCTTGGACATTGTTGGAGGTCTCGTGGCGATGTTGGCCCGGTGGAGCTGCATCTGCAAAAAGGCGAGAGAGCTTTCGTTTTTCGAGTGCCACAATTGCTTCATTGTTGTAGCATTTTGCAAGGTAGGCATGCACCGATAAAGAGTCCACAAGATCACGCCAACCTATTGCATGGTGTATGCAATCACAAGCTTCGTGTGATATTTGTTTAGTTACCTTTCCCTTTTTGGCTGATATCACTACATACGGCCATAAGCTAGCAACCTCCTCAAAAACATCTTGAGTAGATGTTGAACCCTTCTTTGAAATTAGCTCTATCTTTGTCCCATAGGTAATAGTCTCCAATGCAGAGATGGCATGGTTGGTCGCCCTCCACTAACTTCCGCATACCCCCTTTTTCAAAGTTAGTTCCTAATGGCATACATGTCTCCTGCAAATAGATCTTTCTATCCTTGAAAAACACAATCTCTCTTTTCAAAGCATCATTGAAGCTATAACAATCCCTTTTGCCATGGTCTATGCTATTACACCATATGGCATCTATGTACAAATCCTTCTTTGCTTTGGGATTTGTGTTCAGCAAGTTGTCCTTTCTCTTTAAACCTCATCAACTTTAACTTCATTTTACGCATCCCTTAATTGTCACCTTTTGGACTCACAATAGTAGGCCAAATCTCTGACATGCTAGAGATAGAAATAGCACCATTCACCATCATCTTGTCTTTACGACGTTGCCTCTTCGAAAGCAATGAGACCGCATCCTCGGTCTCTTTGCCTCGACCTTTAGACCTTGTTCTGTATTCTTGTCTTCAAGAAGTAGCTCTAACTTTTCTTGGAGTTTAGTATCTGCAACTTGAAGGAACAATTCAGTCTTTTCACTATCCAAAGTACATTGCTCTGTTTTTGACAGTTGAGCATAGTGTCGCTCAAACTCCTTCAACATTTCAGTGATGGAAAGTTCTTTTGGCTTTGCAACCCATTCTAAGAAAGTTCTTTTAGTAACCGTGTCAGAGTCTTTCATGAAGTATTCCTCCTTTAGGGGATTGCTCCCAATCTTCTCCATGCTCCTCCCTGATTCCCCTTACATGGTCTCTAATCTTAGGGACCACACCAAGCTCAAAACTACGAATCATGTCTACCTCTGGTACTTGTTGTAACTCCATTTCCTTCACATAACTGCAAAAATACTTTGTGACATCTTTCCCTTCAAACTGATCGATTTTGTTCACTATAGCTGGAATGGCTTTGGTTGAAGACACCTCCCTTCTTTTTGTAGGTTGCTGCTGTTGCATAAACATAGAAAATGTTGAAACATTTGCATTGTACCTTGATCCAAACACATACCATGTTTCTCTTCTTGATCCATAGGTTGAAGCATTTGTATTGACATCTTTGCAAACAAGTTTTTGACCCTCACCCCTGTTGCTTCGTGTTGTGGTCACCAAAAAGCGTGTCAAAAAGTGTGCGGTATAGTTGAGAAGGTGTGAAACCTTTGGCTCTGAGAGTTCGTGATGAGAGTCACAAACAGAAAAAGTGTTTATGGAAGTCACCAACTTTCTTTCTAAAGTCGACTTAATGTCTCAGAGCGTAAAAGTCACAAACCCTCTTTCCTATTGTGCTTGAAATTTGCTTGTTTTTGTAAGCGAGGTCATGATGAAAGGATCACCAATTCACAAACAATTTTACTAAAAAAAAGCAATTTAAAAAACTAAAGTTCCATTCATGAAACCTCAACTCTCACGAGCTTCCACCTTCACGAAGATCATTTTTTAATTTTGTAGAGATTCAAGAACTTTCATATTGAATCCCACACACCATTTTGATGAAGTAAAATCCTAATTCACTCTCTCACAAACTTAGTTACAAAATAACAGAGAGGTTGAACTGCATTACATACTCATAGAGCAACCATGAAGTGAATTATGTAGAAGGGAAGATTTATGTGTTTTGTTCCATAAAGGCGGCCCTCTCTCTCTTCCCCACAACCACATGTACTGATGTGTTAATTTTTGAGCCTTTTTCTTTTTTTGACCAAAACTAGGTCATTTTTAGCACATTTAACCTAAAAAAGACCATTTTTGATGTGAAAAATCCCACTCATAGTCGAAAAAATCTCTAAATATGTGGGATCACTCACATAAGCATAAAAAGCATAGATATGCATCAAATTCCATAATTTTTCATTTTGGATCACTTTTCATGTAATTTTAGGACGACACCCATTAGCTACTATTTTCATAAGTTTTTGTCCGCATCAATCTCTTTAGGCGAGATGAGTGTACCACCATGAACCAATTGGAATATGTACATTATAAAATCAAATTAGACACCTTATCAAGTGCTCTGATAGAAAGGTAACTAAGTAATAGAGGTAATGTTAATGGGAATGAACAACCACTCCAAGGTCAAGGGCATGCATGTTAAAATTTCAAGTCAAACACATCTTCTTTAATAAGGTGGAAACAAAGGTTCAACCATGTTGACATGGATACATAATGGCATGAAGATTTGGCATGATGTTTTGACATCACTTTGGATGGCCAAAAATCATCTACATCATCAGATCTAGACGTGCAAAGTGTCTACTATAACTACCAAAAAGTAGCTAAATAGTAAAGTAACAAAAGTATCTAAAAGTCGAGAAAATTTAGGAGGTCCAACATACAGATTTGTAGGGGTGATTTTAACTACAACCATAATCTCATAGAGAAATACAAAGAGAAATTGATCTACTCAATATGGATTATAATATGATTAGAGAGTTCATCCTAATTCTACTCCTACCATTTCTTGTGAAGGTGCCAAGTTGAGTGCCTGTAGAGTAGCAGGCTGCAGAGAAGAGCCAGCATACCAACTTGGGTACTACCTACCAAGAGATACAACCATGATCTCTAGATGAAATATGAAGAAGAAATGCTCTCTACATCATGGAAAATCTACCTATGAAAGGGATCCACAAATTATGCTCAAGATGAAGAGATACATCTATATAAAGATGTACCACTACATTAGTTATAGGTGAGAGAATATAGAGAGTAGATAGTTGAGAGACATTGTGACGCATTAAAATATCTTGTATAGATTATTTTAGTTGGGAAACACACTACTTGTACTTGAGAGCCTTAGCACTAGGTTTGTGGATGAAATCGTCAGTCTCTCTCTCTGTACTAGTATTGTGTATTTGGGTGGTTCATAGTACTTGCTTACAATGCCAAACTTTGGTACTTCCAGAATACCAAATAATCTGTTTGGTACTATTATCTCTTCGTTACAATATCAAGATTGGTGGTCTATAGTACCAATTTTAGAGTACCAACATTGTATCCAAGGTGGTTATCTTATGGATAGAGTTTTTATTCTTATTATAACATTGTCTTTCTTATACATTTGATTAAATATTGTTTCTTCTCTCTCATAAATCTTGGCACAAAGATCCACACTTTTTCACATGGTATTAGAGCAAGTTCTAGTGCCTAGGTAGAGAGAATTTAATGTTGAGTGAGTGTAAAAATCCTCCTTTATCACATCGCTTATGAGAAGTTGAAGATGACACCAAGTCTACATAAACTACACTTGGAGGGAGATGAAAAGATCAATGACAACAACTATGCAATATGGAAGGTGAATATGGGGTCTCTACTCTTCTTCCAAGAATGGTGGGAGATGATTTCTATGGAGAGACCAAGAGAAAAAGATTATACTCTAGAGGAGATGGAGAAATGGAACAAGTAGATTATGTTTGTTGTCCACATGATGATTTTTAGTGTCAAAGAGGACATTCTCAGCCATCTAATGGATGTGGACTTCCAAGAAGGCTTGGGACACATTGAAGAACATAGTCCAAGAGCACCTAAAGGCAAGTGTCTTTGAAAGATAACTTACAAAGACCGAGAGGAATCAAGGAGAGGATGCTACAAGCTTCATCAAGAGGGTAAATGATCTATATCAACAACTAGTAGGTGGGGAAGACAAGATGTCAGACAATGAACTATTGAAAATCATCATTCATGGATTGAGAGATGGATGTAAGGGCATGGTTCAATGAATCATTTTCTTGAGGGAGAATCCATCACTTGATGAGATGGAACAAATTCTTAGAAATGATCAAAGGCAGGCAACCATGGGAACAATATATGATGGAGGAAGAGCACCACCTCCAAACACCAATGATAGGGCTCTCTTCACAACAAGGGGAAGAGGAAGAGCCACCACACAAAGAGGAAGAGGAATACATCATCCCAACAACAACCAAGATCAACAATCCTATGGACATACCCATTTTGATATGGTACATGAAGCCATTCATTTAGAGCTAAAGCAAGAGGAAGAGGTAGATGTTACTACCATTCCATAATTGAATGTTTCAAATGCTCAAGGTATGGGCATCTTGCTAAGGATTGTAGGAGCCATCAAGCTGATTGTAAGGAAAATTACATGGATGGACAAGATGGAGAAGGAAGCTCACATTGCTTCTAAGAGGATATATCATTGCTATCTTTGGAAGAGATGGTTGCCCATAGTGAAGAAGAACCATGGTGGATAGATCATGGGGCAAGCTTCCACATGACGGACAAGGCTAAGTACTTGACTTAGATTCTACCCACAAGGGAAACATATACACATAAGATAGTACTCCTAATACTATTGCAAGGAAAGGAGACATACCCATCAAATTGGGCACATGAATAAAGAAGACCCTTGCCAATATTCTCATAGTGTCATCTCTGACCAAGCATCTACTCTCAGTTGGAGTTATAATAGAGAGAGGTCTTAAACTGGAGGTTGAAGGCAGCCAATTCCTCATTAGAGACCCAAATAATCACTACAAAATGATTTCCAAAGGGAAGAAGCATGAGAATCTCTTTAATTTAGAAGAAGCACCCTCAAGATTTTTAGCTTTTGATGGTGCACAATCAGCCCCTCTCAGACTCACAGACTTATGGCATAAAAGGTAGGGACATTTAAGCTTCAATAACATGTGTATGCTGAAGAGTCAAGGCATGTTTTTGGGAACTCAAATCTTACAAAGGATTGGAAAATTATGTGAAGCATGTTATTTAGGAAAATAGTCTAGAAGCAAGTTTCCAAGGAACCCAAGATATACTTGGGTTTACTTCATGAAGTCCAAGGTTGAAGTATTTCAGATTTTCAAGCTATTTCACTTGATGAATGAGAAGGTGATAGGTAGAAATCTCCAATGACAGACAATGGAGGAGAATTCTTAACCAAAGAATTCAGCCAATACCTCCTTCAACATGCCATCAAGAGACAAGTCACTTGCACCCACACTCCCCAACAAAATGGTGTAGAAGAAAGAAAGAACAAGACACTCTTTGAAGCAACTTGATGCATGCTCAAAGAAAAAGGACTTAGCAATAGTTATTGGGCTAAAGCTATTAAACATCATGCTACTTGATGAATAGATCTCCTACAAAGATCTTGAAGGAGATTACACACTAGTACAGACAAAGTTGTTCAAGGCCAGAAGTAGTGCTAAGTAGTGCCAGAGGTGTGCACAAGTGTAGGACAAAGGGGTAAGGCAAATGAGGAAGACCTGGGCAAGAAGGTGCTAGTGGAAATGTATGCTTGATGCAGATTTTAAGGCCAAAAAGTCTCCAAAATGGGCGAGTTGGTATGGTGGCTTCAAGTGTCCAAAGTTCTCTATCTGTTTCGTGGAATGTAGTGCTCGATGTGCTCTAGAATTCAATCGAGACGGCTCGTCAAACGGAGCCCCGGTGTGCGAGATACTCAAGTTTAAAGTTAGAAGGTTTTGCAGATCCCCAATGGACAGGGCAGCTTGGGACAGGTGGCCAGAGGAGATGTGAGCGGATAGACACATAGTGCTTGAATAATGGAGCATGCTTGTCTTTCTGGATTGCGAATAAGAGCTCTAGAGGGAAAGTTATGGCCATCCAAAAATTTTCGGGGACCAGTTATGGGCCAAGTTGACTACAGTGTGGGGGGGGGGGGGGGGGGGGGGGTTCCATCTGGCATCTTTTGGGCCTCAATGGGATTCTAAAGGGTAAAATGAATTAATTGGAGTGAACGGGGATTGACAACACCTCAATCGGAGCCCGAACCAGAGGGATATTGTAAGTTGAAGTCGGCATTCATTCCGGACGTCATGGTGCCGGTTTGGTTTTTGGCAATTTGGACGGCCTCGGCTTGTGGGCCTGGAGAAGCTGAAATGTGGCACATCCGAGGGGAATTCGGGTCAACCGAGCGAGTTCTGGGTCTGATTTGACAGCTCAGGCCTAAAATGGAACCACTCAAAAAGTGGGCATGAAAAAAGATTTTATGAAGATCTTATGGAGGGAATTTTAAAGCCTTGGAGGGCCATTGTGCAGTGCATGCTACATGGCGCAGCGAAAGTCCCATATGCACAGGCAAGAGCGAGGAAACTGGGGTATTTAATCAAAGTGGTGAGCCATTAGGGGTGTGTGCCAGGAGAGAGATCTCCCTACAAGCCCAACAATGGCGTGGCCTTCGGCGGCACTGTTGGCTCTGTGTGCGGTGGCGTAGGCGGCCTTGGGGGCGGTTTTGGAAGGGATGGACGGCGCCGGTGGTGCGCCCATGTGGAGATGACTGACGGCCAGCCATGGAGTGAATGATGACATGGCTCCTCGTAGAGGAATGATCCCACGGGCCTGCTAGAGGCCAAAATTTTGGAAAGCAAGCTCGAGGGGCACTAGCGACCTCGCTAGTGCCTTCCCAACATGAGTTAGAGGGAGAATTCATGTGTAAGATGGAGAGAGGAGGAGGTCCGAGATGAGAAAGAGAAGTTAAAGTCAAGGGTAGGTCCAAGGACAATCAAGACAGGCGGACAAAGTGATTAATTCAAGTGGGTAATTTCAAAGGATGAACCAAAGATAGAGAGAGAGAGCACTCCAAAGTGGTGATTCCAATGTGATCAGGGGGATTTGGGATCCAAGGTGAACCGAACACAAAAGAGGGTCTTCAAGGTGTGTTCAAGAGATCAGATCAATGAGGGTCAAACTGGACACGAAGGTAGGAAGGAGATAAAATAAAAGGCAAAAAAATAAATAAAAATAAAAATAAATAAATGATGAAATTGTCAGGGGCACTAGCTACATCGCTAGTGCAGCCCTCTCTCAAGCCCGTGCACCCCCCCCCCCCCCCCCCCCCCCCCCCCCCCCCCCCCCCCCCATCCAAGTGAAGAGAATAAGTGAGAAGATGAAAAGACAAGGTGAATCCCCCCTTCCAAAGATGCCAAATATGGATGCAAGATGGACCAATTAGAGGGCAGGTTTCAAAGCTAAAGACCTCCCCATATAAAAAGTCACTTTTTAATCAAATGAGGGGCTTTTTTGTGCCATTTTAAGCTTGCAAAGTGAAGTTTCTTGACAGAGAAGTGTGCCTGTCAACCCCCTTTGGAAATGGCAATTGTGATGGCAGTGCAAGCTTTGTATGTACCTTTTGAAGTATAATCAAGCCACTTTTGCCCAATTGTGTTGTCGTTCCCTGCTCTTTCTCTTGTTCTTGTGTCTCCCCGCGATGTCGGAATTGTGGATGTGTGTGCCCCCCGGACCGGCAGTGTTTTGTGTGAGAGAGTGAGATTGAGCGGCTATGTGTGTGTGTGTGTGTGCAAGGGTGGAGACGGATTGTGGCAGTAGGTGTGTGTTGTGTGGTGGTCTTGTGGACTGTGTAAGAATTGGGAAATGAGCGGGCAGTGGTCTGCTAATGTGAAGTGTGTTTTTTGAAGGTGTTTCTGAGAGGATAGGGGTGTTGTGGATACTCTGAGCTATAAAGACGCCTTTGTTTTTGTGCCGAGTGTGTTCCCCTGTGGGACGCATGTCTAACCTCACCATCCTATCTTATTGCAGTATTAGCGAGAACCACGATTAAATTGTCAATCCATGGGACGAAGCTGACTCGACTAGTGCATAGAGTCTACAAGAGGTTGTCAATCTCTCGAAAAACAACTAACAACTCGCATCTAAATCAAGCTACACTCAAGTGACTGAAATCACCAAAAGCCAATTGCTCATCGGCAAACAAATCACATCCGTTACATCATTAAATGACATCCAAACGTAATGAAACTTCTAGGACATGTTTATAAGGCCTAAACACACATGCTTGTGGTCTCAAACCCCACTTTAGGTCAAGTTACAAAATCACGATTATTAACAGCGGTGGATTTTTGACCTAGTCATTTTCGACCCAATATGCATCTAAACGCTTAGCAATGATGCCCCAATACCCCACCTATGCTTAGTTTTTGATTTGAAAGTGTAAATTCCAAGTTATGATGAAATTAGGCCGCGGGTCGACGACGCCAAAAGCTACAAAATACTGTGAACTACTTACATCAATGCGTAGAGCTCTTACTGCGGTTGCAATGCAACAAACGCGACTGCAATGTGACAACCGGGGAGGAAGTAGGAAGCGCGAGAAGAAGAGGAGTGAGCGCCGTTAGCTCACGCTGTGTATTTTATTATCAAAAACTTATAAAAAACTTACAAAAATTGGCTTTTATACCTTAGCCAAGGGTTTTGGGTGGTCAAAACTAATAATTTAGAGTTCTACCAAAGCTTGGTAATGACAGGTTGATACAATTTGGAAGCTTGAAGCCCTGGCTCATTAATTACAAACTTAATCTGAGAAAATAGGAGTTACAATATTCTCGATTTATCAAAATAATAAGTGTTTTACAAAGAGAACTCCGAAAAATGGTATCCGTGTTAGCTTGCTGCTAACATTCCCCCCCTCCTTGCCTGTGTCGCCCCTTGACACAGCTTTATGGGCTGAAATAGTATTCGGGCTGGAAGCTGGCGAGGCGGTCTTTAAGCGCATTCAGTGCCTTTTGGTATCTGATTTTTCTTTCTTTATCTGGCACTTGCACAAACTCCATGGTTACTCTGTTCTTCAGCTCCATCGCTGAGTAGCCTACAAACCTGGATGTGAGGTTGCTGATCACTGGCGTAAATATCTTTTCTTTCCAAGTGAAGAATCCCGTGTAGAAAGCTTCCTCGAACGCCAACATATTGTGTGATGGTAAGAACATACAACGGGAGTAGAAGCCATAGAGGACTTCTTCAAAAGGCTGACCACTGAGATCATAGCAAACCCTTTATTTCGCTCGAGGAATGACATCCACGGGGTGCCTGATTGATTTGGCTCATGAAAAACTTCAATATAGGTGAGCAGCATTCGTCATATTTTATATAGCATTGCGCATGAGAGATCCGATAGACTCTTGAAGAAAGACATGGCACTCGTTAGGATTTTCACCATGTATTTCTCTATGGCTTGTCCTTTCTCTGGAGCTCGCAGTCTTGGGTAGTCAGCCAGGTTGGCCGCCTCTTCGTTAGTGCCTCATGCTCTTGCCAAGTCCTTACTCTTGGTACATGACAAAAAGTGGGATCTCTTTGCAGGGCTGCAGGTGCTCTTGTGAACAGAATCAAATACCTCGGATTCTTGTTCAACCAGCTCAACCTCTAATTTGGGTGGTATTTATTTGTGCCATCTGTTTGCATGTCTGCGTACAACCTTTCTTTTACTTGGAGTAAATCCACCTTTATCAAGGGGTATGGCAGGGATTGCTGATGCCAATGCGCATTGATCTGATTGGGAGTGAGTTGAGTGACGCTGACAGAGTGAAGAACTCTCAACTCCCAATCCATCGCAACCTTCTGCTGCTCATCCACCTCTTGTGTGATCTTTTCTTTCAGTGCGTCTTCTTCAGCTTTTGACAGCTGGATCATGGGCACTGTGTCTGCATCTATAATGTTTATTTGAAAATCATCTTCACCACTCAGCTCTGCTGTGGACTGTGTCTCCAATTCAGCAAATGAGACCGAGGGTATATCTATTTGTGGCTTCTCTGAAGTGTCTGCCTCTTCCTGCGTTTCCGGCTTTTCTTCTCTCAGGAGCTAGTTAACTATTTTGAGCTCAGCTATTTCTTTTAGGAGCTCTTCTTCTCTCTAGACCCGCATCAAAGCCAGGTCCCTACGTTGAGATTGCTCCAGCTTTAATTCCAGCTGAAGATCCTTGTTTTTCTTCTCCAATGCTTTATAGACCTCATCTGTTCCTTTGATCAAGGCTACAAATGGATTCTCTCTTATTTGCCATAAGAAGATTTCCTGATCATTTGTTCTTTGTTTGGAGTATTGCAAAGAAGCATTTGTGACATCCAATTGCACTTGAATTTTCTGAGCTGACATGGTTGTTGTTAGAAGCTCGTTTGTAACTTTTGTCAGTTGTTCGTATTTCACTTTGCAAGCATCTCATAGCTTTGTGAGCAGCTCACCTAACTCTTCCATTTTCCTTCTGTTGTCTATCTCTGGCTAGCTGATGTTATTCATCTTCGGCTTTCATTTCCTGCACTTGCCTCTGAAGATCGGTGATGACGTTCATTCTGTCTTCTAACTCTCCTTGGAGAGCGTCAATCACCATCTCGAGTTCTTTAGCCTTTGTGCTGCGGCTAAGTGCTACTGATCGTAGTCTCTCTGTCATATCCTGCATTTGCCTTGCATATTCATTTACTTGCAAGATTACCTCGTCATTAGACTGCCAGTCCTCCTGTCTTGCTAGTTGAGTTGATGTACCTGCAGCCTCTTGTGTGTCCTTCTGTTCTGTTGTGGCTCTGTTGGTTCTTCTTGTGTGGAGGTAGAGGGTTGGTCTTCTTCATCTTTGTCATCCTCAGGCTTTGTGGATGCCTCAACTGTTTCTTGATGTGTGGAAGTAGAGGGTGTTTGCTCAGACTTTGTGGTCTCTTTTGGTGTAGGACTCACTTCCTTTTCTGGCTCAGGTTCTTTCTCTTGTTGTTTCTGCTCTTGTGTAGTAGTAGCCTCTTGTGCAGATTCATCTGCCTTTTGTTGTTCAGGCTCTCGTGTGGCTTTGGTGGCTTTCTCTTGTTCCGGCTCAACTTCTTTTGACTTAGATTCTGTCTCTTTCTCAGGCTCAACGTCTTTAGTGGTGTCTTTACCTACAGGTGATGGTGGTGGGCTTGGCATAGGATTTTCTTGATGTTCAGTCTCGGCGGTGAAGTGGGTCTGGGAGACTCATAGCTTTGTTTGTGGTGTGCCTCTTCCCTTGCCGTTTCCTCGGCTCTCTGGTCCTCTGCCTCTTTTGCTTTCCTTGCCTCTTCTTGGGCTTCTTTTATCTTGAGGGCTTCTACTTCTTGGTACATTTTTTTCCAGAGACTCTATTGGATCTCCAACCTCTTTTCTCGAGTGATGCTTTGTCCTTGGGCCTTTAAGTCCATTGGGCACCCATTTCTCTGGGTCCTTCCCTTGTGCTTGTCGGCTGCACTAGTAGGCGTTCTTTTCCCTTTCAAAGCAAGCTTGATTTTACACTGGCTCTTCTTGGTGGGCGGCCATAGATTTTCTCTTCATCTCCTCTCTACGCGCTCTCTTTTTCTCATTATCTGAGCCTTCGCTGCTGTGCCTTTTCGGCGAGCTTTCAACCGACTCTTCATCAGATCTGTACGCTCTCTTTGCTGATCTTGTAGCTCTAGGAGATGGTTGTGCTGCTAGTATCCATGTGTTTTGGTCAAGGGCAGGTGGTAGATTGTCGGCCATGCTAATGGCATGGTATGCTATCCTTGTCAAGACTTTTGGCGTACCAAAGTAAGCGATTTTCCCTTCTTTCTTGGTGCCCTTTAGAGTGGTCAGGACGTATTGGGCATGGTCCATTGGTTGCCTAGTTGTTGACTTGAGAACTTGTGTGAAAGTAGTGGCAACCACATGGTTTGGTGGTGTACCTTGGTGGCCTTTTTGCGAAGAAGTGGAAACTGTGCTGGTGGTATAACCGGGATGGCTCTTCCACCTATTTGTGAATTAAATTTGCAAAGGTGGCCACGGCGGTTTCTTTGGTAAAAGTTCTTGCTCTTTTTTTTTCCCTTGCTCTCATGGTCATTCCTTCTGTGGGCAGTCTGAGTGCTTCTGCCACTATATCTTTGGTTATTACCACTTCAAATTTATTTCCCTGTGTGTCAGAAATTTGTGCGGTTCCATCGTCTTTAATTGTGGACAAGAGCTGGTAAGATTTTTGAAAATCCACTCTGCAAGGCTCCCCTTTGTAGAAATCTCTGAGTCCTAGACTACGATTGGCTTCTTTGGTCTCAGGCTTCGCGGCAACATCATATACTTCCTTCGGTAGGAGCTGCAACTCCACTTGATGTCCCTCTTCACTCTTGAATCTATCGGTGAACACTGTGGTATGATGCTCTTCTAGCTGTTCTTTGGAGAGATAAGTTGCCTTGGCTGCTTTGACTGAATCGGGTCTAGTTGATATGCGGGCAATTCCTGTAACTTTTTCTTTTGGTTGAGCTTCTTCTTGGATCTCTCTGTTTCTTACATGGCTCCTGTTCAGTGAATAGATTATCAAAGTTAGCAGATTTGTCGAAATTCTCTCTGAAATGTCCTTTAGTCTGAAATGCTGACAATTTTGGTCCAAAAATCAATTTTTGAACAAGCATAGATGCATAAAAACATGCAAGGAACAAAATTGTAAAGTCAAAACAAAAGTTTTACAGCCAAAGTAAATAATCGTGATTATTTGCAGCTGAGTATTTTTTTCAACTTTTTGCAACTTTGGCTTCATAGGCTTGAAGTATATACCAAATACATACTCTGAGTGAAATATGGGCTCATTTGGATGCATAGGGTGAAAATGGTACCAGATTTTGGCTTTAGGTCTCTGAAACAGTAGATATAAAGAAAATTTGAGATTTTGAGCTCCAAATTGGTTCAAACTTGGCTAGTGGGCTTAACACATCATGTACTTTGGATGTATGATGGCAAAATATCAAAACTCCCCAATTTTGGCTAGAAAGTAAATACATTAGACAAAATTTGGACTCACAAAGGGGCCCTTTAAGGAGTTTGACTTTACCTCTCTCTACAAAACGGGCGCATGGATAAATTTTTGCAAACAAACTCCAAAGTTGGCGGAGGTTTGACAGTTAGAATGTCCTCTTCAAGCTCTATCTACTGATATATAGCACGCCATGAGATTCCTCATAATTTAGAAGATTCTTTTTTTGATTGACCCATGATGTGACAACTCTGTCGGAATCTAAGTGAATCAAAAAAAGAATCTTCTAAAATATGAGGAATCTCATGGCGTGCTATATATTAATAGATAGAGCTTGAAGAGGACATTCTAACTGTCAACCCTCTGCCAACTTTGGAGTTTGTTTGCAAAAATTTATTCATGCGTCCGTTTTGGTAGAGAGAGGTAAAGTCAAACTCCTTAAAGGGCCCCTTTGTGAGTCCAAATTTTGCCTAATGATTGTGATTATTAACTTTTCTACCAAAATTAACACTAAATGGTACAATTTGGTTCTAGGCATTGTATAGACCCTGTGTGTGAGATATGAGGAGATTTGGATCAAGAAATCTTGTTCATAACCCAAAAATTGGCTTGCAAAGACTTCTTTGCGTTTTCTAGCAATTTTCCAAGTTATAGGTGCTCATTTTGGCTCATACTTGATTTTTGGCATGTAATAGGTGTGTACACATGATAGGTGAGGTGATGTGACAATTTCCAAGAAAAACAGTGCAAAAGTAAATAATCGTGATTATTTACAACAGTAACAAATTTTTTGCAAAGCTTACGACTTTTGACCTAGACACATTCTACACCTAAAACAAGTCCTAAATTGAATTTGGTCAAGTTTGGTCATGCCGGTATCATTTGTGCTTTGTCGACTCTGAAATCACCGTTTTTTGTGACTACACTGCCTATTGTGTTGGTCAGTCAACTTTGAGGCTTTGGACTTGTCCGCAATATAGTCGTCGTGAAGCAACTCGTCCAATTCTGGCTCATTTGGAGTCAGTTTGACCCCGTATATCGAATTTGACACTTTGTAGCCTTCAATTCGTTTTCTGGTTTTTGAGGGATTTGCTTGATTGATTTCACTAAACCAATCATATACATTGTATATGAACCTCGTAGGCAAGCTATCTTGGAGTCAGATCGGAATTTTGGCATTTGCCAAAAAACTAGCTTTTCTATTGGGGACCCCCTCGACCCCTCTTGGATGGTCAACTGATGGTATAGACAAGCTCATTATGTTAGGGCATGCTACAGTTTAAATCCCATCTGATTTGGTCGAGCTGACAGGCCGATATGGTCAGTTTTTGGTCGTAGGTCTTCGTGCACTGCTCGATTTCTAGGGTTTTTTCTACGGGTCTAGACTAGATACCGGTCGTACAAAATGGATCATTGACAAATAAAGAACTTACCCCTCATGTCTCATGTGACACGGCGCTGAAAACGGGTAACTGTGGATTCCGGAAAAGACGCGCGAAAGAGGTCGAAAGCTCTCTCTGCAAATGCTGCAAGTGGAAATGAGGTGGTTTTAGCCTACCTTGGATATCTAAACCCGGACTTCCCAACCCAATTTTCCCCAGATTCCCCCGTTAGTCCTACTAGGCTGTGAAATCTATGTTAAACTCAAAAATTTCCTTGATTGGATTCTTGTAGCTCATTCTGTAAGAAATTTGCAAAAGTAGGCCTAGCCGCCTAATTTAGGCTTCCCGCTCTCATCTTCTGATTTCATTGAAAATTTTTGTGTTTGTCCGCCTTGTCTTTCTGATCATCGTCGTGTCATTAATTTTTGACCTGTTTATTTGAAAAAATCAAAGAAAATAGCAAAATGCTCTAAAAAAGTAAAGTGAAAACCCAATAATTAAGAAAATCCATTGAAAAACACAACTTTATTTTTTTTTGTCGGATTTTTCTATTTTTAAGTCTCATTCAATAAAAATGATAAAAAATACCCAAAAAGGACTACTTTTTGATGATTTTTTGATAGTATGTACACTCATCGGGACGATATTATCAGTGAATTTTCCCTAGATGATTAATTATAAGGGCATTATTAGGTAATTTTACAAAAAATCACACGTTAACATCGTACGTTTTTCTCCCTCTTTAAACATTGCCCTTAATTACTTAGTACTTAGTGCCCTTCCACCCCTCCTAGATGGCGTACTCTGGGACAACTGTGTGCATGGGTTGAACAATCGTGTCTATGCATAGCCATGGTTGGCTCTACCATGCTTTGAAGATCAATGTAGTTCAAACCACTATGCTGTGCAAGAGCTGGGTCTTGAGTAATTAACTCAAGGGTTTCTGATGTCGAGGTTCTCTGTTGATGTCTTCCAAAGAGCAAATCTTGTAGCTTGTGTGCTCTCTGTTTGATTGTACCCTCAGGATGCTTCACCACACTAATTTCTTGGATTGTTGGTAGTAGTTTTGTTTATTGTCCAGCTTTTTCTCGCCATTGGTAACTTGGTTTTCTTGGTGCTGTATGGTGTGGTGGAGTCCTTTGAGACTTAACTCGCCATTGCTTGATTGGTGTTATGGTTTGTGGAGAAGATACGTGCTCCTTTTTCTTCCAAACCAATTTCATGCTAGGTTCCTTGTTGGAAGATGCTTGTCTCTGTGTTTTAACCCTTGGAACCTTCTTTTGTTTTGTTAGCGGGGTGAAGTTTTAGGCACCTAGATTTGAATCGGTTTATCCTTAAGCTGTGCTTTTGGTACCCAAATTTGCATGACTCCTTGCATGCTACTTGTAGCATTTGCTTGTCGAGGGGATGGAGAAGATTGACTACTTCGTGGTTTGATCTGCTGATTGCTTCTTTTCCATTCCTCCTTGCTTGGTGCAATTGGAACAATGAGTTGCCCGCCTTTAGGTGATAACTTTAGCTAATTTGTATCCCAATCTGGTACTGCTTTTTATGTCTGCATCCAGGGAATTCCAAGAATCATCGTCTCATTCATGTGTTCATCTGGTAAGCATACAAACTGATGAGGACATGAACATCCATGTACTATCACGTTCAAGTTGACTACTCCCAATGTTGGGGTTGGGTTCTTGTTGCATCCTTTGATTGTCGCTATTCTTGTTGTCAACGCTTGACTTGTTGCCTTTTTGTATGTGGAATAACTTACTGGTCCTGTGTCAACTAAGGAATTGGTGCTATGATTGTTGAGCTGTACTTTGATGCGGAGGTCCATTTCGGCTAACCAATCATCATTTGTTGAAACTGCGTCTTTAGGTAATTCCCATTGTCGGTCATCTATTTCAAGAGTGCTGATGGGAATCGGTATCTGTTGATTCTTGAGAGCAGCTTTCCTTTTGAGTACCCGAAGCCGAGCTTCCTCTTGGGCTTCATCAATAACCTGCTGTTGTTTAATCTTCCTTTGCTTGACTGCATGCATTCTTTCTAGCAATTCATTGGTTAGAGGCAAATTGTATTTCTTTGAATGACATTCACTAATCCAATTAGCCATTGGTTCACCATCTAGGGTGGACAATTTTACTACTCCACCTAGAGATACATCTTCAATGATAAACGGTCCGTTTCCCTTTTTCTTAAACTTGAAAATGTGTTGCTTAAGAGAATAGACCAAAACTAAGTCTCCTTTCTTGAAGAGTTTTGTGATTAAGTGGGAATCAAAAAACTATTTTTGTTTCCGCTTTTGTGCATAGATGTGAGCTGCAACAATTAGCCTTTGCTCATCTAGCTTTTCCAAATCTTCAAGTCTTTCTAACAATTCATGTCGAGTTCACTCAAGATTTCTTGCTATTCTTAATGTCGGCAATAGAAATTCTATTGGCAGTATGGCATCAAGATCGTAAACAAGGTTAAACGGTGTAGCATTTAAAGCTGTTTTGAATGAAACTCGATAAGCCCATAGAGCTGCATGGAGATTCATTTCCCAATCCGTCCTTCTTGAACTAACCACTTTAGTCAGCACTGAGCTAAGAAATTTGTTCGTATGCTCAGCTTATCCGTTTTCTTTGGGTGATAGGGAGCTGATTTGTTATGGATGACCATAAACTCATTAAGAAAATACTCGATTACCTCATTGAGAAAATGAGTTCCCCGATCACTGACAATTTCTATTCGCAGTCCATATCCCGTGAATACATACTCATATAAGAATGCAACAGTGGTTCTGGCATCATTATTTTGAGTTGCTTTAGCCTCGGTCCACTTGGTCAAATAGTCCGTAGCTACAATGATATATTGAGCTTGGGTTCTATAAGCAGGTGGCTGTATTGGCCCAACAAAATCTATACCCCATTTTGCGAAAGCTCTAGCCCCTATCATTGGTCTTAAGGGCATGCTATCTACTCGTGTTGGCATTTTTGCTCATTGACAAGCATCACACCTTCGAACATATTCTTTGGCATCTACAAAAAGTGTTGGCCACCATATGCCTGCCATCAAGATTGCTCTTGCTGTGGTCTCACTAGAAAAGCGACCTCCAGCTAATCCAGCATGTGTTTGTTCTATAATCGGAATATACTCATCTTCATTTGCACAAAGACATAAATGTTGATCCTTACCTCTCCGATACAATTGGTTCCCAATAAGAGCATATTATCTTGCTTCAGTTTCAATTGCTCTTTGATGGCGTTTACTCATATACTCAAGAAATGTTCGGCTTGATAAGTAAGTAAACAGATAGTTACTCCACTTAGGAACATGTGACATTTGAAACAATGTTACATGAGGTATGGGTGTTTGTTTTTGACATTGAGGACAATCCTTTACAAAAGATTGAACATTGCTCCTCATAGTCGCCCAAAATACTCCAAGTCTCAAGATTCATTGCATAGTTTGATCTTCTGTAAAGTGAAGCCCTACTATGGTAACATGTGCTTGACTTAGGTACTCTTCTTTTTCTTCAGGATTAATGCATAAGATCAATATCCCATCTCGATTTCTTTTGTATAGCCTACCAGCTAGTAATTGATACATAGCCAATTGCTCGATTAATCTGATCGTGATAGGAAGTGGTATTTGTGAGTACACTTGAGCTATTGTCATCAATGACACAATGTTTTCCGACCATCTAGATATAATTTCCACGGAGGACAAATAGGCATCTGGTAGATCATTGTCTATCCCTTTAGGTGATTCTCCAGGATTAATGCATAAGAGCAATATCCCGTCTCGATTTCTTTTGTATAGCCTACCAGCTAGTAATTGATACATAGCCAATTGCTCGATTAATCTGATCGTGATAGGAAGTAGTATTTGTGAGTCCACTTGAGCTATTGTCATCAATGACACAATGTTTTCCGACCATCTAGATATAATTTCCACGGAGAACAAATAGGCATCTGGTAGATCATTGTCTATCCTTTTAGGTGATTCTCTTGAAACAATCCTTGACAAATGATCTGCTTGTTGATGTGTAGATCATTCCTAATCCTTCCCTTTTGATGGTGGTGTGATTATTTTTTTCCATGTTCAACTGTCGGCTTAGCATAAGAAATAGGAAAGTCAATTTTCCCATCTCCTGGTTGAGCTAGTATACAACCAATAGCAAAATGAAAGCGTCTACATGTACGTGGAATACTTTATTCCAATCTGGTGCTTTCAATATTGGTGCTAAGGTGAGAGCTTTCTTAAGCTTCATGAAGGATTCTTCACATGCCTCTGTCCATTCAAAGTGTGTAATCAAGCTATACATGGGTTTTGCAATTATAGCGTACATGTAGATGAACCGTTGGTAATATCCACAATGCCTCATGAAGGCTTGTACCCCCTTAACTATTATTGGTTTAGGCAAATCAGCAATGACATGAATCTTCTCAATATCAGTAGCTATGCCATTTTTAGACACTTTATGTCCAAGAAGTTTTCCTTGTGTACCCATGAATGTGCAGTTTTCAGGATTTAAGCAAATCCTATAAAGTCTACATTTTTTGAATACCTTTTTGAGGTGTTCAAAATGATCAGATTGGATTGATGAATGTACGCATAGATCATCCATATATACTTCTAAGAATTTCCTAAGATATTCTTTATAAGCATGGCTCATCAACCTTTGAAATGTGGCTGGAGCATTAGTTAACCCAAATGGCATAACCTGATAGGCAAATATATCCCATTCTGTTGCAAAAGCAGTTTTATGCTGATCTTTTGGGTCAACCAAAAGTTGATTGTATCCCAAAAATCCATCTAAGAAGTTGTAAGCTTCTTTTTCTGTAACTCGTTCCAAAACATGCTCAATGATTGGAAGAGGAAAGTTGTCTCTAATGGTAGCTGCATTCACCTTTTTGAGATTAACACACACTCGTAATTTTCCATTCTTTTTGGGTACTACCACAATTGGAGACACCCAATTTGTGTGTTCAATTTCGTAAAAGAATTTGGCTTCCTTTAGTTTTTTAATCTCTTCTCTTATCTCTGGCAACTGTTTCATTATACGTGTATGGCCTTTGTCTACTTGGTTTCGCATCGTCACTCATGGGTATGGTATGTTGAGAGATTTCTGGATCAACACCCTTGACCAAGCGAAGATATCTCGGTATTCCTTTAGCAAGCTTAGAAAGATCTCTTGTTCTTCTTTTGTTATGTCATTCGCAATGTAATCAGGGCTAGGCTCTTCTCTTGGTTCAGCCAAGTCTATCTTTTTAGCATTTTCAGGCCCTTCGTAGGACTCGTCCTGTTTACGTAGTTCCCTAATAGGTTGTTCTACTAAAATGTTTTGATCTTGCAGAGTATACTTTTTATAATGGGATGGAACACTCATTACATCCTTAGCATCCTCTTCCGTGGTTTCTATTTTGGTCGTATATATCTCCTTTAAAGTTTTTTTCAACTCTTGATATTTCTTTTTCCGCTCGACTCGGGTCATGAGTGGTTTCTTATCCTGTGGGTTCACTTGAGTACCCTTCCTTGTTTTTCTCAATGTTTGAGACATTTCTGAATTTTTGTTTGAAGGATATCTGCGAGTGATTTTGTCCTTGACACAATCATTTGCATCTATCTGCATCAGGAATTGTGTTCTACTGGAGACTGATGGCATAGGTCATGTTTTCACAATTCTGGTGTCTCTTTTTCGCCTATACCATTTTTGGCTTCTTGATTTCTGGTTTGGAAAGTCAAAAAAATTTTCCTCCCCTCCTTTTAATAGTAGATTATCTCTCATATGTTCATTTTCTGACCCCGAATCTTCTGAGGTAGCTGAGTGTTCATCTAACTCATCAGTTGCATCGTGATAGAGGTCTGAAAAGACTTGTTGAGCCTTCATTAAGTCCTTCGGTTCCTCATTTTTGTCTTCAATGTTGAGGATTGAAATCATTTGGATGGAAATTATGTCGTAGCCATCCTCATTGCAAAATTGAGTAGGCATAGACGTACTCACAAATACATCCATTCTTGCTAAAATTTGAGTCCACTCAAATGGCTCAAACAAATGCTCTGGAAAGGGTCCAGGTACATAGGCTTCGTCTGTGCAGTCCCTTTCTAGGATACATTCTTCTCGTCTTAAGCTTCCATTTTTTGAAGCTCCACACATCCAAATAGGAGTGTCCTTGTTTAACAAGGATGGAAGCTTAGTTTCAGCTGAAGACACTGAGTCAAACTCTTGTATGGGTGTTTTCAAGACATCTCTATAAGTGTGATCTTTTAGATTTACTCTTGTTATAGATCCCACTTGCTTCAAGTATAGATAATTGTTTCCCCAATCTTGGATAAGCTCTACCTGTCCCATGAAAGGTCTTCCCACTATCATTTCATAGTTGAGTTTTTTACCCAAAGTCTACTATGGCAAAAGTGTGTTGATATTTTTTGTTGTCCATTTCATTTTCCAAATTTTCCAATTTTTTTGAGATTAATCCCGTTATCCCCACCTTTAGGGTTTTCTGTACATCACTTCATAAGTATGGTCTGCGTTTTAACAGTTCTCCCAAGGTAAGAGTGCATTGGATGGGTGTAGACATGATTGAATGAATGTTGTCTACTTCTAGGGTCTCTTCAGCTTTTTTTACTTGAGTGGTCTTACACACTATGGATTCATCTTCGTTATCTCCCAAGTAAGAGGGTAATGTTTTCAAGGTCAATGGTTTTGACATTCCTGACGCTTCAGATCCACAATCCCCGTACAAGGATTGTACATCCATGCTTACATTAGAAGGTAGGTTATCCAACTAGACTTCCTCTATAGAAGTGGAGTTTAGAGTTAGGCTCCCATCATTGATCTCTCTAACTTTTTTCCATAAGTGTCCTGGCCAGTCTTCCTCTACAAATGGAATTCCATCTAAGGCATCTTCGCTGTCAGGCACTATAAGCTCTGGTTCTTTTGTTTCAAGCCGGGGTTCTGCCACCACATCAGGCTTTTCTTTAGTGTCTCTTACCACAAGCTCTTCAGGTTTTGCGATACTTTCAAGCTTGGGTTTTTGTTTTTCCAGTACTTCTTGCGTGATTCTTACCAAATTTTGATAAGATTCCAGCTTAGCTGCTTCCTTGTTTGGAGAAGGATAGTTTTTCTATTTGTTTTCCATGTTTTGGCTTGCTTTAAGTCCAGTTTGGTAGGCTTCCAAGGCGGCATTGATAGGCTCAAAAATTTTATCAACCAGAATGGATCCTCCAGATTTCACGGTTGTTTCCTTGATTTCACTTTCCATTTCTTTCAAATTTTCTTGGAATAGCTTTCTTGCTTTCTCCTTGATTTCAACCCGTTGTTTTTGTTTTCTCATCTCGTATCTTTTTCTTCTGCTCCTTTTGATTCTTTGAGAGGAAACTTTTGTATTTTGCAAATCATCAGAGGAGTTGTGTTTCTTTTTCTTGGACTAGGCTCTAGTGATTACCTTGATTGGAATAATCGATTCACTCTCTGATTAGCGACTAGTTATCACTTGGACTACGTTTATTACTGTTTTACCCTTGTTTAAAGGATTTTTAGGACAATCTTTCAGAAAGTGTCCTCCCTTTTTGCAGCATTTTATGCAATAGGCTTCAATTGATTTGATTTTTTGTCAAGCTCTGGACATTTATTTTTCCAGTGATCATCTGCACCACAGTTATGACAGTTTCCTGTCCTTGGCTTAATCATGGGTCTTAGCATGGGAGGTCTGACACCTTGATTAGCTACATAGTACATTGGTGCGAGCTCTGGTGGAGCATAAGTCACGGTTTCTTCCATTGGTGGTGGATGTGAATCATACCAATCTTCTACCATTACTGTAGATGGACTCGGCTCTACATAGGGTGTTACAGACACTAATGCTTTTTCCTCTATGACTCCTTCAAAGTGCATGTACTTTACAGGCACTGCATTATGTCTTGGGTATGGAGGTTGTTTTCCCAACATAGGTTGAGGTATTTCCATACCCATTGGTGGTCTTTGAGCTTGGGCCATATTAGGTTGATATCTGTACATGGGTTGTCCTTGTTGTTACGGAATTGATATTTATCCATTTATTGCAGCTGACAGGTGGCAAAAGCATTAGAAAATAATGGATTATGCAGAAGGATATTATATTTTATGTATATTTGATTATTCAAGTGCTCTTTATGAGCTTTGGCCATTTATGACCGGCCAACCAATTTGTACTCACGTTGACCATTCAAGAATCTATAAATTAAATACGTGCAAGAGGGAAATGGTCACTCTCGCACGAGGGGAGATTACACCAAGTGTCTGAGTTATTCTTCTCCTCTCCTCTCTCCTCTCTCACCATGCCGAGGCGTAGCACTCTGCTCTAGGAGGTGCGCTTGCACGTGCTCTCTTGCTCTCTCCCGCTCTTTGTCTCTCTCTGTTTGTGTTGTGCTCGATTATGGATTTGTGCGAGTCGGCAGGTACATAGATTTATTTGTTTATGTCTTGCTATGTGCTATTTTGATTATTTGGCAGGGCAGCCAGGCTTCCGGCTATAGCAGTGGTATTAGAGCCCATATTTATGTTCCTACTCATAAAAGTACAACCATGGAGAGCGCTACGAGATATAGCTAAGTCATTGTCTTCTTTTACCTTAATCTTTTATCTCTTGTTGGCATGTCATATAAATTCTTTGAAGGCATGCTAAATATAAGGTTGCTAGTATTTTTGTAAATGTTTCTATTTCCTAATCGTTAGAAGTGAATGATAACAAGCACTTATTATGCATAACTTGTTCATCTTACATGGCCTTTTGGTGCTGCAAAGTGTTGCATGTTGAATAGAATCAACGGTCTATATGAACAATCTTTCAAATAGTATATATGAAAAAAAAAATGGTTGCTAGATGTATAGATGAATAGTGTGAGAAAACACAAAGAGGAAGAGGAGAAATTTCTCAAGAGGTAGGAATTGAGTTCTAAGGGTAGCGGTAGATGACGTAGAACTATGCACATTAGTCTAGTGAATTTTTTAAAAAATAAAAAAATAAAGCAAGTATGTGGTATAGTATGAGGAAGAACAAGGAAGTTGAAACGTTTCCCTGGTTGAGGTAGAACAGTAGAAGAATCATGAGAAGCGAATCAATGGTAGTGGGATGTAACCCTAAAAGATTGCATCCCACTCACGACTATCTTCAATAGAAATTATTGTTGTCAATCACCGATAGGTGCCTGTAACCACTCGTCATATCCTGGCCTTAGTACTACTTCACCATGCGGTGCCAAGTGTGTCCATTGCTAAGTCAACCACTGTCTTCGTCTACACTGATTTACACCATTCGTCTAGTTTTACCACTCTTCGCAGTTGGTTCCATACCAACTGCCGCCACTACATCAACCTCTGCCAGTAGAGGAGCCAATATACGGCCATGCAGACTCAGAACTCACTATAGTGACGCCGTGCATCCAATACTAGAAGCACTGCTTGGCTGTGGAGCCTCTCATCCATAGGTAGTAGCTCTTGGTGGCCAAGCCACAATATTTAATTTTTTTTCTTGCATTTAAATTTTCACCCACTATCCTAGAAAAAGATGTTGCTACTCTTTGTTTTGATAGTCAGGCACACAGCCGCCATCATTTTTAGGGACGCATGCACAGAACATGCAGAACTCTCTCTCTCTCTCTCTCTCTCTCTCTCTCTCTCTCTCTCTCTCTCTCTCTCTCTCTCTCTCTCTCTCTCTCTCTCTCTTTTGTGGCCGACCGAACCTAATCTCTCTCCACAGTTGCCATGTTGATGACCTACGGGGCCGGCACTTCACTTTTGCATGGCATTTGAGCTCTACTTTGCGACTCTTGTTATCCCACCAACCTCCCACTTGTTTCAGAATACTGTGCACCACCCAACTGCCATGCAGAGTCGCCCACCCCAACCAACCCCCTTCTAATCACACACACACACACAGTCTTTCTCTCTTTGACCTCCTAGCGGGCAATACCCATTCTCTCTCTCTCTCTCTCTCTCTCTCTCTCTCTCTCTCTCTCTCTCTCTCTCTCTCTCTCTCTCTCTCTCTCTCTCTATCTCTCTCTCTCTTACTTTCTCTCTCTCTCACTCTTTGTCAGTCATCGCCACTCTCCGCCCTGCAAGAGAAAATGACACTCTCTCTTTCTCTGGTTTTGCTCAGCCGCCATCCCTCTCTCTCCTACGGTGATGAAATCTCTCTCTCTCTCTCCCTCATTTGTGGCTGACGGCGCAGGAGCTGTAGCAACCACCCACTATTTTTACATTTATTTTTCTCTCTCTTTCTCTCTCTCTTCCTCCTAGTCCGATGACTTACAGAGGCGGACCATGCCGAAGCTCTGCACGGAGTACTACAAACAACTCTTCCCCCCACCTCGCTTTATCTACCTCTCTTCCACTACTCCAAGGTTCTTCCTCTCCCTCCTGTCCCCCGCTACGATTACGGACATTGACGAAGCCTTGCAACGACTGCTCATTAACGACGCTGCTAATGAGGTTTTTTTTTAAAATTTTATTTTATTTTTACTCTACTTCATTTCAATTTGTACACAGACATAGGCTTAGATTCACACGTCTTGAATCATTTTGATCTTATAGGTCTCTTGGGATAGTTTCCTACGATGTTAAAATACTCTTCTTTGTCTTTTCTTCGTCACTCTCTGCGAGTACAACTCCCTACAGAAGAGGAAATTTCAAAGTTCTTCAATGAAGTTTTATTACTCTTCAGACATTGGATTCGTCGATCCACAAGGAGTGTATCAGCCTGGAGCTTGGTTCTCACAACTCTCCTCACAGTAACCAGTTCTATCGACATCATCGATCGCTTTTCCATCGGGTCAACTTGGAACTTCTCTCTCAAAGTCTCCTCACATTTACACCATCACCTATGGCTTTGTCTTCGCCCTACAAAACAACCGACATCCTTGACCCCTTCCAGTCCTTGCAAGATGAGCTCACACGACTTCGTCGAGACTAAAACCGCTTGGAAAACTGCTTCCGAAAGTTTTGCCTTTGAATTTTGGACATGCAGGCCTCCGTCCACGCCTTAAACTCTACTTTAATAAGCCTCACCGAACACCTTCTCGGACGACCCCCCTGCACTAACACCAAGAAACCTCGGCGCGATCCTCCTAGCACTACTTTCCCCGCCCCTACACATGAATAGACATGTGTGTTTTTTTGGTTGTTTTTTTCAACTCTTATTTTGTAATAAGCCTATCTAGCCTCCCTTTGGCCCTCCTTTCATAGATCTCTATGTAGCCCAATTTATTTTTACGGATATCGCAACAGCTGTGTTGGTTCCCACACGCGGGATTCATAACTAGTCTTTTGGTTTGTTTTAAGTTGTCAACACTTCTCATAGCACACGTAATCTAGCATGGTTATTTTCTTAATGCTTTTTTCATATGAACACCACATTATTTCTCGCAATTTTGTCTGCATTGTACTAAATAATTTTGATTAGCACAAGTCACTATAAACTTTGATCTACTCATATCTACAAATATCCACACTAAAACTCTCTGTTGTAATCATTTTCTGCAAAGTGTATCATGATACTCCTTCGCCTTTTGTGATTCGTTCAGGTTATCAAAAGTCATGAACTCATTTGTAAAGATTCAAATTTGATGTACTTGCAAATTTATGAAAAAATAAAAAATAAAACAAAATCTTGCTAAATGACTCGCATATTTTTATACTTCTTAGTAATAACTGCTCAACATGCCTATCTTTATTACATTCACCACACCTTTCGGGAAATATGACTATGTGTCCCGCCAACATGCACCCACATGAGATTATTTTCACCACTTATCTCATGTCAAATCATTCAGATAGAGCCACGCAGACCAGAATGTACACTATTTTCTTTTGAGTTTATTATAAGCATATCATTAACTACAAATCGGTGCTTATTTGACTACGTATACTAACCCTTTTATACAAGATAGGGCTACCCCATCTTCTTACATAATCTAAGCGGAATAATCCCACTTTCTCTCAATCAAAGGCTAATCATGGTAGGCCTCGATAAGTAGTCAACATACTTTTATCCTTCATATCGAGTTGTAATGATTCCACCAAAATTTTATTCTTACTTATGTTATTTTGGCCCATTGAAACAACATAGACTAGTTTGGTTCTTGCATTTTTTTTTATGTTTGTTTGTGGCATTAGTGGATCTATGCGAGAACTGCAAAGTATTTCTTCTCGTTAAGTTGTCTCACATTTCAGTTTCAACAAGGTTATGGATAACTTTTTATTTTAATCTTGTTTACTTTCTTTTCAAATTCCAATTGTCAAGTCATTGTGCCAGCACTGTACATCTTAAAAGTATAATCACACACTAATATTAAATTGAATTCTAGATAGGCTGGATATTCTTTTCTTTCATTGCAAATTACTAACACAACATTACCAGTTGCAGTACTCGTACCTCTCCCCATATGCCACCAATGGTATAAATACAGGATACCCTCATGGAAATTTTATAGAGATGCTTTGTCAATAAGCTATGTAGCTACTCCGGTGAGCTAAGGTGCTTTGGGATACTGCACAACAATTTGTAAGTGCTTTGATATACTGCATTGTGATTTCAACAATATAGTAAATATTTTTTTTCCTTTATGTCTTGCCTAGTCCATTGGTCACACACACACAGATTCGCCGATCTACGCAGTGTGTAGATACTCATCTTGGTGCAGATCCGCTAAATTAGCCAGCACATTGATAAACTTTAGATCTATGATTTTTAAACAATATCCAATACAGATTCACTGATTTAGGCAGCATTAGTACAGAGTCGTCGATTTAGGCAGCACGTATATCATGCTGCAGTAGCTGGCCACCACTGTAACTGGTATGATTTTGTTACCCCGATACATAATAAAAGTGATTTTGATTTAGACTTATATTGTGGAATTGGAATTGGATTAGAATTTGGTATCTGGTGATTATTACGACAGTGTTTATGAGACTTGACATTATGAGATTGATGATGAGTGTGACCAATGATATCCTGATTCATCAGGGTATGACATATACTACTTATTCTAGTGGTATGGGACAGTAGGATAGGTAGTATGTGGATGATGGCAGGCATAAGCAATGTTGTCTAATTTTATTGATTTTTTACTATTTGATACAAATTTCTAATCATTGGTTTTGACAAGTATTGTTTGAAGATTTTTATCTTCGCCAATTGAGGACAGTTGCTTTCCAACGGAGAGGTATGTTACGGAATTGATATTTATCCATTTATTGCAGCTGACAGGTGGCAAAAGCATTAGCAGATAATGGATTATATAGAAGGATATTATATTTTATGTAAATTTGATTATTCAAGTGATCTTTATGAGCTTTGGCCATTTATGATCGGCCGGCCAATTTGTACTCACTTTGACCATTCAAGAATCTATAAATTAAATATGTGCAAGAGGGAAATGGTCACTCTTGCACAGGGGGAGATTGCACCCACTGTCTGCGTTATTCTTCTCCTCTCCTCTCTCCTCTCTCGTCATGCCGAGGCGTAGCACTCTGCTCTAGGAGGTGCCCCTACACGTGCTCTCTTGCTCTCTCCCTCTCTCTGTCTCTCTCTGTTTGTGTTCTGCTCGATTATGGATTTGTGCGAGTCCGCAGGTGCGTAGATTTATTTGTTTATGTCTTGCTATGTGCTATTTCGAGTATTTTGCAGGGCAGCCAGACTTCCATCTATAGCACTTGTGGCCTCATGGGCACGTACTGAACATTCCCATCATACTTTGGTCTGAAATAGCACTTGGGGTCTTGGTCCCTTTACCCTCAATTGCACACCATTTTTGTGGCCTAATTGATTGTCCTTGTTGAGGTTTCCCTTGTCCTGGTCCCCTCATAGGTGCTTTTTGCATGTTGTTCATCATGTCATTCATTCTTTTAAGCTTATCTTCTATGGATGAGAGTGGTGCTACAGCAATCGTTCCCACTTGTGCTGGTTTAGTAGATGTTGTTTTCTCGCTTTGGTTATCCTTAGGGACATCTTCTTTGTTGAAAATATCCAATTGTCTCCTAAGTCAAAATTTACAGGTCGTCATTTCCAAAAACTAAAGTGCCTAATGTGTAGCTCTACTATTTGCGAACACGTGGATATGCTGAAATGCAAAAGCGGACAACGTATGCTCACCGAATCCCCAGATATAGCTTGTGGCTCGATCTCGCAAAGCCGGGCCATACACCTGCAATGTAGGTGTTGATGCGAAGCTCTCTCCGGGGGCAACACGCTACACATCTCCGCACTTGATTCCGACCACCAGTGCGCGCGTTGCGTCAAGATAAAACTCTCACTCTCTCTCGTACACAGAGTACGCTCAACTCACACATACAAAACTTATAAAAAATGACAAAGGTCCTTTGCATTAAGGTCAAAAGTGGTATAAATACCTTACAATCTCAAACCCTAAAGTTCCAATTTAACCATTTACTCAGTCTAAATGTCAAAAATGGGATACAATTTGGAAGCTTCTGCAAGCCCCACTATTTACAAAGGTGAAATGATGGTTTCTTCTCAATTAAGGAATGATTACAAAGGGAATTATTATTCCGCCGGGCAATTATCCTCCGTTGAGTGTGTCCAGCCGCTAACAAAGAGACCCATTCAGATTCCTCCATTCTAAAGATGAAATCTGCCTTTGAAAGCTTCATCATCTCTTCACGAAGTGCCCTCTCATGAATGAACCCCAACCTCCTAAGATTTTGAACCTTTGGCTTGGCACCTTCTTTTAGATTGATTCCATGCTTGACCGCATTATCTCCTTGCAACTCTCTATATTCAATGGAAAATATATTTGGAAACTCTGTAAACATGTCGTCATACTCCTTGTTTTCTTTCTTTGACAAGTCCTCTCCTAGCATGCTCCTTGCGTTCACTATGACAGGCTCTATACTTGCTTTTGTATTATTCTTCTCCTCCTTGACCTTCACATCATGCATTGATGCTTCCTTTTCACCCTCTACACTTTCTTTAATGACATAGATGAAGCATCACTGTCGTATGATGTAGTTTCTGTCGAATCCGTATCTTGCACCTCCAATAGAGACTGTGTACGGCTCTCATGTATGTTGTAGACAATGGTCCTTTCTTTCTCTTGGTCGGGGATGTCATCAAGCCCATGCCCCAATCCTGCTTACCACTAAGGGTTATAAGCCATGGACTCTCTAAAATGATTGGATAAGCATTATCACCCGCTTGCATCATTTAGAATCAACCAAGCACTCAATCCCCAACCAAGACTTTTATCTTCACATCTTTAGCTATCCCAAGACACCTTGAAGTTTTGTGGTTGGCCATCCTCATATGGATTGAAGCACTCACTGAAATCTTGACTCCTGCTTCCTTCATGATAGCCTCGATCATGACACACACCTACCATCCACATATGCTTGCACTTCTGCTTTCTTTCCCAACATAGCTTCAGCTAAATTGGCACCATATCCATCGAGTGACCAGCCCTCAAGGATGACACTATGCTTTGATGCTTTTCCTTTTTGGGAGGAATCCGTGTACTCACACACTTGGTCCATTTCCTCCTCAATTTAGTGTTCAAAGCCACCAACTAACCAAAAGATACATTGGCCTTTTGATTTTGTATGTCATCAAGAATATCATAGTCTTCAACACCTTGGCCAAGGGGGTAGTCCTTTGGACCTATTTTCCTTCTTCGTCACCTCTTACTACTCTCTGGTTTGTCTTCTACTTTACCCTTCCCTTTCCTTGCTATTGTTTCCCTCTCTTCTTCTATCTCCTTCTCCCCATCATGCCTAACTCTCTTATTGGCCAAAACATCCACATCTTGATGCCCAAGGTTAATGATGCTGATAGCTTTGCCTTCTCCATTTGCAAGCAACAACGATTGTGGTTGTTGTTGCGGAGGTGGTTCTTCTAGTGCCTGCTCTTGATTATTTTCTTCTATTCTCCCTCAATGAGGCCCATATAAGGGGTACATCCCTCCTGTCTCTCTTGGTGGTTTGGGACAATCAGGGGCATGGTGACCCTCTTCATCAAAATTGTAGCATCCGCCTTGTAGCCTCTGTCCCCTACCTCTCCAAACTAGCCATTCTTCGGTTTGGTTTCTATTCATTATGTTAATACTTAATTCTTGCAAGTGACCAGTAAGATCATACAAAACTCAGGCAGTAACGGGATCCGAACCTTGAACCACTCGCTCCACTATATCATCTTATGCCAATAGGGACCATTGGTTGCACCACAAATGGCTCAACATATGTCATGCCTTGATCCCACCTTCTCTTGATCTTCTTGCTCTTGGCCTCTGCAATTTACACAGCTCTTCCAAATGTAGTAGGCTCTTCTTTATCGACCTTCTCCCTTACACTTGGATGGAGAGAATCCATAAACTGTGGCACTTTAAATAAATCCCCTAGAGGTACTTGGGATGCCGCCTCCAATTGCACCCAAATTTCTTTGAAGTGTTACAGAAAATCTTGAAAGTTAGCATGAACATCTTGCTGCAAACCTCTCAATTTTGTTGCTGCTTCTATTGCGATTAGTTTCTTTCCAAACCTGTCAAAAAATGTCTCCTTCACCTGCTCCCATGTTTGATTTTTGTCTTTCTCTAAACCTTCAAACCACTCGCGAGCTTCTCCTTTGAGTGCAAGAGGAAATACATGAAGCTTTTCTTCATCATTAACAATGTGCATACCAACTGTATCCACTCGAAGGCAGCAATCTAGTCTTTTACATCCTCCTTAACTGTGAACATTAGCCGACTATACGCCATCCCTTCAAAGTCACTTCTCCCTTGCATGAGTAACTCCACAAAAGTTGAAGTCTTGCACCTCAACCAAACCACCACTTTTCTCCAATGATGTTTGAACTTCATAGGAAAACCGCTTCACCTGGGTGCACAACCGGTAAATTTCCGCTCCCCAGCTAGATTTCCTAGGGATGATGATGGAGCAAAAGAGGCCGTGCGCACACACACACCTAGAAACCTTAACACAACACAAGGTATTCCATTAATTTTATTACCTCACTCATAACCACTCAAAATCTCATAAATATAATACACACAAGCTCAATTCAAACCCCAAACACCTCGACCTACAAGCCCTTTCCTGCTCGTAGACACTACAAGGTGAGTCGAGTTGATCAACACTTGAAATCGCAGTTGATGGTGACCCAAATAAACAAGAAAAACCATCAAAAGCTCAAAAAAGTCATCTAACAAAGGACTCTCAAACCAATGCAAAGCCTTCACCAAACTCCACTCTGCTGGACTCTTTGGAGTAGCGCCAACCCTAATGGCACTGATACAAGGTCACATAGTCTTGCAGAAAGTCGCACCTTCTTCCCTCAATTCCTTGCACACAAACATCCATGAAAACCTCAAACTTACATAGACTCTCCCAAGTGTAAAATTGAAGAGAGAAAGCTCTCATTCACTCCTCCACACAGTAAAAAACAAGACACAAACGTGACGGGACTGCACTAGACCACCTGTAGGATCCCTGGTTCCTCCAATACACAAAGAGGTGAAACTGCCAATATTACACTCAAAAATTTTTCCTTCAGCCCAAACCATCATGGCACTATAAGTGATGTGGAAATTTACCACCTTTTTATACCTTTTTTGACCATTTTGTTATCCTTTTTGGCCCACTTTTGGTTAATTTTGACCCCTGACGGGCATTTTTCGCAAGAAAAACCCCAAACGGACTCCAAAATTCACCAAATGTTGTACACTTAATCCTTGATACCCAAAGTCCTTTTCCACACCCCCACATGCAATTCTTTACCACTTCTAGGGAGGTGCACACATCACCACAGATCAAGCACCGCAAATAGACAGTTATCACATATGCCAAACTTCTCGGGCAAGATGGGGGTGACCACACCTCCCACTTCCATTATTTAGATTCTATAAAGCTTAACCACATTCCCTAGAGCAAAAATAGGCCACCAAGAACCATATCCAAGGCCCCAATACCCTATCTAGGCATGTACGTGTGCTCGACTTCTAGCACGTGAACGTGACTATTCACAATGTATACACGTTGCATAAATTTTTAAAACTTGAAACCACTTTGCAAAGATCCCTAATGGGTGTATTAACATCGTTTTGTACATATGAACATGCATATACACGCTACTTTGTACACGCCGAAAGCGGTCTATCAGTGTAAAGAGGTAGGGAAGGGCAACACATAGTCTGGATTACTTTTGGTGACACAAGCAAGAGATGAGGGATAAGTGATGAGGACAGAGGGAATCTTGAAGGTATCTTTTAGTTATTGTAATTCATTTTAGGCGATCCAGTAGGATCCACTTTAAAAAAAAAGATAATACAATTTTATATTAAAGCACAACAAGAATTCCATTTGATTGTAAGTACTTATTTAAACTTGCTCTTCCTTATAGAGAAAACTAAGATAAATTCAAAGTCATCAGAGATGATGGTGTTAGGGTAAGGTCTCCAAAGAATAAGGATGGCGCTAGGTGAAGGTATGCAAGGATAAGGGTAAGGGAGCTTGAAGGTGACTGTCTAGAGATAGAAATATCACCTCTGTTCTACACTACTCGAGTGAAGATTATTGGAGAACAAAAAATGTATGCCTTCACAGGGGTGGAGGGTGATAGCGACCCGAGTTGGTTGCGGTAGCTTGTTCAGCTATTTTATCAGGTTCATTATTGTCTTGACCTAAGACTTTTGCTTAGCCATTCTGTACTTGAGAGAGGTTACCTTCTTTGGATTGCATTCCACCTGATCACCTTGGGAAGCTTGGTGATTGATGTTACCAAATACATGTGTTATTGATGCGTGTGAACACACTAGGACCGCTGGGGCATTTTTTCCCTCTTTAGGAGGTTTTTCCCCCCGAGCATTGTATATACACCCATCACTCTAGGGCATCCATCTGTTGACCGCTGGGTCAACAACACAACGTAATTCATGTTTCGTACCAAAGTCTTATCTTTTGCGAGTTATGAAATGCTACGGATTATGGCTATAAACGTCATTTGTAATGAGTAGTTATTCTAGTTTCCAAAGACGGGGTGCAATTGCACTTCCAGATTGTAAATACAAAGCCATTTGACCCTTTCAACCCCATTTTTGGCTAAACCTAAGGTAGCCTTAGTATATAAGGTACCTAGGTCATTTTGTAAAAGGACTTTTTTCATAATCAAACTTTAGCGCTGCCGTCTACTGTGTGTGAGAGAGAAAGAGAGTGAGTGTGAGCTTCATCCTCTTGCTACGCCCTGCTCGCTCAACACATTGGAGATCTGACTGCACCATTGTTGTAGGCTCAAGGAGAGCTACGCGACGACGCCAAGCATTCCACGCGAGACGAAGCGCACACGCCGACGCATCTACGAGCTATTTGTGACTGTAAGTGTATCAAACGTTGTATGTTTTCTGCGTGCTAGTAGTCTATAGAATCGTGGCGACATAAGCTACGCATAGGTACTCATAAATTTCAGTTTCGGGCACTTTCAAAATTCTGTTTTGTCATCGCGTTTTCCGTAGATGGGTTTAGAGTGAGGGTTTTGAGTGTAGAAGCTTAGGGACATGTGTATCCTAGTGAGGGGATGGTGTTCCTTCAGTTTCGTATGATTCTGACATGATTAGGTGGGTTACCTTCCGTATGTGTGTATGTGGCTAGGTGGTGTTGTTGAGAGGAGTGAGGTACTTGATTGTGGTTTAGTTGGCCTTCTAGAGTGTTGTATGTGTAGGATGATCTCAGCCTGACAAGCTTAAGAGATTTCCTCCGTGTGCCGATCGTGTCATCTGTGTCCTGGATTGACATCATGTTGATCTAGGTAGTGTTTGCATGCACATCATGGGTGTGTGAGTCGCTTCCCGTCCAACATTGGCGCCGCTGCCGAGGACACAAGGACCTAAGTAGGTTTCCTACTAACACTCGTGTGATGGTTGCTTGATTTAGTTTCAGCTAAAGAAAGCGTTTTTCTTAAGTGGATCCGGAAGAGGATATTCCGTGATCAAGTGGATAGCGAGGAAGCGTGTGTCTTGCCGAGGGTCTACGACTAGATAGGTTTAGTTAGGATCTGTGGATTAGAGTAGTTGTGGGTGGTCGAGTGATTTGTGAGGTGATAAAAGCGTTTACTAGTCCGTGTGTGGAAGTGAAGCGTTTTTCTACTCATAGATGCAAAACCCCATATGATTTGTAGGAGTAGCTTTAGGTAAGTGATCCGATTCTGATCTAGAGCTATTCAGCACTGAATTATTTGCTAAAGTGCTTGATTGCATTTGAAATCACGAAAAAGTGTGCTTTTGAGGGTAAAAATGCATTAAACAATCTTTTGTGGATATTTTTGTATGACTGACTGATGCTGTGCATATAAAAGAGCATTTGCAAGGGTTTTGTGAAGAAAACCTGCAATTCTATAAACATAGACATCCTACGCGTAGGATGTCTCAAGGGGGTTTTGGAGACCAAATTTAAAAATTCTGACTGCACCAGTGTATTCAGAGGGTAGGTTTTACCCTAGTAACATATTGACTTGGGTGTTTTTCCCTATTTTTGTTGACCAAAAGCCAAAAGGTGGAGTCAGAAAACGTAAAATTTCAAAAAAGGCTTAATTGAGTGATTTTTGCATGTTTTTGCAATTGTGAAGCATACTTGCACTTGCTGAGAGCATAAGGAAGCATTAGGGACACTTCAGTCTCAAAAAATCAGCAGTAGACATCCTACGCGTAGGATGTCTACAGGGTGATGTGGTGGAAATTTTTAAATCTTGAGTTGACCAATGTGTTCAGAAGGTAGGTTTTACCCTATTTTCACCTGGAAGGGGGAACTTGACCATATCTTGTCAGGATAAGGCCAGATAGAATGAAATTGCCAGACATCCTACCCAAATTGTGCCAAGGCATTATTCCAAGACCAAAACCATAGGATGGCTATAGGAGCATGATCTGCATGATATATTGAGTGATTGAGAGAGTTTTCATCTCATTTGGAGAAGAAAAGGGGGTCCTAAGCAGACTTTAGCACTTTTGACTGAAAAAGACTAGAACAGCTAAAATTGGGATCTTTTGAAATCCAAACCAAAATCTGAGCATACCACAGTGATCAGCACCTTAAGGAGAGTCTGTGATTCAAATTTGGGGCAAATCTGAGCAGTTAGACATCCTACGCGTAGGATGTCTAATGCATAATTCTGAAAACAAAATTCTACTATGACCATACCATGCTGTCATATAGCCTTAGGCAAGCCTCCTAGTCAATTTTGGTCCAATTTGGAGTTGATTTGACTTGGAAATTCATCAGAACAGACATCAAGCTTCTGGAACAAATTCTTGATCATTTGACCAACCCATAGGCGTCAGAATCAAAAAGTAAAAATAGCTATGAGTTTAGCACATCAAGGGGAAGCTACAGTGCAAGTTTGAGCTGAAACAGAGCAAAAAGACATCCTGCGCTTAGGATGTCTCCAGCTTGATTTAGGGCTCCAAACCAACCTATGAGCACACCACTGTGGTCAGCACATCAAGGAGAAGCTGGGGTGAAAATTTCAAGTCATTCTGAGCAAAAAGACATCCTACGCATAGGATGTCTCAAGGCCATTTTTAGATCCAAATTAAATTCTGAGCATACCATTGTGTTGCTGGACTCAAGGGGAGTCCCTGGACCAAATTTTGTTAAATTCTGAGCATATAGACATCCTACGCGTAGGATGTCTTTAGGCCATTTTTAGGGTCCAACTGTACTTTTGACCATACAAAAATGTTCACAGTCTCACAGAGATCCCAAATCTTTTTTCAAAATTGAATTTGGACTCATTTTGACCGATCTAAACTGCATTTCACTATTTTGGCGATAACTTTCACAAACGGTATCGGATCGGAAAAGTTTTTATATCAAAACATAGCCTGGGAGCGGCTCTACATCAACTTTGAAAAAAACATCGTTTGAGGCCAGGGGTGTCTAAAAGCAACAATTTGCGAGAATTGTGACGAAACGGTTGCGGTTTTGGACATAGTTTCGACTTTTCCCTAACCAAAGAACTTGAACATAGTGGACTAAGTCTACTTGAACCAAGCCAAAGCTCTGAAGCCCAGAAATCATGTCTACCCTAGATTCAAACACAGCTTACACAAGCTTGGAGATCCCAACGATAGAGGAATATCCTCCCACAATGGATCTTCCAAATTTGCAATTGATAAAGACCCATCTTGTTGAGAGAGTTTGGATGATTGTTCATGAGAGTGAAGGACTATATAGATACATTGACGACAATGAGGTCAGTCTTTATAGGTGCTTAGATCCATACCTAGAAGAGATAACGGATTACAAGCTCTTATATGTCTACACATACGGAGTCGAGTGTCAATGGAGATCTATAGTTGTCGACAAGTATGGACGAGAATACAGAGTTGTAGAAAGCACAAATCCACAGACTGTACTAGAAAGAGGTGGATATTTGGTCAATGAAGGACCACAAATGCCTCCAAGATTCCCTTCAAGAGCAATAACGAGAGAAGGATTGGGAGAGTCTCTGGTTAGACTTGTAGACAATCGACGAGTTAGACCATCCCAAGTCCAGAAATGGGTAAACAGAAAATACTCCGGAGATAAAGATCCGAGAGATCACGTAACGGCTTTTAGAAGAGTGATTAGAGCAGAGGAAGTTTTAGATTTTGCGACACAGTTTGTGGGATTTGGATTGACTCTAGAAGATGATGCAGCTACATCGTTCGACTCGGTGGAAAGATGAGATTTTGAGACCCTAGATGAGCTGTTTGAGGAGTTTATTGAAGAATTCTTACCAAAAGGCATTGCTCACAACACGGTCTCGCAAATCCATAGATTCAAACAGAAAGAGGATGAGTCAGTATGCAAAGCATCATTACGGCTCAAGAGATATGTTAAGCTCTGTCCGAGAGAGGAATTACCTACGCAAGCACGACTGATGCTGATATTTATCCAGGGAATGAGAGATGAGGACCTTTAGAAGGATCTGCATATGATAAGGAGGATGACGCTAAACGATTTGATCAAAGAAGCTCTTTATCTAGTGGATAACTGTGAGGCATATAGAGAAAAGGACTTAGAGAGTCAAGGAGATGACACATCCTCTCAGCACAGTGTTTCACAGATAAGTGAGTCCATTGCCAAACCAACGGCACCTATTGATCAAGAAAAGCTTATCGACGACTTGGTCAAGAGGTTGATTCCTCTTGTAAGGTCTAATTCGGGAGAGCCGAAGTGGTGTGAAATTGAGAGAAAATGGACGAACCATACGGGGAAAGAGTGCTATTATAGCATGGAAAATGCTAGGAAGAGGTATGTACAACCTGTTCAAGAAGCACCTACTCCACCTATATACATTACAGGGAATGCGCCGGGACCAGTAGGAGTTTTAAGGCCACAGCTTGTCTTAGGACAACAACCTCCGCTGCCAGGTGCTAGAATGGAGGTAGACATGAGATACATGCCAATGATGGAAGCATCAAATAAACCAACGCCAGTACCAGCTACAATGTGGTATAGCAACCAAAGTGAGTACTACCCTTCGGAGCAACAAAATGTGAGAGAAGCACATGGAGTGGTGAGGCCGGTACAACCTCCACCTCCTGGGTTTCAGTCACAAGAAATAAGGTATGAAATGGACGAAACGACATTGCGATTCATTGCAAATAGCGGCTTATCTAGGTCAAAGCTTGCTTATAGCCAAGAGGAAATGCTAAAAAAATCTCCTCAACCAGAGACATATTGTCACAAAAGTCGTGACAACCACTTAGTCAAACAATGTCCTCATACGGAGATCACTAAAGTAAATGCCTATTGTCTTGAGTGTGGCATCACTCACTTGATCTCCCATTGCCCGAAAAAACCAAACCAAACCAGGAAAATCACGACAAATGTATCAGGGATTGTTCAGCTCCCTAGTAGCTCAGAAAATGAAAATGTCGTACCAATTCAAGTGGTTACGAGAGCACAAGCTCAAAAGAAAGCTGATGAGAATCCAGAGACAAAGAACACGGAAAGTGACACGAGTCCAAAGACAGATGATGGACCAAAGACAGACGCACCTAGTCAGAAAACCAAGAGCAAACGAAATAGTTGGAAAGCTAGAAAGACTAGGATGAAAGCACGCAGGGAACGAGAGCAAAAATCCCTAGCTGAGAAGCTTATCGAAGCTGAGGAGAAGATAAAACAACATGAGGAAAAGGAGGCACCTTCTCTTACACAGATGGTTAAACCTCTAGAAGAACCACCCACGAATGAGAAACCAAGAAGTGCTAGTTCAGGAGGATCTGTGTTGGTAGAGAAAGTTAATGAGACATTAGATGCCCTCTTGAAAGCCTATGATGCTAGGCTCAAAAACAACCAAACCCAAGAACAAAGGTGGATGACATATCCCTATGCGGAGCAAGAAAAGCAAAGGTTTGAAATGTGCCAGAAAATGATTCAAATAGCCCAAGCTTTATTAGAACCACCAATTGCAAAACCTGAGGATGTGATCCGTGTCATGCCTACACAAGAAATCCCACCAAACCAGGAACTAAAAGAGCCAGATTCTTGTCATGAGCACAGAAAAAACCTCAAAGACCCAGCATTAGAACCAAGGATAGTACTGAATACCACGGATAACTCTTCCGAGGGATTTCACCAAGCTATACCTGAGGATTGTAAAGAGGTAGATGGTCTTGACGAATTGTGGAAACAAGTCAGAGAGGCAAATGAAGCCGATGACCTAAGAAGACGAGTAGACAAGACTGGTGATGGACGAGGAATGTTTCTACCACCAATAGAGGAATTTGAGACTGGATCTCAAATGAATCTAGACGTGCAATCGTGTTGGGGCGACAAAGGATCTGTAGAATCTATGGATAGTCAACCCCATTCGTTAAGAACACTACCGTCCTACATGGGAGAGTACGAAACCAAGTCAGATGTGGTTGCAGTCCCATCACAGAGAATGTCTCCTAACAAAGCCATCGATTCAAAGGGGCTAGTAGATATTCTATCTACCCCAGTCACGTGTACAATAATGCTAGCCGAGTTGCTCAGAATAAGACCAAACATGTGGGCTAATGTGGGTAAACGTCTAGAGAAATTTGGTGTAAAAACCCCAATGACTCAAATCGAGGAAGGCATCAAAGAGCTTGAAATGCCTCAACTAAATACTAGGCCAGTGCCATTAAACAAGGTAAACGAGTATTACAAGGGAGAAGATGGAAACACCACCCTTCCTGTGGAATTCAATGGTGTAAAAACCATGGCAATCCTTGACAGTGGAGCTGGTGTGGCCATTGCAACCAAAGAGGTTTGGAAAAAATGGGGACAACCTGGCTTGATATCCACACGAATGACCCTGCATCTTGCAGACGGACACAAGTCAAAGCCCCTAGGACTGCTAGAAAAAGTACTTGTTACTTCTTGTGGCATTGAATATGAACACACTTTTGCTGTTGTTGAATTTGGAAAGAAGAAAAACTATGAAATCATTCTGGGAAGACCATTCATGCGACAGTTGAAAATGGTCCAAGATTGGGGTTATGACCATATATACCGAGACATATGGAAACCATAACAAAGATAAACTTGAGGGACCATAGCTATAGGGATGTGACAAGAACACCGGTTGAGGAGTTTGATTCCGCCACAATAGCAGGATCAAAACTTCCAGCTTGGTTAGGTAAGCCTAAAGAACTGTGGATGTGTGGAGATTCACAATGTGGTAGCTTGAAACGTGAGGAATGTATCCTAGAGCGGGTTATAGAGGATATGGACTATATCCCAGAACCATTTCCTAAAGAAGAGTTAGAGCCTTTTGGATGGGAACACATCTTGGCTACTCTGGACGTGTGCGCTGTGGAGGATGCTCCCACAACAAAGTTTTGTGATGAAAATGGCTATGATGTCGTTCCTTATTTTGCAGTGAGTGTAATCCAGGAAAACGAAGAGATCCAGACATCAACAAGCTCTCGAACTAAGGAGCAAACAAAGAAATGTGGAGAATCAAAAGATGAAGAAGACGACGAGTTCTATGACTCTGTAGAACACTTCGAGCTTCAAGAAGATCAACGACCCAAGAATCAATGTCATCGCTACACGAATAAGTGCATCAAAAGTGGATTCCAAAGTCCTTGGTGAAGACACATCCACCACAAGCATCCTCATACATGGATCCTAATAAGGATGCAAAGACTCAGCTAGGAGGAATACGACCAGAGCAATGAGCTAACAATGCTCTAATCAATGGGCTAGAAAAGTCTTCCAAGAAACTACCACCCACGAGCAAACAGACATTGACTTTCCACTACTAGCCAAAAAATCAAGGGAAAGTACAAGAATTCAACCTTGCTGAGGATAGTGTGATAGGATGAATCTTACGACATCCCCTATCATCAACTCACGCCATCACTATCACCAACCCCTTCAGTAACAACCATGACAGATCAAAAGAACAGGACAACAAGTCAAAGCCAAAAAGCTCAACAAATCTGGATACCAAAAAGCCAGATCGGCCAAAAACAGATATGGATCAAGAAGACAAAGATCTCTAATGACAAATCACAAGATCCAACACCAAAACAAAAACAAGGAAAGCGTGCACGAACGGGTAAGAATATCACAAAATCACAAGATTTCACAACTCAGGTTTGGGCTCCAAAGAAGTTGATTCAAGCACAAAAAAGTCAGGAATTCATTTGGATTCCAAAACAACCAAAGTATCAACTTTCAAGCCCTGAATCCCGTCACCAACCAAGCATACAAGGGCTTAAGCAAAGACCACTGTCGACTCACACAACAAAAAGGTGGATCGCAAAGAAGTCTCTTCAAACACAAATGAAGCACGGGCAAGTATGGGTTCCCAAATGAGAGCCAGCAAAAAAACAGCCAATAATCGCAAAGAAATGGGTCCCAAAGAAGAACAACAAAACTGCTGTCAGTGCATCGCCGCTTGAATTCTTACAATTCTTCCTACGATTACATTACAGTTATAAGAGAGCAAATCGCTTCAATCAAGCATCGATACAGGAGATTCAAAGACCATTACATTGCTTAGAATAGGAAGCCTCGCCAACAAATGCCAATAAGCAAATTGCTTATACCCACATCTTGCACAACATAAATATTTTCCATGCATTGACTGTGTATGCATAATAGGGCTACATTACAAGGCCTGCATAGGCACAACTTTTAATTGCCCAAGCACAACACATACCCTTTGCGATACCCTGTCGTAAAGGATGACTCCAAATAGGAAGGGGGGAGGCATTCTGAATGCGGACCTAACATGATGACTATTAGAGGGAAATGTTTTGTGAGATGCATTGAATTTTTGCGTTTTATTGTGATAATTTTTTGACGAAATTTAGAGTATATGCCCTCATAGTAGTGTTATAGAGGAGTATGGGGACAAAATCCATATATGAGCCCCTAGGGACATGTGCATAGTCTACATAGCATTTAGATTTCTATTTGAATGAATTTTCTTTTGTTAAGTTTTTTTAAAGATTTTCTTTGTTTATTATTAAGAGAAAAAAAAAATCCATAATCCACATGAAGAAAAGACTGACAAGAGGCCTGAGCACTACAAAGAGAAGAAGGTACAGGAAAACGATGAAACTTCACGAAGTATGTCTCAGCAGCCACTACAACAGCCGAAGAACTTGTCACAAAGCAGTGTCAACATGCAACCGACAAGTCATACAAGTCAGAGTCGAGTATCTAAGCCACAAAATGAGTGAGGTGTTAGTCCCAAAGCTTCAAGTAATATTCTCTGTGGTCTAAGCGTCTTAGCTATTCTAAGTACTGCTCAAGATGGAAGAGTTGAGCATATTTACGTTGTGTCGCTCATGCTGGTATAGGTGAGCAAAAGAGTCGAAGTCTAAGTACTTAAGTCTGGTGAAGTGAAGGAGAAGGTCCAAAAGACACTCACGTAATGAGCACAGTGAGATATGAGTGGAGAAACTTCTACATCGAAAACCCTTCTTGGAAAGGTGGAAGCTATTGAGACATCTTTTGATGTCACATGTGCTACATTTATTCCTCGAAACACCCATCATTTCCTTCTTTCACATTGCATGCTTTTGATGACAAATTTCTCATATGCATATAGAGTGTCCCATAATTGGCACTTGCATCAGTCACTCTTTCCGTGTTTCACCCAAGAACTCACCTTTCATGAACATGTACTTCACGTTCAACTGCTCAACTCCAATAAGAGCGTATACCAAAGGTATTTTTTTCCCACCGGGTTTTTTTTTCCCTTTGGTCATCCAGGTTTTAGACCCCAATCTAAAGACATCTATCACCATCCTCTTGTACATATTCCTTCTACATCAACAATAAGGAAATGCTACTCAAATCAATTGACAAATGAATTGGAGCACCAATTTTAGATAATAGCATACTTTTCCTCAATGGCGAGTCGAAGAATGGCCTACAAGGACACAGATGCAGACAACACTAACAACATGATTGCACAGGAACAAAGAAGTCCTCAATGAAGAAGAGCAGACATAAAAGTAATCAGAGGATCTCAAAAGATGAATGGTTACGATGATAGATGTCCGCTCTAATGGATCATAGTTCTTGTTGTGGTTCGACAAAGATACAAGCAGTGCAATAGATGAAGCCAAAACAACAGCAACGTGTTGACCGCTGGGTCAACAACACAACATAACTCAAGAACAAAGAAGTCCTCAATGAAAAAGAGCAGACATAAGGGTAATCAGAGGATCTCAAAAGCTTTTCCTTGATAATGCACATCGAATGCTCGGTAGGGTTTTGAACCTCAAATTAGAATAATTAAGTCGTGGATTCGGCCTGACAGATCGACTTTGCATTGGAGTGCAAATTGGCCTAAAGAAGTTAAGGGTTTAGCCATACAATTTCTATAAAATCCTTACAAAGTTGTCATTGGCTCACAAGATCAGAAAGCCAATCACTCAATTCTACAGATTGTAGAAGTCGTTTCTGAGAATCACAAATACTCGGAATTCACAGATTTGTTGGAGCAAGTGATGGATGGAGCTTTCTCTATCCATGATGATAAGAGTCAAGTTAAACGACATTGGGTTCTTTTTGAATTTAGATCTGGCAGTAGACCTATAATGACAGAAACAGATGATGTAGCTCGGAGCGTGGATGTGAAAGACATAAAGTTTGTCATTCATTATGATTTTCCTGAATCATGTGAAGACTATGTACATTGGAGTGGACGAACAAGACAAGCTACTACAAAGGCTATAGTCTAGAATTTCTTTCCAACAACAAAACGACAGCAAAGACCACATCGCCATCGACAATCAGGTCATGTCGGGGACGACATGAACGCGGAAGGGGGGAATGTTGACCGTTGGGTCAACAACACAACATAATTCATATTTTGTACCAAAGTCTTATCTTTTGCGAGCTATGAAATGCAGCGGATTATGGCTATAAACGTCATTTGTAATGAGTAGTTATTCTAGTTTCAGAAGTCGGGGTGCAATGGCACTTCCAGATTGTAAATACAAAGCCATTTGACCCTTCCAACCCCATTTCTGGTTAAACCTAAGGTAGCCTTAGTATTGACGGGAGCAAAGCGAACCCCGAACCCCCGACGGCCTCTAAAACACCGGGGACCGAATGGCATGCCTCGAGCCTGTCACCGTAAAGCGAACAGGGGGCACCACCTAGCTTCAGCGGCTAGGAAGCAAACAACACACCACCATAACAAAGTTTTCATCCAAGAGAGATGGATGCTTGGGAGTAATGATGAAGAGGAAGGGAAATGAGATCGAGAGAGAGAGAGAGAGAGAGAGAGAGAGAGAGAGAGAGAGAGAGTGAGAGTGAGAGAGGGGGTATAGCGGCTTAGTACTTAGGCACCACAGAAGGATGGCGAATCCGCACATCCTTCACACATACACAAGCTCACTCCAAACACAAGACTAGGTGGCGATTCCGCACACCTCATATGGGCAAAAAATTGCAGGAAAACATACTCACAAAACCTCAAGCTTTATTTAGAGAATAAGGTGATGAAATGGGGAGCATAAGGTAGGGCAATGAGAAGGGAGAGAGTGGTAGAGCACATGGCGGATATGTGGGAGTTGATGGCGAAGACTCGCACGAGGAATATGGCCATCATCCTTCATTTAGCTTCCCTTCATCTTCCATAGCCCAAGGGTGTAGAGGTCATGCTCAAGACGAGCATGGTGATTGCGGTGATGGTGATGGTGTGGGTGTGTGTGTGTGTGCACTAGGCACACACAATGCATAGTGTATTCTTTGGTGATGTTGTGTGTGTTTAGTGTGATAGTGACCCCTCTTTATATAGGGTAGGAGGGGGGAGAAATTCTAGAATTTAGAAATGAAGAAATCATTATCTACACAAACCATGTGATTGTGGGCCCCACTTGTCTGGCTGTGTGTATATGTGCCAGAACAGCAGTCTCATGAGAGAGAGACTAAGAGAGAGAGATGGGTTGATGAAAAAAAGTGAGAGGTGACATGGAGAATAAAGTAATTACAAGAGGGGAGAGAGGGGAGTGTGTTAAGAGGTGAATCTGTGTGCAGATGTGTGTGAACACAAGAAAATCAGGTAACCACTGGGTGGGGATGGGTCTGTGGGCACCTTTTTCAGTGAAACTAAGTGTGTGTGAGTGTGGGGGAGGCCATCTGGCTACAAGACAAGAGAGATTTTGAATTTTAGAGAGAGAGGGGGGTATTTGGATCATGGGAGAGTGTAGGAGAGAGAAAAGGGGGGTGGGGTATACTGTTTTGGAAGATAGCATAAGTTGCATGTGAGTTAGGGTGCATTATTGGTGAGTTATAATGCATTATTGGTGAGAGGTGGAGTAGCTTGAGGGGAGAGAGAAAGGAGAAAGGACAAGGGGAAGAGAGAGGGGGTTGACCTTTTGAGTGGAGGAGAGGAAAAGGGACACCCGGCGGGGCAACAGTGAAGAAAAAGGAGGCAAGGTGGGGATGGGCTACCCCGCAGGCATGAGGTGGCCTATTTTACCTTTCTTATATATTTACATAATCATACTTTATTTTTTTCTTACTTTTTCCAATGCCTTTTATCACTCCCTCCCTAAGAGGGGGTTTTCATGGGGTGGGGACGAGAGAAGATGGGTATGGGAGCTTGGCTTTTGAAAAGCCCCCATCATTAGCCCTCCCCTTTTGGCTAGAGGCATTCATGCCTCTAGCTCATCTGTTTCTTCTTCTGCTTAGCTGTAGGATTCGATATCGAGTTGCCTTCTGAACTATCCATTCCATTTGGCCATTGGTGAGATTTCTGGGATATTCGTTGATCTGTAACAGGTCCGGGTGATAGCTTGTTTCTTGGAAGAGTGTCGGTTGATGAAAGGGGAAGACCATGGCTTCCAGAACTTTGTGACAGTGTCCTCCTGGATCCCAAGTGAAAAATAGGATCATTGTTTGGAGTGTCCGAACAATAAAATTTGCATGCCAAATTGGATCAAATTTGTAACCACCAGTAGCGAGAGGGGAAATGAGCATCTTGGCTCCTGCAAAGACAGAACTGAAAATTATGATTCCCAAGAGTGTACCAAGAATCCACCATATATGGCCGCCTTGTTGGTGTGGTGAGCTCAAGTTATCTTCAGAGTCCTACTTACTGCCATTAGAAAAAACTGCAAGCATATCATGCTTCTTTTGGGTGTGCTCAAACATGTCAGCTTCCTTTACTGATGCTAATAGCAAGCCACCTACCTTGCGGCTTAAATACAAGCGTAATCCACTTACGTTTCTCCAAAGAGAGGATGCACTATTTGTAAAAAATTGTACCAAATTGCGAATGAGGTCTTTATTCTTGCATTCTATCAGGCTTTTGTCTATCCATGGATCCTTTGCTCTTATCTCCATGCTGATCTTCTCTCTATATGTTAGAGCAGCTAGCCATAGCCATAGGTCTGATGCATCCCATACAAACACAATGCTGTGTTGTGGAGGAGTTTGGAACATCCTTAAAAGGTTGGCAACATATTGATCATCAAACTTACTATGAACATCCTCACATAAACTGGAGGCATTACCCATCTCCAAGTTTATAACACCCTTCAGTAGACTAGAGGCATTACCCATCTCTAAGTCTATAACACTACACAATAAAGTCTTGTTCGGCTGCCAAGCCTCTGGAGCAATAGCCAACTCCAAACATTCAGTCATACTTACCTCTTCGTTATGGTCCTTAAGTGAAACTGCCTTGATGCAAGATTCCTTTAGCTTGCTACACTGTCCTTGGTCCATGGTGGTGCACAGGCTTCCGTTTTCAAAGCCCTCCCCTTTGCTTGATATGTTGTCCACCTTCTGCAAAGCCTTGCTAGCAGGCTGGTCTTCCTCTTCTCTTGTATCTTTCATGCCCTTTGCATTCCTCTTACTCTGACGAGGCCTAATCAATACTTTACACCTTCTTACCCTTACTGCCCAATGCTGTCGATTGATCGCTTTGGTGCCTATTTCATTCAAGGTTAAAGATGTACTCACATTTGTAACACAATTTTCTTCACTTACCTCCCCTACCTGGGTAGCATCTTTTGATTCTTTAACCTCTTGTTCCACTGCTTGAGTTCTTTGAATAAACTTCTTACTTGATCCTTCTTCTGTTACACTCATTTTGACCTCTTCTGCAAGACCAATGATACTTGGTGTGCGGGTACCAATTGATAGTGGGCGTAGGATGATTGTAAGTGGTGATTGTGGTGGTGGTTGCATTGGTGACTGGTGTCGAATTGGTGTGGCCAGCTGTGGTTGCACCGCTGGTGGTGGGATTTGAACAGGTGGGATTGGTTGCCTGAGTGGCGGTGGTCTTGCTCTTGGTGGAGAGATCTGATTCTGTCTCCCCCCTCTATTGAAATTCTGCCTCCTCCGGTGTGGGTAGTAGTACATTCCACGGTCATCTTCCCCATAGTTGTAACAATGGTACTCTGGGTTCTACCTTCGTTGTCCTCTTCCTTGTTCTGGGTTCCTTCCAGGTGTATGCCCTTGCTGCACCAGATGCACAGATAAACTCTCTAGTTGGGTGGTGATGCGACTCAGCAGGTCTTCCTCTTCTGATGCCTCCTGTGGTTGGACTCTATGATTGGCTGTTGCAGTCACTGGGGTTGGTTGGGCCGAGCTTGTTTCCTTTGACTCGTTTACTCTTGCTTGCATGCGTAGCTTCTTTTCTTTAAGGCGGGCTACTTCGACTGCCAACTCATATGTTGCAGGAAACCTTCCCTTCACCTTCTCTCTAAGCGACGACCATAGACCAGCAATGAAACGGTCCTTCTTTAGGAAATTAGGCGCTCCTTCACCTTCCTCCAGTGAGGCAACCCATCTATGCCATAAGTCCACAAATTTAGACTCGTAGGTGGTATACTCCAGCAGGCCTCCCTGCTTTAATTCTGTCAGTAACTGCCATAGCCCCTCCGAGGTTGTGCCTCCACCAAACCTCTTTACAAAAGCATCCATTAACACATCCCATGCATTCTTGGTGGCCTGGGGCAATGAATTATACCAGGACTTGGCCTCTACTTTCATCAGTAGAGGAAAAAATCTAAGTCGTGAAGCATCGTCATCTTTGTTGGAGACGATACAAGCAATGTCGAAATCATCCAAAAAGTCGGTGGTGAGATCCTCTCCCTTCTTTCCACTGAACGTGGGGAAAGAAACACTTGCCATGGTAGTGACTCAGGAAATTACAAAACTCCTTTTTCTTTTTTTTCCTTTTCTTTTTTACATTACATTAACAGTAGCGGCTCATAGCAGTTTTTTTACAAGGGTGGGTGGATAGGTTAAAACAAGATAAAGATAGAAACATTAAAGGAATGATGGTAATCTAATATGGGGAGAATGATAGGGTTCAGGGAATTGAGGATTTCTCCTAGTACCACCGCACCGAATAGGTGTACGATCTTCTGTTGGTAGAAGACTTTCCTATCTACATAGATATTCACATGCGTATGCTGCAAGAATCTGAACGGGAATGTCGTTGGCCCATTTTCCATCATGCACAGAGGATGAAATACTTAATTATACTCTTATCGTGCCAGTGTTGATGAGTCGGCACATCCACAAGAGGTCGTCGCCTTTCATGGGCTCTACCTTTCCTTCATTGCTCAGCACGTACGCGGTGATGGCGACGCGTCTGACCACTCCCAGTCTCTTGGCTAACAGCAATTGCAGGTAATTTCCGTAGAATGCGTTTTGCATGAATTCTACTCCATTCAGTTGCAACTCGTCCCCAGCCCACTGGGTTTCTCCCGTGGTAGAGAGCTTCTTCAGGATAAGTTGTACAGGGAGAGGAGGAAGATCCTCCACTCTCTTTACAAAACAGCGAGAGCAGTAGACGAACCACTCTTCTCTAGGACATGGGAATCTTCTTACCACTTCTTCTTCCGGATTGTCGAAGTGGATTGTGATCCGAGCTTATTAGAAATTTTTGTTTATCATAGTTTTTTGGTTTTCCTTGCTTCTAGAGGTTTACAATAAAAGAAAGAGTGAGAACAACCTCTTGGAAAAAAAAAAATGATTTGACAGGAATTTTTCTTGACTAGTTCACCGGAGGTGAAAGGTAGAGGGAGAACCTAGTGGTAAAGGAAAGGGAAAATATGTAAATATGAAAAGAAAAAATATGATGTGGTTGTGGAGCCATGCACCCATGATTCAAGGGTCATGAGTGGCTCATATCATCATGGCTTTGGAGCCATATGATGATTCAAACAAATGGGACCCAAGTGGAAGACTTGGTAAAGGAAGAAACCAGACACATGATTTTGCTGAATTTTTAAAAAATACTTCCACTCCGATCCAAGAAAAGTTGTCTTCATCAAAGTTGTAGCTGATGAGCTGGAGATTCTGGCCATATTTGTTTAATAATTTTTGCATCTACGGTCTAGGAGATATGGCCAAAATGATGGACGCCAGTTTTTTCAACTGTGGTGGAGACCACCCCCTCTACCTTTACACACACACACCCTTTCTTTTCCACATTGAGACCTTCTCTAAAATCAGCCATTAGTCTTCTCACCCTCCTCTCCTTCCTCCTCTCTCTCAAGCTCAAAAACCCATCAAAATTCCTCTTCTAATCACCTCTCAAGTCATGCTTAATCTTGTTGTAATTCATAAGTCCTCATTCAACCCCTTTCTATTATTACTAGATATGTATTGATTTTATGTAGATTCTTTAGATTTTAAAATAAGGAAGCTCTTGGACTCAAGCTATGGAGGAAGGAGTGAAGACAACACAAGTGATGATGGAGCTAATTGGTCAACAAATCACTTGGAAGGAGCTTCTTCATTGGTTGAATGTCCCTAATCAAGCTTCATTTGTACAAATTACACTTGGATCTTAACCTCACTCCTAATCACTCTCTTTCCTATATAAAGAGGCCTTCCCCTTTGTAATTTTAAGCCTCCCTCAGCCCCATTGAGCCTTTGTATCACTCACCATGAGCCCATAAGCTCATTCATTCACTCTATTCTTGCACATCCTAGAGTGCAAATTGTTTCATGCTAGTAACCTCTCCTCCTCTTACTTATGTTAATTAAGAGAAATGTTTTATATGCGTGTGAGAGTGCTTGATGTGATCTTGGCTAATCCTTGAGTGATTGTTTGGTACTCTATATGCTATTTGTGTTGGGAGTGTTTGAAGTCATCCATTCCTTGTACACACACTACGGTTAATGCTTCATTCATAGTGATCTCTCTCTCTCTCTCTCTCTCTCTCTCTCTCTCTCTCTCTCTCTCTCTCTCTCTCTTTGTGTAGCGGTCCTAGTCCACGCTTCCAAGACTAGGTGGTGCCCTCATTTCATTTCCCTTGTGGCGCAATGGAGTTTGTTTTGGTGTAGAGGCCGCCATTCCAAATTTCCTTCGTCATAAATTGGTGCCCCCACTGAGGAGTTCTCAAGCAGCGCTCTATCAATCCTATGAAGGAAGATCCATCAAATTCTCCGAGACTTCCACTATGGTCTCCCCAAGAAGCTCGAGAAAAGAAGCGTCTTTATCGACAAACGGCACGTATGCGGGTAAAGAGAGTTAACTACACACACCCTTCTTTGCTTCAAGGAAAATCTTGTAGTCATCAAGTCCCTAGGTCAAAAAATTGTGTTGAGTGCTTTGTGGCTGGTGTGAAGACACTTCCTTTGAAGCCTCGACTTCAGGTGGTGAAAGCACTCTCAAACTCGGGAATTAACAAGTTTTTGGAGGGGGAGCTACACATCAATGGGGTGCGGTATTGGCAAGAGGCTACATATGGTGATGCACTCCAACTACTACTAGCAAGAAGGCTCAAGGTGGTTGAGAGGGTAGCCATCGAACCCTATGAACTCTACAAAGCTGAAGATGGTCACACCAAAGCTAGGCTAATCACTGGTGAGCAAATTCTTCACATCTCTCAAATGGTGGGATCCAAGAGAGCTCAACTTCAATGAAGTGCTTCATGGAAGTTTGTATTTAATGCACCAATGAATAATCCCATTTTCTACAACTTTCAATCAGTTCAGAATATTAGGGTGAATGTGCGCATTGATAGAAAGATTTTTTTCCAACAAAGATTGGTCTTCTATTTTGGAGCTGAGAGGTTGAGAGAGATATTGTTGTCCCTTGACCCTATAATATTTCCTATTTTGGAGTATAATGTATCTTTTGATGTTCACATCTTCATCTTGCTTTAAGCATACTCCATGAATCATAGGGATTTATCTGGACCTTTCCAACCTCTTGCTAGACAAACTGTGCATATAATAGCTAGCACAAAGCTTAGGTTCCAAAACATCATAAGGGACTTACTAGGCCCTCGTCGTCTAGCTGAGATTAATGCATCTATCAATCCATTTATTCTACCCTTAATAAGATATGATTTGGGCCTAGACGTTTTCATCTTTGTGATGTATTGAGAGGAAGGCAACCCAGTTTTATAATGGCTTTCCCAAATTTTTTTGGGCGTAGTGGGGAAAATGCTGGGGATTTTTTGGATAACTTGGAGATGGCTTTCCTTGTCTCTGGGAGGGATGACGAAGCATTGAAATTGAGAGCTTTTCCTTTGGTGCTCAAAGAAGAAGCTAGGGTATGGTTCTAGGCTCTAGATCCAACCCAAAGAATTGATTGGGAGGGATTGAAGGTGGCTTTCCTACGAAGATTTCAACGAGCCAATTCGGCAGAAGAACTATGGCAACGGCTTTTGTCCCTTCATCAAGTTGACCCTCATGGTTATGCAACCTATGAGGAAGGTTTTCTGAAACTTTGGGGGCAATGGTCAGACTCACTAAACCCTGGTGAGCGAGCTCCCAATTGCCTCCAAAAGGATCGATTTATCTCAGGTTTGTACCCCTTGCTAAGGGAGAAGGTAAAGAGAAAATTTCCAAATGCTTTTGAAGATGCCTTAAGAATTGCTAGGGAAAAGAATAGAAAGATTCTCTATCAAGCCCAAGATGGCCAGCTAGCTTTGGGAGGCAATATCACAACTATGGAAGCTTCTCACATACCTCCAAATGTGCCTAATGCACCAGACCTCAATAGAGGTCAACAAGAAGATATGCTCCAACAAATAAACAATCTCACAAACCAGCTAGAGGGGTTGAGAGTAAATCTTGTGCAGGGTGCAAGAAGGCCTATTGAGGGAAATGGTGGGAATCGGCCACCAATGCGACGTCAAGCAAGGGAAATGTTGTGTTACAATTGTGGGGAAAATGGCCACGGCATGTATAATTGCCCTCATCGCAGAAGATATGACTACCCTGTCAGAGGTCCTCGACAACAAGTATGTCCACCCCGTGCTAGAGCTCAAGCACAAGAGCAACCGCAACCTCAAATTTTTCAGCCACCTCGTGCTCAAGCTCAAGCTCCTGCTACTCAACCAAATGTGAGCATCATAAGGATGGAGGAGGTCCTCAAGGGCAGAAGCAACCAGGAAGAAATAGCTAAAGGGAAGATGAAGATAGATGAAGTGGATACAATGCCTATCAAACGTGTACGTGTCCAAGAAGAAGTAGGTAAAGAAACAAGAAAGGATGCAAGCAATGAAGCAAGTACATCTCGGGCAACTAAAGATGAAGCCAAGAAGAGAAAGACCCGTACTAGGTCTCAAATTGACATTTCTGATTTCCCTATGGGATCTCAGACACAACCTTATGACTTGACAGCTGATGTGAGCTCTCAAGGACCAAAGATTACTTGGCCACAACTACTTCATATCTCCCCAAAGCTTCGATGACAATGGTCAAAAATGGTGAGCACGAGGGCAAAGCGAAGTAAGCTAGTAAGTGTAATCAAAGCATATGGTCTCAAGGATATAGTGCCGTTGGTGGAGGCTCAAATCAAGGGACAACGGATTCCAAAAACTTACATTGATAGTGGAGCAGAGTTTTGTGTCATGACAAAAAAGCTAATTCATCAATTGGGTTTAGAGGTGATGGAATCATCAAACTTTAGGGCAAAAATGGCTAATAATGTCTCTGTCACTTGTGTGGGTGTAGTGAAAGCTTTGAGAGTTTCTGTTTTTGGAATCACTACAGAGGTTGATGCTTATGTGATGCCAGTAAAGGGAGAAGGATACCCCCTTATTTTAGGATGACCTTGGCTCATGGGTATAGGAGCTAGGCAAGATTGGGCAACAAGAGACTTGGAGTTGAGGCCTCGCATGGGTGGCCATAGTCGGAAGGTGGTTTATAACCTAAAGAATGGGCGACAAGAGAACCTTGAACTAGAGACGTCAGCTGATGAGTGGAGCTCAAGTGGATGCTCCTCATCCATGGATGAGGAAGAGAGTTCAAGTGAAGAGAGTGATAGCACTCTCGAAGTCATGGGTGCCACCATAAAGGAAACTACCTCATAAGAAGACAACCCAAGGATCCAAATGGAGAATGTGTGGGATGCCAGCCTAGAGGAGATGTTATCCAAGGATATAAAGGAAGAAGAAAAGGAGGGTTATGTAAATGTTCTCAAGAAGCATGCATCATTGTTTATTTCTGATTACACTCACATTACAGGTGTCACTGCAGTGAAGCATCATATCCATCTAAAAGAAGGGAGCAAGCCAGTAGTACAAAAACTAAGAAGATTAGGAGTTGTGCAACAAAATGCATTGTTGTCTGAGGTGAAGAGACTCTTAGAAGCAGGATTCATATACCCAGTAGAAGATTCAGAATGGGTCTCCCCAGTAGTGGTGAGGCCAAAGAAGAATGGTAAATGGTGAGTGTGCGTGGATTACAAGCCACTAAATGATGCAACAAAGAGGGACCACTTCCCTCTCCCATTTCAAGATGAGATTCTAAATGAAGTAGCATGCCATGAGAGATACACAGTGTGTGATGGCTACTCTGGCTACTTTCAAATACGCATTGCAGAGGAGGACCAGAAAAAGACTACTTTCATCACACCATGGGGATGTTTTGCATTTCGAGTCATGCCTTTTGGTCTCACCAACGCTCCAGCCACCGTTCAACGATTCATGAACATGGTCTTCCAACCTTACTTTGGTAAGTCCATAAGGGTTTTCATAGATGACTTTTGTATTTACAGCTCCAAAAGTATGCATCTCGGCAAGATTGATGAAGGATTTACTCGTTTAGCTAAGCTGGGTGGACAACTAAACAAGGACAAATGTCACATTGGGAAAAGCAAGGTTACACTATTAGGGCATGTAGTGTCCATTGATGGAATCGAGGTAGATCCTGAAAAGATAGAAACATTGCTAAATCTACCTTCCCCAACTTCCATCAAACAATTAATCTCCTTCTTGCAAAAGCTAAGATATTTGAGTAGATTCATACACTTACTCTCCCAAGTGATATTTCCTCTACAACAGCTGACTCATCAAGAGACGCTTGTTTGGAGTGAAGAAAGTGAAGGGCATTTTAGAGAGATTAAAAAAATGTTAGGGTCACTCCCTGTAATCCTCCAACCTTGTTGGGAAGAAACATTCTTTGTAAACCCTAGTGTGGGAGAAGAGGCCATTGGTGCTGCCCTCCTACAAAAAGATCCAAAAACATCCTTTATGAGGCCTGTGTATTTTTCTAGCCGCCTCATGGAAAACACAGAGAAGGCCTACACCCTGATGGAACAGCTAGTGTTAGCTCTCATGTTTGCGGTAACCAAATTTCGGCCATACTTGCTGCCGAAGAGGTTTGTAATTATCACTGTGGAGGATATGTTTCCCTATGCACTACAACATATGGAAATCTCTGACAAAATAGCAAAGTGGGTGGTGCGACTTCAAGAGTTTGATTATACAATACAGGTTGAAAGAACAACTCGAGCATGCTTAGCCGACATTTTAACAAACAAGTGCTATGAAAAAGTTTTCCATTTGAAGAGAAAGGAACTGCCACCACCTCCAACTCCAGAGGCTTTGTTCAATGCTTATAGCCTCTACTTTGATGGAGCATACAAGAGAACCAAGGATAAGGCAGCTGCAGGCATCGTGGTCTTATCTCCATTGGGAGAGAGGATCCATGGTGAAGGGATCACTCTAGAAGATGTCCACTCCAACAATGAAGCAGAATATCATGCTCTAATTCATGGCCTTCGTTGGTGCCTCGATAATTCAATTAAGAGATTAAACTCTTTTGGTGACTCCATGCTTTTGGTAAGGCAAATGCAAGGTACATGGGCTTGCAAAAATGCCCGTCTCTCTACTAAAATGAGAGAAGCCAAGGCTCTTATGAGGAGATTTAGGGAGGCACAAGTACATCATGTGCCAAGAGACCAGAACAAGGATGCAGACCACCTAGCATCATCAAAGTTAAATGAGTCAATAGTGGGAGCAGTGGCCATCAAACTTCCACTTCAGCAAGGCAAGGAGGACTTGGAAGATATTATGCACATTCTGGAGCAAGGAGAGGCTCCTAAACACTTGAATGCAGGGGAAAGGCGATGGTTAGCTAGGAAGGCTACCAGGTATCGCATAGTAAATGATGACTTGTATTGTCTTGGTAAGGATGGTGTGCTTAGGAGAGTGCCTTTGAAGAGTGAAATTGAAGAGATTTTAAAATCTTGTCACGATGATATGTGCGGAGGACACTTTGCACACGACGTCACTAGTAGAAAGGTTCTACAAGCTGGGTTTACTTGGCCAAGTCTTCATCGTGATGTCAAATACTGGTGTCAAACATGTGATGAATGTCAGAAAGCAGGACCACGACGGCTCATAGTTGAACCTCAGAACCCAATAAAGGTATATGGGCCCTTTGAGAAGTGGGGAATTGATGCCATAGGACCTCTACCACGCACTCAGTCAGGTAAAGAGTACATCATCATGGGAGTAGACTACATGACTAGATGGGCTGAGGCTATGCCGACCAATAGAATTACTGCTAAGGATGTGAGTCACTTCATCTTTGACCACATCTGTTGCCGGTTTGGCACCCCTCTTGAAATACTATCTGATAGAGGACCAGGGTTTAGAGCAGACTTGGTAGGAGAACTCATGAAGAAGCTAAATATTCAGCATCAACACTCTACTCCTTACTACCCTCAGTGCAATGGTTTGGTGGAAAAGGTAAATGGAATCATTTGCAAAATTTTCACCAAACAGGTACATGCTAGGCGCCAAGATTGGGACAAACACCTGAATGGAGCTCTGTGGGCCTATAGAACCTCCTTCAAAACCACATTAGGGTACACACCCTTTCATTTGGTTTATGGAAAGGAGGCTCTTTTGCCCATTGAAGTGAAGTTAACAAGTCTTCGAATATTGGGTAGCCAGGTAGGCTCTCAAAAGGAGAAAGTACATCAAAGGATCATGGATTTAGAGAGGCTGCAATTGGATCATGAAGAAGCCATCAACCACTATTCTCAAGAAGCAGAGAAGCGCAGAGAAAAGTTCAACAAAAATCTAGCATCCAAAGACATCAAAAAGGGATCTCTGGTGCTTCGATATGACAATCGCTTTGACACTCGTAAGGATGGAAAGTTTCTTTTCCGATGGGAAGGCCCGTTCTTGGTCACCAAAAAGTTCAAAAATGGCTCTTACAGACTTCAAGACATTGATGGTAAAGTGCACAAGACCAGGACAAATGGATGGCGTCTAAAGCCTTATCAAATTCGGATAAGGTCAGCTCAAGATCCAAGAAAGTAGGCTAGAGGCATAAATACCCCTAGCCAGGTTTGGGGGGGCTATGATCCGAGCTTATTAGAAATTTTTGTTTATCATATTTTGTTGGTTTTCCTTGCTTCTAGAGGTTTACAATAAAAGAAAGAGTGAGAACAACCTCTTGGGAAAAAAAAAATGATTTGATAGGAATTTTTCTTGACTAGTTCACCGGAGGTGAAAGGTAGAGGGAGAACCTAGTGGTAAAGGAAAGGGAAAATATGTAAATGTGAAAAGAAAAAATATGATGTGGTTGTGGAGCCATGCACCCATGATTCAAGGGTCATGAGTGGCTCATATCATCATGGATTTGGAGCCATATGATGATTCAAACAAATGGGACCCAAGTGGAAGACTTGGTAAAGGAAGAAACCAGACACATGATTTTGATGAATTTTTAAAAAATACTTCCACTCCGATCCAAGAAAAGTTGTCTTCATCAAAGTTGTAGCTGATGAGCTGGAGATTCTGGCCATATTTTTTTAATAATTTTTGCAGGTCTAGGAGATATGGCCAAAATGGTGGACGCCAGTTTTTTCAACTGTGGTGGAGACCACCCCCTCTACCTTTACACACACACATCCTTCCTTTTCCACATTGAGACCTTCTCTAAAATCAACCATTAGTCTTCTCACCGTCCTCTCCTTCCTCCTCTCTCTCAAGCTCAAAAACCCATCAAAATTCCTCTTCTAATCACCTCTCAAGTCATGCTTAATCTTGTTGTAATTCATAAGTCCTCATTCAACCCCTTTCTATTATTACTAGATATGTATTGATTTTATGTAGATTCTTTACATTTTAAAATAAGGAAGCTCTTGGACTCAAGCTATGGAGGAAGGAGTGAAGACAACACAAGTGATGATGGAGCTAATTGGTCAACAAATCACTTGGAAGGAGCTTCTTCATTGGTTGAATGTCCCTAATCAAGCTTCATTTGTACAAATTACACTTGGATCTTAACCTCACTCCTAATCACTCTCTTTCCTATATAAAGAGGCCTTCCCCTTTGTAATTTTAAGCCTCCCTCAGCCCCATTGAGCCTTTGTATCACTCACCATGAGCCCATAAGCTCATTCATTCACTCTATTCTTGCACATCCTAGAGTGCAAATTGTTTCATGCTAGTAACCTCTCCTCCTCTTACTTATGTTAATTAAGAGAAATGTTTTATATGCGTGTGAGAGTGCTTGATGTGATCTTGGCTAATCCTTGAGTGATTGTTTGGTACTCTATATGCTATTTGTGTTGGGAGTGTTTGAAGTCATCCATTCCTTGTACACACACTACGGTTAATGCTTCATTCATAGTGATCTCTCTCTCTCTCTCTCTCTCTCTCTCTCTCTCTCTCTCTCTCTCTCTTTGTGTAGCGGTCCTAGTCCACGCTTCCAAGACTAGGTGGTGCCCTCATTTCATTTCCCTTGTGGCGCAATGGAGTTTGTTTTGGTGTAGAGGCCGCCATTCCAAATTTCCTTCGTCATAAATTGGTGCCCCCACTGAGGAGTTCTCAAGCAGCGCTCTATCAATCCTATGAAGGAAGATCCATCAAATTCTCCGAGACTTCCACTATGGTCTCCCCAAGAAGCTCGAGAAAAGAAGCGTCTTTATCGACAAACGGCACGTATGCGGGTAAAGAGAGTTAACTACACACACCCTTCTTTGCTTCAAGGAAAATCTTGTAGTCATCAAGTCCCTAGGTCAAAAAATTGTGTTGAGTGCTTTGTGGCTGGTGTGAAGACACTTCCTTTGAAGCCTCGACTTCAGGTGGTGAAAGCACTCTCAAACTCGGGAATTAACAAGTTTTTGGAGGGGGAGCTACACATCAATGGGGTGCGGTATTGGCAAGAGGCTACATATGGTGATGCACTCCAACTACTACTAGCAAGAAGGCTCAAGGTGGTTGAGAGGGTAGCCATCGAACCCTATGAACTCTACAAAGCTGAAGATGGTCACACCAAAGCTAGGCTAATCACTGGTGAGCAAATTCTTCACATCTCTCAAATGGTGGGATCCAAGAGAGCTCAACTTCAATGAAGTGCTTCATGGAAGTTTGTATTTAATGCACCAATGAATAATCCCATTTTCTACAACTTTCAATCAGTTCAGAATATTAGGGTGAATGTGCGCATTGATAGAAAGATTTTTTTACAACAAAGATTGGTCTTCTATTTTGGAGCTGAGAGGTTGAGAGAGATATTGTTGTCCCCTGACCCTATAATATTTCCTATTTTGGAGTATAATGTATCTTTTGATGTTCACATCTTCATCTTGCTTTAAGCATACTCCATGAATCATAGGGATTTATCTGGACCTTTCCAACCTCTTGCTAGACAAACTGTGCATATAATAGCTAGCACAAAGCTTAGGTTCCAAAACATCATAAGGGACTTACTAGGCCCTCGTCGTCTAGCTGAGATTAATGCATCTATCAATCCATTTATTCTACCCTTAATAAGATATGATTTGGGCCTAGACGTTTTCATCTTTGTGATGTATTGAGAGGAGGGCAACCCACTTTTATAATGGCTTTCCCAAATTTTTTTGGGCGTAGTGGGGAAAATGCTGGGGATTTTTTGGATAACTTGGAGATGGCTTTCCTTGTCTCTGGGAGGGATGACGAAGCATTGAAATTGAGAGCTTTTCCTTTGGTGCTCAAAGAAGAAGCTAGGGTATGGTTCCAGGCTCTAGATCCAACCCAAAGAATTGATTGGGAGGGATTGAATGTGGCTTTCCTACGAAGATTTCAACGAGCCAATTCGGCAGAAGAACTATGGCAACGGCTTTTGTCCCTTCATCAAGTTGACCCTCATGGTTATGCAACCTATGAGGAAGGTTTTCTGAAACTTTGGGGGCAATGGTCAGACTCACTAAACCCTGGTGAGCGAGCTCCCAATTGCCTCCAAAAGGATCGATTTATCTCAGGTTTGTACCCCTTGCTAAGGGAGAAGGTAAAGAGAAAATTTCCAAATGCTTTTGAAGATGCCTTAAGAATTGCTAGGGAAAAGAATAGAAAGATTCTCTATCAAGCCCAAGATGGCCAGCTAGCTTTGGGAGGCAATATCACAACTATGGAAGCTTCTCACATACCTCCAAATGTGCCTAATGCACCAGACCTCAATAGAGGTCAACAAGAAGATATGCTCCAACAAATAAACAATCTCACAAACCAGCTAGAGGGGTTGAGAGTAAATCTTGTGCAGGGTGCAAGAAGGCCTATTGAGGGAAATGGTGGGAATCGGCCACCAATGCGACGTCAAGCAAGGGAAATGTTGTGTTACAATTGTGGGGAAAATGGCCACGGCATGTATAATTGCCCTCATCCCAGAAGATATGACTACCCTGTCAGAGGTCCTCGACAACAAGTAAGTGCACCCCGTGCTAGAGCTCAAGCACAAGAGCAACCGCAACCTCAAATTTTTCAGCCACCTCGTGCTCAAGCTCAAGCTCCTGCTACTCAACCAAATGTGAGCATCATAAGGATGGAGGAGGTCCTCAAGGGCAGAAGCAACCAGGAAGAAATAGCTAAAGGGAAGATGAAGATAGATGAAGTGGCTACAATGCCTATCAAACGTGTGCGTGTCCAAGAAGATTTAGGTAAAGAAACAAGCAAGGATGCAAGCAATGAAGCAAGTACATCTCGGGAAACTAAAGATGAAGCCAAGAAGAGAAAGACCCGTACTAGGTCTCAAATTGACATTTCTGATTTCTCTATGGGATCTCGGACACAACCTTATGACAGTGTGCCTTGCTTGACAACAGTGATGGCACTTCACCGACCTCCCACCTGATGCTCTCAATTTATAGTTAGAACGAGCGACACGAGATGGAGAATTTACCTCTTGAATGCCAACGACACTGCAGCCTGGCAGTAGCACCTCAATGAAGGCGGCTAGTGCCTCCTTCGTCTCTTCTTCTTCCGTCCTCCAGTTAAAAAATTCCTTCAGCCATTCGTCCATGATTGATAGTGGGCGTCACTTTCAGCATTGTAAACTGAAGGGTCTTAGAAAGCCCTCCTCAGTGGGGGCACCAAATGACGGGAGCAAAGCGAACCCCGAACCCCCGACGGCCTCTAAAACACCGGGGACCGAATGGCATGCCTCGAGCCTGTCACGGTAAAGCGAACAGGGGGCACCACCTAGCTTCAGCGGCTAGGACGCAAACAACACACCACCATAACAAAGTTTTCATCCAAGAGAGATGGATGCTTGGGAGTAATGATGAAGAGGAAGGGAAATGAGATCGAGAGAGAGAGAGAGAGAGAGAGAGAGAGAGAGAGAGAGAGAGTGAGAGAGGGGGTATAGCGGCTTAGTACTTACGCACCACAGAAGGATGGCGAATCCGCACACCCTTCACACATACAAAAGCTCACTCCAAACACAAGACTAGGTGGCGATTCCGCACACCTCACATGGGAAAAAAATTGCAGGAAAACATACTCACAAAACCTCAAGCTTTATTTAGAGAATAAGGTGATGAAATGGGGAGCATAAGGTAGGGGAATGAGAAGGCAGAGAGTGGTAGAGCACATGGCGGATATGTGGGAGTTGATGGCAAAGACTCGCACGAGGATTATGGCCATCATCCTTCATTTATCTGCCCTTCATCTTCCATAGCCCAAGGGTGTAGAGGTCATGCTCAAGACGAGCATGGTGATTGCGGTGATGGTGATGGTGTGGGTGTGTGTGTGTGTGTGCACTAGGCACACACAGTGCATAGTGTATTCTTTGGTGATGTTGTGTGTGTTTAGTGTGATAGTGACCCCTCTTTATATAGGGTAGGAGGGGGGAGAAATTCTAGAATTTAGAAATGAAGAAATCATTATCTACACAAACCATGTGATTGTGGCCCCCACTTGTCTGGCTGTGTGTATATGTGCCAGAACAGCAGTCTCATGAGAGAGAGACTAAGAGAGAGAGATGGGTTGATGAAAAAAAGTGAGAGGTGACATAGATAATAAAGTAATTACAAGAGGGGAGAGAGGGGAGTGTGTTAAGAGGTGAATCTGTGTGCAGATGTGTGTGAACACAAGAAAATCAGGTAACCACTGGGTGGGGATGGGTCTGTGGGCACCTTTTTCAGTGAAACTGAGTGTGTGTGAGTGTGGGGGAGGCCATCTGGCTACAAGACAAGAGAGATTTCGAATTTTAGAGAGAGAGGGGGGTATTTGGATCATGGGAGAGTGTAGGAGAGAGAAAAGGGGGGTGGGGTATACTGTTTTGGAAGATAGCATAAGTTGCATGTGAGTTAGGGTGCATTATTGGTGAGTTATAATGCATTATTGGTGAGAGGTGGGGTAGCTTGAGGGGAGAGAGAAAGGAGAAAGGACAAGGGGAAGAGAGAGGGGGTTGACCTTTTGAGTGGAGGAGAGGAAAAGGGACACCCGGCGGGGCAACAGTGAAGAAAAAGGAGGCAAGGTGGGGATGGGCTACCCCGCAGGCATGAGGTGGCCTATTTTACCTTTCTTATATATTTACATAATCATACTTTATTTTTTTCTTACTTTTACCAATGCCTTTTATCACTCGCTGCCTAAGAGGGGGTTTTCATGGGGTGGGGACGAGAGAAGAGAGAAGATGGGTATGGGAGCTTGGCTTGTGAAAAGCCCCCATCAGTATATAAGGTACCTAGGTCATTTTGTAAAAGGACTTTTTTCATAATCAAAATTTAGCGCTATCGTCTACTGTATGTGAGAGAGAAAGAGAGTGAGTGTGAGCTTCATCCTCTTGCTACGCCCTGCTCGCTCAACACATTGGAGATCCGACTGCACCATTGTTGTAGGCTCGAGGAGAGCTACGCGACGATGCCAAGCATTCCACGCGAGACGAAGCGCACACGCCGACGCATCTACGAGCTATTTGTGGCCGTAAGGATATCAAGCAATGTATGTTTTCCGCGTGCTAGTAGTCTATAGAATCGTGGCGACATAAGCTACACATAGGTACTCATAAATTTCAATTTCGGGCACTTTCAAAATTTTGCTTTGTCATCCTACGCTTTTTCCGTAGATGGGTTTAGAGTGAGGGTTTTGAGTGTAGAAGCTTAGGGACATGTGTATCCTAGTGAGGGGATGGTGTTCCTTCAGTTTCATATGATTCTCGCATGATTAGGTGGGTTACCTTCCGTATGTGTGTATGTGGCTAGGTGGTGTTGTATAGAGCAGTGAGGTACTTGATTGTGGTTTAGTTGGCCTTCCAGAGTGTTGTATGTGTAGGATGATCTAAGCCTGACAAGCTTAAGAGATTTACTCCGTGTGCCTATCGTGTCATCTGTGTCCTCGATTCACATTATGTTGATCTAGGTAGTGTTTGCATGCACTTCATGGGTGTGTGAGTCGCTTCCCATGCAACACCATCTTTCCACTGCACACTAAGTAACAAAGCTCTCTATTGTGTGCCTTGGGATTCCTTCATCTTCTCGCAGTTGTGTGCATTTCTTTGCAATTCTAATTCCAACAATTGGAATCAGAGCAGGTTACGTTCTCCCGAGCTTAGTCGCAAGCTGCTTCAACACACACCTGCTCACTTTCTTCGATTACAATGAGATTTGGCGAGCGTTCGTAGGTTGGCATATATTTTGACAGGGCTTGTAGAGCTTAGTCTGCTCAGATTTCTAATGCGGGATCATTTCGGCCTCCGTTTGTACTACAAGCAAGTCTGCACAAGCAAATTTTGTCATTTTGTGCAAATTTTTTGTCATGCCGATTTCTCCATAATAGGTGCCTTACAGTCTTCTATGGTTTGTGCTATATAGCACCTGTTGTTCCCGCTTTGTTTCTCCTATTTTTGAGTAGCTTTCACATTAGGTGCAACATTTACCATGGTTGACAACAACACAGATGTCTTCAAGATGTTTGTTGTTGAGGACAGGTTGGATGGGGACAATTACCCTATGTGGGATTATATGATGCAACATGTTCTTGTGTCAAAGGGCGTCTGGAATATTGTGCAAGGCATGATGTACGTCCAGTTTTGAGGATGTAGGTGATGTTGAGGATGTTACAGGTCTTACTGCAAGGATTGCCACTATTAGAGTTGTTTTGCCTACGGCAGAACAAGCTCATTGGGATATAAAGGATGCGCAGGCTCATGCTTTGATTGTGTTGTCTGTGAAGCGCACCATTGTTCCTCACATCCGTTCAACAAAATCTACAAAACAGGCTTGGGATATTTTGGCTGGTCTTTATGCAAGTCGCAATGAGGCTAAAATTTCTTTGCTGCGTAAAAAGTTGGAGTTGTAGATTATGCATGAGGAAGATGATATGGACACTTTCCTTGCTAGTGTCAAGCATATCAATGAGCAACTTATTTCTACAGGTGAAGTCATTTCAGAGAGTTCCCTTGTGCAGACTATTGTTGATGCCTTACCAGATTTTTACCAGACTTTTTCTAGTACTTGGAGACTTATGACCCAAGGAAATTCTGAAGTTGTCAAGTTTGATGCATTATGCACATTGCTGTTGCAAGAGTCACTTTCTAGAAAAAACATGACTAGGCAGCGTGCAGTTGAACAGGCTTTTATTGATTCTCAAAGAAAGGGTGGTGACAGCAATACAGCCACTTCTTATGGTTCTGCTGCGAGTGAAAAGAATTCTGTTCCTACTGCTTCTGCTGGCAGAAATTTGTCTAGAAATTTTGGTGATAAGCGGGGAAAGAAACGCGTTGCCATTAATGTAAAGCTAATCATCACTTGATCAAGTCGTGTCCTAAGCTGAAGGTCAAAGAGGCTAAGAAGAAAGAGGGTGGTTCCACTGCAAATGATGGTTCCACTACAAATGTATCCATTGTTGAGTCTTCTGTGAAAGGAGATTGTGTTGCTGATGTTGATGCAGAATGGGCTTTTAGCGCAGAGTACACTTAGGATCGTGTTGTCCATGATGCATGCATGTCAGTTGTTGAAGATTCACATGTGTGGTATTTCGATAGTGGTGCTACAAAGCACATCACCTCACATCATGAATTGTTTACCTCTCTCGAGTCTGTCCCTCATGGGAATTCAGTCACTTGTGCCAAAGATGCCTCTTATCCGGTTCAGGGAGTTGGAAAGATTGTGCTTACTGCTGCAAATGGCAGTTCCTTCACACTTGTTGATGCACTTTATGTACCTGGGATCAAGAAAAATCTTTTGTTTGTATTTGCACTTACTAGACTTGGACTTGTAGTGAAATTTGTGGATGACAGATGTACAGTTCATGATCTCAGTTTTGGTGATGAAATTGTTGTATCTAGCCTTTTATGCCGTGGGCTATATAAGATCACTTTGTATGACAAGTGTGGATAAAATTTTGCAAATGTTGTTACAGATTCAAGGGCTATTTCAGATGCAAAACTTTGGCATGCACGTTTTGGTCATCTGAGTTTTGCCAGTTTACTGCGTTTGCAAAAATCTGATATGGTTGCTTCTTTGCCACCTCTTCAAGCACCTGTCAAACATGTTTGTGAAGGCTGTATTTTGGGTAAGATACAACATTCTAAGTTTCCAAAGGATGGTTCAGTTCAGGCCACATGTAGGTTGCAGCTTGTGAATAGTGATGTTTGTGGGCCCATGCAAACTCCGTCCTTGGGCAATTACCTTTACTTCATGACTTTCATTGATGATTACTCCAGGCATGCATGGGTATTTCACTTAAAGCGAAGTCCAAAGTTTTTATGTGCTTCAAACAATTTCTGGCTATGGCTGAAAATGTCTCGAGGTGTACTATGGACACCCTGGATTCCAATCGAGGGGGGGAATATATGTCTCATGAATTCAATGCATTTCTGGCTAGTCGTGGGATAAAACACCAATGTACAGTGGCTTATACACCTCAGCAAAATGGTGTTGCTGAGAGGAAAAATAGGTCACATACGAAAATGGAATGATATATGGTCAAAAGTCAAGCTTTGCCGCATTCTTTTTGGCTTGAGGCCATCATGTGTGCTACTTATGTACTAAACATGTGTCCTACAAAAGCTTTGAAATCTATTACTCCATATGAAGCATGGCATGATAGAAAGCCTTCTATGGAGCACATGCGTGTTTTTGGATGCTTGGCAAATGCTTTGGTGCCACAAACATAGCGCAGAAAATTGGATGATAAGGCTGTCAAATGTATTTTTGTTGGTTATAGTGCTAAAAGCAAAGGTTATAGGTTGTATCATCCGCAAACAAAACGTATTCTGGTTTCACGGGATGTAGTGTTTGTGGAAGATTCTGTTTAGCCCTTGCTGTCATGTACTAGAGACAGTAATGTAAGCTCACAAGACATTTATGACACTTTGTTGCCTCTTTTTGGTGGTGGAAATACGAATGTAAGTTCCAATGAGGCAAATGTACAGCCTATGGGGGTTTCTAAAAATGTTATAGATCAGCCTATTACTGATGCAGATGTACATGATGTACTTGATGAGGAAAGGGCTAAAAATGAGAAGCCTAGATGTATGCCAAAATGGCTAGTGCACACATTGCGTCACAGTAAATTGGATGCATCTTTGTCTAGTCATACTCGTTCAAGCTCCTTCCATCCATCTTATGCATCAGATTGTTATGCTTTGGCTTTGTCTAGCTTATATGATGTTGAGGAGCCTCTATCTTTTGATGAAGCACAAAATTCAAAAAATTGGATGGCTGCCATGTAATCATAATATGATGCACTTATAGAAAATGACACATGGACTTTATGTGATTTGCCTCTTGGAAAAAAGGCCATTGGTACAAAGTGGGTTTACAAGTTGAAACGCAAGCCGGATGGTGAGATCGATCGCCATAAGGCTCGACTTGTTGCAAAGGGTTATGCACAGCAAAAAGACATAGATTATGAAGAGACTTTTTCTCCCACATGTCGTATGACTACTGTGCGTTTTCTATTGGTTGTTCATTTTGGTTGGGATGTACATCACTCAGACATTGTTACTACTTTCTTGAATGGTGACATATTTGAGGAAGTTTATGTAACGCAGCCTCGCGATTTTGTCATAAAGGACAAGAGGACAAAGTGTGCAGATGTAAGAAGGCTTTGTATGGGTTGAAGCAATCTCCTTGTGCTTGGTATGAGAAAGCTGACACTCATTTGGTCAAACTTAGGCTTTAGTAACAGTCCAACAAAAAGCATATTGTATGTAAAGCGTGAGGGTGATGTACTTCTCATTGTGGTTCTTTATGTCGATGATTTGCTGATCACTAGACCAAATGAGAGACATATTGCTGAACTTAAGATTGATTTGAATGCTACTTTCAAGATGAAAGATTTGGGCCCGTTGCATCATTACTTGAGTATATAGTTTAAGCAGTGTGATGGTGGTATTGCCTTGTGTCAAAAAAGTTACATAGAGACATTGCTATGTAAGTTTGGACTTGAGGATTGCAAACCTATTGCCACTCCCATGGAAATAGGTTTGAAGTTGAGTCTACATGATGCTGGCAATCCTGTTAATGTCACTCTTTACCAAACTACTGTTGGCTACCTCATTTATGTATGCAACATGAGGCCGGATATTCAGTTTGCGATCTCACAGGTCAATAGATTTATGCATAGTCTAGGGTCTAAGCATGGGCAGGCTGTCAAGAGGATTTTTTGCTACCTTAGTGGAACTTTACATCTTAGTTTGTTTTATCCCAAGGGGGGGTCATTGCCGCCAGACTACACGCTTTTTTGGACTCAGATTGGGATGGGTGTTTTGACACATGAGTGTCCACAAGTGGTTTTTGTTTCATGATTGGCAGTTCATGTATATCATGGCTGAGCAAGAAGCAACCTACTATGGCCACTTCGAGTTGTGAGGCTGAGTACAGGGCAGTCTTCACAGCTACAATTGGGTGTGTATGGCTCAGACGCCTTATGGCTGATTTGGGTGTTGGACAGGACACTTCCAACACTATCTACACTGACACTCAGAGCGCATTGGCAGTTGTGAAGAACCGAGTTTTTCATGCTCGCACAAAGCACATTGGGGTGCATTACCACTATATCAGGGAGAGGCTCTCAGCAGGAGAGATCAACTTGGCTTATGTTCCAACACAGAACAACCTTGCAGATCTTTTCATAAAAGCATTGTCTCGTGAGAAGCTTGAAGATTTCCACAAAGCTTTGGGCTTACTCCCCTTTGTGGACTGATCATGTCCTCAGGGCATGGCACTTCCCTTTACGCATGTGCCAGCTCTCGTTCACCGCATCACTCCAGGGGTAATATGTTACCATATACATGTGGTAGTGATGTGTGTGAACACACTAGGACCATCGGGGCACTTTTCCCTCTTTAGGAGGTTTTTTCCCCCACGCATTGTATATATGCCCATCACTCTAGGGCTATACATATTTCCATTGCACACTAAGTAACACACTCTCTATTTTGTGCCTTGAGCTTCCTTTGTCTTCTCCAAGCTGTGTGCATTTCTCTGCAACCCTAATTTCAACAATTGATTGCGATTGATGGTCTTGGAGGTGTATGGTCGATGGTGATCGGCCATAGAGCTCTATGGTTGATGGTGATCGATGGTATGTAAACCTTGAAGTTCAAATCCGGCTCTCCTTTTCACACTTGATTCTGGGTACTGAGGAGTGGAGTCCCTTTTGGTTAAGCTAAAAGTCCAATCCTTAACAGACTGGATCCATTGGCAGGAAGAAAAGAAAAGAGAGTAAGAGAAAAAGAAAAAAAAAACAACAAGAAAGAGTGTGTGTGTGTGTGTATTGAAAGAGAACTAATTGAGATCTTAAGTGCTCTATCCTTGAACAAAAGGACTCTGGAAGAAGTTGAGATGTCATCCAGGTCTCAATAGGCCGCAAAGGGGGTGGCATATCAAAAATCACTTCCCCAAAATGTGGAAGTGGAGGACGCACTGACCGTTGTCGTTCCTTTGGACTTGATTAAGAAACATCTGGCTGAGTTGGCTAAATCAATGTTGATCTTTGGTTTTATGGGAAGAGTTCCTCCAAGAGCTGAGCTCATCAACTAGCTCCACAACCCCAATGTTCACAATCATGGAGGATACGTCTCAAATGTGAAATACCTAGATGAAGTTTTTCTTTTTGTGCAGCTCAAGGATAAGGAGGTCGTTGCGAAGGTCTTGGCTAAAAGTACGTTTGTGCTAAATTGGTTTCCCATATGCATTCTCCCCTTGGACCCTTCAAATCCCCCAAAGCATTTTAGGACATGTGTCAGTATGGTAAAATTTTTAAGCCTCCCATTGTGTTTGAGAAGTAATCTAAAGGACCTCACAGTAGCTTTGGGTACCCCTCTGTTTGTACCATCAAATAAATCAATGGGCACTGCCACCAACAAGGTGTGTATATGTTGGGCCTTAGAAAACCCCAACCTAAGAATCTTGTAGCGAATGTGGGGGCTAGACTCAAGGTGATCCCACTGAACCTCGTCACCTTCTTTGGAGCATGCTTCAAGTGCAACAAATTTGAACACTTTGCTAGAGCATGCTCAACTGCTACAATAATGACCCCCAACCCAATCTCTGGGAAAAAAGACAAGCCTACAACGGGAAAGATGGTTACCAATGAGGAGACTATATAGAAGGCGATTGAAAAGACCCCTAAGAAAGGGCAGCATGACCCCATCATGGGATCATGAGGGATTCTTGAAAAACCAATCCAAGCCCATTCTAGCAGTTTCAAGGCCACTCGATGCTATCGCTTCATGTCAACTGCCCTAAAAAAACCACCATCCCCTTTGGTTCAGAAGATTTTTCTGTCTCCAACATTTAGTAAGAAAGAGGAAGAATGGCATCAAATATCCCACATCTCATGCAAGAAATTCAAATCCCACGCTTGAGCAGCGAGGTTGCTCAAAGAAGCCCTGCCAAATTTTCCCAAATCCTCCGTACTCTTTGATAACATCTTTGAGGTTCTTTGGGACACTAATCCCGGAAACCTTAGCGTTACAAAGGAGAATGGGATTGATTTGATAGATGAGAACAATGGGAAACAGGGCACACAAGTAGGAAGTTTCAAGGTGGAAGAGTTTTTACCCCTATCGCAGTAATGAAAGAGTTGATAATGCACTCATGGAATGTAAAGGGTCTTAAAACCCATAAGAAGAGCACCCTCTTGTGGAAGGAAGTTAGAAAAGACAATGGAATTAATTGATGGGAGATAGAGGAACATCACCTTGATGCTTCAAGAAAAACACATCAGGCTGTAGGAACCAAGCTGGTTTTCTATGGAGAAGGTGCTAGTGGGTGTAGTGGAGTCTTGTTGTGGTGGACCTAGAACCATAAGTTGTGTAAAATCATCCTTCCGGAAGAGCTCTAGGGATGAGGCTTAAGTGGGAAAATAAAACTTAATCACCATAATCAACATTATGGGCCCTGTATGGAAAATGATAGAGCCATGCTCTGGGGAAACTTAAGGACTTTTATGTGGAAGGGGGATGGTTGCTCGTAGGAGACTTCAATATGGTGGAAAAGAGAAGATACATGACTGGTGCATCAAACATGTTAGCCACATCCAAAAGATATAAATGTCTATGTCTTTGCGGGAAATGGTCCCTTGGAACAACATGCCTCAATTCAAATACACCAGCCTCTAATATGCTGGAACGGCTTCTCGGCTAGACTGATGCCATTAGGAGAAACCTGGACTCAATTTAGGGTCCTATAAGAAATGCCAACATAACATAGAGAGAGGTAATTATGAAAAATGTAAAAGCTTTTTTGTAATTCTATTTCTCATAGTACATACGTCAAAGTTTTCTCAATCACTTGAATGCGTGCTCGTACAAAATGCTTTTCAAGAGCCTAGCTTAAGTGTACACAAAAATCCATGTCTATGAATCTTAATGAGTGATGTGATGTGCGATGAAAGAAAACACATAAGAGTTGTTTTCAAAATACAAAAATAATACCACAAATGCATCCGGAACGTCCAAAAATCTTAAGATAGCTCTTTGAAACACTGAAATCTGATGTCTCTAGCTCAAGATATGGCATTTTTAACCCTAGGGCATCATGAGGTCAGTACCAAGCGAATACAGGCCCATGAGGGGTCTCAAGGGATTCGCTTGGTACTGACCTCATGAGGCCCTAGGCATAAAAATGCCATATCTTGAGCTAGAGACGTCAGATTTCAGCGTTTTAAAGAGCTATCCCTAAGGTTTTTGGACGCTCGGGATGCATCCGTGGGCTTTAAAAAAGCTATAACTTAATACTAGGGCCTCTTGAGGTCAGAACCAAGCGAATAGAGGTCCGAGAGACCCCTCAAGGGCCTCTATTCGCTTGGTTCTTACTCCTTCATAGTCTTAAATAATACCTATCACTATCAAGTACGATCTGTTCCAATTTAAATTGCGAGTACTTCATAAAAAGGTGATTGATACTTGTGTGAGATGCACAAGTACAAGTGTTTCACTTTATAGGATAGCAACAACGGGTCATAAAAAGGCATTCGACGCTTGTGCAAGATGTCATTATCAAGCACCTTACTTTTTTGATGATAGTGACAATTTCACCAAAATGGTTTTCATGGACATTTTCAAAATAAAACAAAAGGTTTTTTCAACGTAACATTAGTATTCTTCCTATTGGCTAAGAAGCATTCTCTCATTAGAGCTAAAAGGCCCAAAAATGAGTTAATTTCTTTCCTAATGCTATTGCTCTCACCAAGTCAATTGGCTGCCCCCTCGGATAGAATTGAAGGTGGTAACCTCTCAGAGTATGTCGAATCACCAGCCATTGAGCATCAAGTTTGAAAAAACAAGGTGAGAAGATCACTACCCTCAAGGGTCTAAGAAACTACTCTCGATTGGGGCTCACCTCTTCGAAGACCCACTTTTCAAAAGCCATCAAAGCTATGAGCAAGCTCCAAAAAGACGTCGACTTGGGAAGCCCTAGGGCCTAGGATACCTTCACCAAGAGTATGAAAAAAGGCATTAAAACTGTAGGCCCAAGAAGGAAAAAATACCATGAGGAACGGTTGAAGTAGCTCACTAATGAAGTGGAGCTACTTACCATAAAAAACCAGGAGGAGGGTTGCATTAAAAGTAGATCATAGTAAATGTCTTGAAGCTAAAAGGGGCTTAATTGACCACCAACTTGAGGAGGTGAGAAAGACCAGAACTCTATCTAGAGAGACCTTTCTTCAATTGGAGGAGGCCAGTCATGTGCACTTCTATAGGTCCCTCAAAGTCAAAAGAAATAGAGGTCTGGTTCACTCGCTCACCGATGGTGATGGATAGGAGGTTAAGGATCCGGATAAAATGGCTTAGTTTATGTTCAACCACCTTTGCCAGATCATAGACCAGCCAGAGGATTGCTCCAAGGAGGTGGAAGGTGCTAGATTGACTCTACTAGGGAGTGTCAAAAGAATGATCTCCCTCTCTAAATCCAACCAATTGAAGAAGGAGCTCACCAAAGATGAATGCTCACTAGGGTTGCAAGCCCTTAGCAAAGAACAGTCCCCTGGATGGGATGGATTAGCTATTGAATTCTTTAGAGAATTTTGGGATTATTTGAGGTCCCCAATCACGTGAATGGACAATCAAGACTTGCTAGATGGGGTGTTGGACTTGAGCATTAAAAGAGGCCTCAACAAGCCCATCCCTAAATATGTATGTTGCTCCCATCTGAAGCACGGTCATCTCATAACAATGATGTCAATTGCCTAAAAAATCATTCCCAAGTCTATAGCCCTCCGACTCTCCCCTTTATTAGACAAAGTCGTCACTCCTCCCAGCACATAGAGTGCTTACAAACCTACAGATGTGGGGCCCAAATCCTAGAGACTTCATGAAAGGATTGTGGGGACCTTTGAGGTAAAAATATCTATTAAGCACAGTTTCCCTCTTGTCCCTCTAATGTTTTCCATTGGATCCAACCCTCTGGTTACATTACTCAAAAGCATGCAACCAAAGGTGAGATTCAAGGATTAACTATACCTAACAAAGACCAACTCCTAGCTAGTGTCTTTGCGGATGACTCACTGCTCTTTCTCAAAGCATGTTCAAATGTCATTAGAAATCTCCTTGATATTGTGAAAACATATGCTCTAGCAAGCATCGGGGTCAAAGTGAAGCATTGAAAAGTCAAGGTTCATCTCTCTATCAGTGCATTCCACCCTTCAAGGTGGAAAGGGGAGATTGTAACAAAAGGGAACATATTTTTGGAGCTTGGGATCCCCATTGGGGGTTGAGGTAACTCACAAGCCAAGATTCATATCGGTGATGGAGAAGGTGAATAGCAAGATGTGAAGGTGGGAGTATGTGCTCCTCCCCTTTTCAAGCAGAACTAAGGTTATCCATTCCTTATTGCTCCCTTATTTAGCCTTCAACGGGCCGTTGCTTAAGCTGGCCAAGTGCAATTGGAAAGAATTATTGAAACCAATTAGAAGACTCTTGTGGAAGAAAAACAATAAAGACTTGGTGCCTGGCAGTGGGCTCAATTGGAGATTGTTGCTAGATCAATAGAGTAAGGCGATCTTGGGATTCTTAACCCTGACATTCATGTAGAAGCCCTTGTGTGCCAAGCTTGTGGTTGCTCTCACAAAATAGGACCAGACATGGGCTATTATGGATAAGGACATGGAGTATAACTCTAAATTACACTCCGAAGGTGGTATGTGGAAAGGGCTTGAGATGCACGACAAGCTACTTGCCCCTCGATGGGCCGTTCTTAAACTATGGGGATGATGTGTGAACTTGTTAGGAATTGCAACAGGACCATGAAGTCCTTGGAATGGGGAGAATTGTTAAGGTACTTCCACAATTCTATAACTCACTGGTCCCCTTGGCTCTCCAAGGCCATAAGCATCCCGCTGACCCCTTTCTAGAGAGAAGTTTCCAGGAAAATTAACAGCAAAGGTATTAAACGTCTTGGGCAACTTTGGGATTATAGCAAGTTTAATTGGAAAGGAGCGGATCAACTAGCTCTCTAGCTTAATTTGAATGGAACAAAAAGGTTACTAATTAGTAGAGATCTAGAATGGGTTAAAAAGGTGTGTTTACCACAATGAAAATCCGAGTTCGAGTGGAAAGCTTGGCAATGGCCTAAGAACAGACACTTCCTTAAACCTCAAACTAAGGAAGTGTACTATACACTTGTGTATTTGAAGGATTGTTTCTTATAGCTTAATAAGGAATGGGGCAAAAACTGGTCGGAGGCAAGATGGGAGACAATTGTGAACAAGATGTGGCACCCGCCATGGCCACATAGAATGAAGGTTTTTGTGTGGAAGCTTCTTAGGGGAGCCATGCTGATTGGAGTCAAGGTACTTTCTAGGGAAATTGGTCCGGACAGATGCTCACAATGAGAATCATCTCGGGAAGACCTCACTCACCTATTCAAAGAGTGCCTAGGGATTTTTGGCCTAGCAAGGAAAATCTGTAAATTGGTCCAGAAAACATGGAAAATAGGATTCTACAAGAATGACCTATGCTCGGAAGGAAAGGTATTCAAGAGTCAAGCACTACTCATAGTCACGCAAATAGTGAGATACTGATATTTTCATCACGTTTGGAAGGCAAGGAACGCTCAAATATTTAAGACCACATTAGAAACAACTATGTTCACAAAGATAGTCCAAGAACGTAGCGAGGCAGTCATTGCCTTTAAGGAATAGATTGTCTCTAATTAGTGAAGCAAGGCAATTAGCACCGTTTGGAATTGGAGCTGATCTCTTTAGATAGCTGATTCCAATGTTAGAATTTAAAGCTATTGGTAAGTCATCAATTCAATTAGTGAAACTAGAATAGAGAACGGACATTGGACTGAAATAGTTATCTGAACTAAAATAGTATACTGAAATGAGAGACATACTGGACAACTGGAAAAGTGTTTGCAGTTTTAGATTCATAGTTTAGGGACAACTAGTACAAGGTGTAACGGGTTGAAGTTCAAATGATTACAACAGTAATGATTACAAGGCGACGTTAAAGGTGAAGAGATTGTAGCTCGGAAATACTTGAAAGCTAAAGCCAAAAGATAAGTGCTAAACCAAGAGAACTAAGAAGCAAGAAGCCCAATTACAATGTAATGGGTCCTATTTATTGCCTTCCACAAGTTACTGTAGTAAGTGTCGTGGTAATTATTGACGTGTGACTGATCCACTGTTCGGCTTTCCAAGACACAATTCCCACCTACTGGGACTGTCTTCGCCTTCTACATCCTTCCCTGCTCTCTTGAATTTTGGTATAGCTCCAAAAATTTGAAAAAACCCACCACCTGATTTTGAATTGGTATCGAGGAACCCATCTGCGTTTCTGGTTGTGGCCCAAACCCTAAACGCTAAACCCATCTGTCTGTTTGCTGAGTTGGCCGATGCTCCTCATGAGTAGGCCGATGTTCCTCATGATTTGGCCTATGTTCCTCATGATAGTACTCCTCTAGTGTTGCTAGCTCTTCGGGTATTTCTAGCTTTATACCATACTTCATGCTTGTTGAGTGCTTGACACCCCTATAATTGTAATTCCAAGGGTGCCCAGCCAAACAAATTCCAGTGCCTCACTGGGAAAATCCACCGTTTGATTCTGAGATGGAACTACCCAGTATCCTTCCACTAAACCCGCTTCCTCTTGCCCTTCTTATGTGTTGGTGCTTCAAAAGTTCCAGTGCCAGCATTTTCATTCTGGATAAGTCTATAAATGGCCTCCTACTCAAGATGATCCCACCTTGCAGTGGACATGTCCAAATCATAAGGCATGAGAGAATTATAGGTTTTGGTGTAGGGATCATATAGCGTGCGTCTACCCTTTGTCAGATGGGTTCTGCCAATTTATGACGATGCAAAACTGTGTGGATCCATCCTTCTAGAAGAGGCTGATTTGTTTTAATCCTATCCTCAAAGAGAATCTCAGCCATTTCTTTGTACTTTGGCCCCAACCCTCGTTTAGCCATAAGATCCTTTTGAGTAATCTTAGAGGACTCCACAGTAAGTTGAAGCAGCGGATTTGTGATCTTGATGAGACCTCTGAGCTGGATCTTCCATTGTCCCATACAGAGCTTGACCCTTTGAATTTCTCCTTGTAGTTCCAAAACATCATTTAGTTGGAGAGCATCATTGATCAGTGCTTGCCAGGTTTTCCATTCTAGAGTGGCTCGCTCATACCAATCCTGAAGATCATCATCAGTGATGTTAAAGTATGTGAGCTGATCCACTGCTTCTAGATGCTGAGGATACATTGCTAGGAAACATTTGGGCAGTTTAGCTTCCTTAGCAAGCAATGCATACAGGAGAATTGGTGAATCAGGCACAAATTCCAGGAAATTAAGTACAACTTGATTCTCCTGCTGCATCATCTTCCGAGTTACACGGACTAACTAAAAGAGTTTCCGGATAGCATTTGCATGTTCCCCTACTGCCATTTGATTCCACGGTCCTTTACTGCTGGAAGTTGATCTTCAATAATAGTTTGTACCCTCTCGTCCAAAACTTCTTTGGAAATTTGCATCTAAAGTAGGACTTCTTTCAGCTGACTCCTCCCTTCCTTCATGCACTTATATGAAGGTCTATTCCCAAGCAGGAGATCCAATTCAAGGGTTAAAGAGTGTGTGCCTACAATAGACTGTCGTTGCTAGCGTGGATTGACTATCTTGTCTCATTAGAAGTGAGTGCCCACTCACGTACCCTTTCCAAAAGCTCTATGTCGCTAGGATGCACAGGTAGTTGAAACAACTCTTGATCATGAAAAGCGGTTGATTTCCAATGCTGGATCATTTCTCTGGCGCCACCATATAGTATTTGAAAGCATTCCAGATTAGAAAGAATAACATCATCCTCTAGATAAATCCTTGTAATAGGAGCTTGCTGATGTCTTAGCCTCTTGTTCAGTGTGATGAGCTATAATGAATGTTTCTCATCACCCTTTAAAGTCTCAGTCAAAGATTTAGCTTTTCCTTTCACATCTGAATTGTGCTACGACTAGTGTACTAGGGAGTCTTCAATGTTGCTTGGCTGCTAATCATCAGTCCCCTAATTGCTGATCCTTGTACTAGTCTGGCTGGTCTATGTTGGGCTGACTGCCCCCTATGGCAACGAATCCACCAACACTAGCTCCTGAACGTGGAGATGGAGGAGAGTCATTATCATCCTCATGTTTATCTGTTGGTTTGTCCTTCCTTCTCTTTTGCTTTCTCAGAATCCTCATCAAGGTTATTCTGCTTATCTATGTAGTCTAAAATAACTTGATTTGCCAAAGCATTGTTATATTTAAAAAGCTTATCCTACAAATCACTCTGCATAGTTTCCATAAGTGCCTTCAAATTATCCATATTAAAAATGGCGTTGCCTTTTGGATTTAGAATATCAACCAAGTTATTGTATATGTATCTTTGTGTTAAAGAGGCTTTTAATGTATGTGGCTAGTCAGCGATGTGTTGAAATCAACTCTCTTCATCCTCAGCATAGCCTTAAATCTGTCAGAGCATTTCTCTCAGCCTCTGCCTTGTCTTTAGTGAACAACGTTTTCTCAAATTCAAGCTTTAACAACTTCTTTCCATTGTCTAAGTTGTCCTAGCTGACTGATTTTCAAGAACATTATGCCGCAAGGATTGTGCCCTTATATCTTGTTTCAACTTTTGAAGTTGCTGCTCACCGATCCTCAGTTCTTCTTTTAACTTTTTCACTTCATCAATGGACGATGAGGCATCCATCATTTGTCCCAAAGAATTGACAATCGTATTCAAAGATGACTAGATAAGCAATGAGCAACCATCCATTTTTGTAGCTGGGTTAGAGGCAATTGGCTCGTAAATCGTAACACGGGCCATATATGGTAATGTGGCAAAGTCAGGTTTCTGCAGAACTAATTGTCCTATGAGGGGGTGATTCTATAACTATTGTAATATTTCCTTTTATTTAAAGTTAAAGCTAATTTGCTGAAAATGACAGGAACTTTACTGGTTGGACTAGCAAGTTCTGGACCTTTTCCTCTATAAGTATGAACTGTCAGTTTCTCAGCACTGCTTATTTTTGGCTGGTCTTTTTCAACAATGGTGTCTTCTGGACTCTGCTCTGATTGTTGATTGGTCCCGACAGTAATCCATGCTAGAGCTTATTCTTCAGATGTTGCTGAAGTCTTAGCTATTGAAGTCTCGCCAACCAAACATTTTACAGTAGCAAAGGCTTAACCTGACTTTCTAATTGCTTCAAGAAAGCACTACTCTTGGCCAATGTAGTTTTTGGTTTCTTTGAACTACTAGCTTCCACTTGTGTGGCCTTCCTCTTCTTTCTAGTGAGAGCCAACTAAGTACCTGGGCCTTCTTCATTTGAAGATAAGTCAACATTGTTAGTTGCTGGGATGGGTTTCTAACTCCAAGCCATCTCTACCTAGTCATGAGAATCAGAAGAAGCTGCCCAGTAAAGAAACTGCCAGACATACCAGGCTTTAAAAATAGTCTGAGACTTTAACTTGGCAGTCTAGTGAAGCACATTATGAGACAAAACCTAACACAAGTTGATCAAAGATTTGGCATCCAGTCTCTTTGCAAGCATCATAGCAAATAGTTTTTCTTAGACATATGTGGGATTATTTTTCAAACACAGAGCTTCAACCACAAACCGGTAAGCAACGGGGACGTCAAGACCTGCTACTACTGGAACCCCTTATTCACTGGCCTTGCATTTTTCCTTGGCTGCATCATCTTCCTTAAGAGATGCACTTATCTTTTCCAGTTGCAATGGTCGGCTTTGGCTCATTTGGCATCTTGAAATCATAAGCAATGTTAATCTGGAGTTGCTGACACTTTCCTACCATACACTACAGTGCTGCCTTCATCAACATTGAAGGAGTCAAGAACCTGCTTGATTATAGATGTGTCAAACTTGATTCTTGTGGCTTGCACAACCATACGCAAATCCCACAGTCGCAGCAAGGCTTCTACTTGCTCCATATACACATACCGTTGTATCTTACTATGGGAAATAAGTGGTAGAGAAGCTTTGATAGAGGTGATAAGTGCCGAAGTTTTGCCTATAGTGTCCTGTATCCTCTCCGACATTTTTCTTATGCACATACACGGTGAAGATCTGTAGAAGAAGAAGACTTACTTCAAGATTCAAATCCATATCTAGGTGTGTCTGGTAAAGATAGATAGCAATTGACAGATGCTTCGGATGAAGAAGTTTGTGGTTGTAGTGAAGAAGCTTCAGAGCTTGGCAATGGAAAATGTATAGCAGTAGGCAGACGTCGCGCAAGAGACTTATGAGGAAAAATGCTTACTCACCTTACTGTGATACACGCTCATGCCATAAAAGCTCCACTATTTATCGTCCTAATGTTCTGTGCACCTCCAATGAGGTGGCATTCATGCATTGGCTAATACTCTCCATGTTCTGTTCCTTGAAATGATTATCACAGACAGTCCCACTGGCCCTTTTTCCCATAAAAATTGATACTGGGTCTAGCACTTCACTGATTCTGCGTACTGACATGGTTTTTTCGTGTTGAGACTTTCCTAACCCTTTGAATGGCTTTGGTACTTCTCATGCTCCCACGGCCATGCGAACAACCCTAAGAGCTATTATTTGCGTTCCTTTGCCTTTAACATACTGGTGACTCCTTACTTCCTTCTTCACCTCTTTTTAAAAAAGGTGAGGAATCACAATGGCCTGCAGAAATCAAGGGAAGGTTAGTTTTTGGCGATGAGGAGGTATGTGGTGGAGTGGTCGGACCAGTAATTATAGTTAGTGCTAGATGTGGTTTGTGGTAGGTCATTGCTAACCCATACATGGTCTAGTATAGAGTTGTATATTGTGGTTGGATGGTGTATCAATTGGTGGAGACCGTGCTGGAGAACGAGGTTGGAAAGGGTTCTATATGTGCTGGTTTCTTGAAGTGAGTCAATGTTGAAATCTCCCATTATGATTAGTGGTCGCATGGTGCGGGTTGAGTTAAGAAGATTGGAGATGCTATGTAGGAAGCGTGGGAGCGATGATGTCGGTGCCCTGTAGAGTGAAATGACTATCGCAAGGCGCTTGTTGGTGCAGTGGAAAGTTGCATGGATTGTTTCAAGTGTTTGATTTATGCAGATGCGTATTTGTGTAGGTATTAGGTTGTTTTTATGGAGAATGGAGATGCCGTGTAGTTGTGTTGAGGATATGCTACAAAAGCCTGGAATGGTTGTCGTATGTTGTCGAGTCTCTTGTAGACAGAGGATGTCGGAGGCCATTAGGCTTTTGTCGTGGATGATATCGTTTTCATGCTTTCCAAGGGAGACGACTTTTAGTGATTGCACAATGTAATGTGTATCTTGGTGGAGATGTAGGTGCTTCTCGATGGGGGAATAAGCTGATTCTGTTCGCAACCTGTGGAGTTCTTTAAGGACAGATGCATCGGTGTGAATGTTGCAGGGTAGCAAGCTCTCGATCAAATATAGATTTGCAGTGTCACGAATTCGTGTGAGAGCAATGTATGCGAGACCGTGAGACCTAATTCCTTTGGGGTTGAAAGCTAGTGTGTTGAGTGTAAGCCCTTGTGATCGGTGAATTGTACGGGCTGCGGCAGGCTATACTGGGAATTGCTTGCGTGTGAGGGTGTTGAAGTAGTTCTTGCCAATTTGGAATTCGCATGCGATGCGTAGAATTGGCGTCCAATTAGGCATTGTGAGTGGGTTGCGAAGATGACGGTGGTCATACCTTTGTTTTTGCCCTATGCTAGGGTTGGTGAAATGAATCCAGAGGCATGTCGTGTCGGAGAATGTAGTGTACAACTTGTAGACGCCTTCTGCACCGTTGACGAGGCCGTCGAGAATGTCCAAATTTCCAGCGCATAGCTCGACCACTAGGCCTGACTTTAGGCGCAATGTTGCTTGGAGACCCGCAGTTTGTCTGGCATCCAATGGAATTGCTATTGTTTTGCTGCATGAAGCGGCACGCTTGTCAATCTCTTTGAATATGTGTGGCTCACCGGGCAATTGTGCGAAGACCTTTTCATTGTGTTCATCCTTTGCCTTGTTAGAGTAGAATAGGTGTGATATGTTATGTCAGCAGGTAACTCTTTATGGAAGGAGCTGTTAATGTAATCATGGTCGCTGATGGTGTGTGAGCCAATTCTCATTCGGTTGAGGACTTCTATAAACTGTCCATCGGTTTGTCTCATTATCGTCGTAAGTTCGTAGAACTTAGGGAATTCATGCTAGTACGAAGGTGCAACCGCCTCTAGAAGAGGTTGCTTGCTTGTGAATATCTAGGAGTCTTTGACTGGGCTAGCTTGGCAGAGGTCACCACAGAGTATGACATCAAGGCCACCAAAAGGTTGGTCGTGTTTTCTCTTGATGGCACGAAGACGTGAGTCATGCAATGAGAAGACACTTGATCCTATCAAGGAGACTTCATCCAACACTACAAGCTCCAAATCTTGATAAAGTAAGGACAATGCATCTAGCTTTTCTGCTCCGAGACTTGTGTGTGTCGTAGTTATCAAAGGCAAATGTAAAGCTGAGTGTATAGTCGTGCCACCAATGTTGAATGCTGCCTTGCCTGTATATGCCATTAGGAGTGCCTTAGGAAAGTCAGGATTGTGGCCTGACTTATGTGTGTAGAAACGAATGAGGGCTTCGACTAGAAAGAGCAACGTGAATGTTTTTCCAATGCCTGCTCTACCTGTGAGGAAGAGATGTATCTTTTCTGACGGTGCTATGCGTTTTTTGAGCATGACATCATCGAGGATGAGTCACTGTTGTGGGTTTAGCTTCTTTATTGATGCGTGGAAATCCTCATTGGTCATGCCAATATGTTTGGAAAAATGTAAAGCAAATGGTTTCTTCGCCGGTTGCTTTGATGGGGTGTTGATCATCACGTTGGCATTGTCGAAATCGTTCAAGGAGCTTACACTTCTCGTGCTGCATGAGGTTGCGATGGCTGTTGCGAGCCTGTCTAGTGGAGCTGTTTCGACAACGAACTGTGATTCATTGTTTTTCACTGTGTCAATGTTTGAAGTGTAGACATAGATCCAAGACGAACCTTCGAGCAGGTGCTCATTCTCATTCCTTGCCCATGGCAGGAAGAGAAGGCATTGTTCTCTGTAGTGGTTGTCAGGGTTTTTTTCTTTATTGTATCTAACGTACCGTATGATGCGTGCCCTTTGCAGCAACGTATCAGGCTTGGAGGGATTTTTGGTTGTGGAAGCGAACTTGGCCAAGCACATGGGAAAGAATGAGTGTGGTCTGGAGGCGTATTTGTCGATGATGGAGGCAGAGAAGATATCTGTTGTGTTGGGGTGCACTTTTTGCAAGGCATTCTTTTTTTTGAGAACGAGAGCACGTTCTTCAGGCGGATTAGTATTTATGTATATGAATTCTCTAGAGGAGCTATGAAATGGAAGCGAGAGACATATGTAAGCAGCTTGTTGTGAACTAATTTGCTGTGTGTTAAGGATTGTGCTACCAACTTTTCACAGTCTCTCCAATGTTGTTGCATTGTTTGCGACACAGTGATCAAGTTGTGCCTTGATTGCTCCTATTAATGTGTTGTCCATTTTTGTCATGTATGAGGTGCAGTAGCTCGCAGCTCCATGTACGTTTAGCACGAACTATATATCTGTGTCTACATTCCAAAGAGAAGCTATTGACTTATTAAAGTTGTTCGTGAATATATTGCTTGGTTTGCGCTTGAGGAAAATAGTGGGTCCCGAGATAGTTGCTTGCAATGCAAGCAAGTATTGTTCCATGGAGAGTTGTGCTTGTTCTAGCCATTCTTCGAATGTGGGTACATTTTGTAAATCAATTTGGCTGAGTTGTCTTCGAACTTGTTGCAAGTAAACCTTACCTTGTCTAGCTATGTTCGCCTCAAGTATTCCTTGCCGGATAATAGTTGTGAATGGCATGGGAAAACGTGGAAATCCAAAACGACAACTTTTGCTCTTCTTTGGGCAAGTCTTATGGTGCTTGTGCTTGTAAGCTTCAGAAAGGTCATTGGGCAAGATGGATCCATCTGTGCTAATGTGGGTATCTATAAACATTACAATATCTTGATCTGAGTGCGTTGTGAGTGATGGAGCATTTTCTAGCCACAACAAACCATGATCATGTTGGCTACCGCGACTTTGGAACTCCATGATGAAAAAGAAATCTCGTATTTTGCCACATATAGACGAATCAATCCGCAATAACCGTTTCATTGCGTTGAACTTGTTCACATAGAAATGAGTAGTTGTAATGGGGTCGGCATGAATGAGGCGACGTTGGTATGAGCTCAGACTCTCCTCAGGCTCTTGGCTCAGCGGGACCACCTTCTCTACTGCAGCAAGAAGCTCTTTCCATCTTCGCTCTGCGGAGGAGAACGTGACAAAAGATGTGGGCGGTCCAAGTTGTCGGATCATTACAAAGACATTTTTTTTCATCTTTTCCTTGTAGTCGGGGGATGTGCGTAGTGCCTCGAAGTCTCTAAAGCCTAATCTTGAGTTGAGAAGGCTCTCTATGTTTGTGTCTTGTACAACTTGCCTTGCAGTCAGAGTTGTACCTGCTAGCTTTCCCTTGCGCATTCGCACCCAAACAGAGGAAGCAACTTGTTGTGATATGATTTTGATAGACTTGAAAAATAAATTTTCGATGTCCAGGGTGAATCTTCTGTCAACGTTCAGGAGCTCCCACTTTGCAATCGTTTGATAATCTTTGCTTGCAGCCTCTCTATATCTTCTAGGGGACCCGAAGAAAAGAGTTGGGAAGCTCAACTCTTCGCAATACTCATCCGTGAAGATGCTCAACGGTGAATTTCCCTCGTAAGGTGCAACATGAAGAATCTTTCCACTGTAATCGACAACCTCTGCCGCACTGGTGACTCCGTGAAGCATGACATCAGTCTGTTCATCCTCAAGCTCAACATCATGCGCATTGGCATCAACGGTATTTGTAGGAGGCATACTTAGACTAGAAAGGTGTGCAAGCCACTTGTCATTGATCGTGACACCTTCTCTCGTGTAGAGTGGTGTGGACAACAGCGTAGTGGTTGCACGCATTGTGAGCAGGGGTCGTACAACACCGCTTAGGTAACATCTATCGTATTCGAGCTTGCGTTTGATGCCCACAAGGACAGAAGCCTCATCCTCAATGAAGCGAGGCAGGACAGCGTGGCTCTTCTCCAAGTTGGCAAGCACATTGACAACGCTACCTCTAAGCCCATACTGACCTTCGTATGTCAGTTCACGTATCTTGGCGAAGGGGATATGAATGGAGACCAAGCGTGCTTCTACGGGGTTTAGATCTGACACAAAGGGAAACGCTGGATTGAGCCCTGTCTCTTGCAAGCTCCACAGATGATTGCTATCACTTGTCGAGTGTTTCTTGCATTGGCTACAGACGTACAAATCTCCATAGCGTCTTCGCTTTCTTGAAGTGGATTCCGCAACTGGAGGCAGAAGCTGACGTGTTAGCTGGCGGCGGAATAGCAAGCGTCCACATTTTTCGCAGGGTGTAATGGGCTTGTCCTTGATGCTTTTGTTGTATTTCTTAATCGGATTACTAAAGCTGGCATGGGTGCGTCGTATTTGAGCACCAGTGACCAGGCCCCTCTCGTTCTTCAGGCATGAAAGCTTGCATTTGATGGCCTGGGTTGTGTGCAACGTGTGTGTGTGCTTGGCTTGGAACATGCGGACCACCTCAACATCAGGCAAATCCTCATGTAACAAGCATAGCCTATGCAAAGTGGCCACCTCATCTTCTTTCCATCCAACACGTGAATGGCTTGAGCACGTCGTGAATGTGGGAAGATATGTAATGCCATTGCTTGTTTCGAAAAGCAGAATGCCCTTTACAAGAAATGGTTTCGATGCCATCCCCAAGATGATTGTTCTCACGCTTCCATTTCTTTTCAAATACACTTTTAACCTACAAGTCGTAAAGCGAGCGAAGGCCGTTAACACGTCGAGGCTAAGAGCAAGTGAGGCGCATGTTGAATACAAAGATGAGAATTTTGTGACCGTCATTGTGCTAGTGGACCCATTAGTATGGATGAAGAGACAAGCACCTGAGACAGCATGCCTTTCAAGCAAGAAGCTCTCAAACAAGTCATTGAGTAAATTCGATCTAAGGTCATGCGGTGTGCCTGTTGAATTTCGGAGATGATGTAGCGCGAGAAAGATGTCTGAATTGTTCGGAAATTGTGTCGCAAAAACAGTATCGGCATCGTGTTCGGCCAAGTGAGCCATTGGAAAGACACGCAAAGATTGTAAATATTTAGTCACCTTGTGTGTTCGTTTGCGTGTGTGTGTTAGAGAGAGAGAGAGAGAGAGAGAGAGAGAGAGAGAGAGAGAGAGAGAGAGAGAGAGAGAGAGAGTGAGAGTCTGTGCTTTGGAAGGTTGAAAAGATGGAGAGCAAGGAAGAATAGAGAGCGAGTTATGGAGAGACACCACGGCAACAAGGCTCAAAAGCAAGATACGATTTTCTTATGAAACGCGATATACAATGGACAAGCCAAAATTTAGTTCATTGATTGTAGAGGGGTCTAGATAAGGAAGCATAGTTATTCGTAGTGAAAGGCCAAAAGCTATGGAAATCGATGCTCTCAAAGTATCTAGGTTTCCAACAGAGGAGTGAAAGATATCATAGACCCATTTGTGCCAATTTTGAATACACCCTCGACAACAGATGTCGATAAAATATCCCTCGCCTCTGGAATGCTCTCCATGTGTACCTCCTTGAAGCTCGTTGGCAAGCCTAGAAGACGATCCACCATAGACTCTGACACTTGAATCGCCACGACACGTCTGTCAACGCTGCTTCGGATCTGTGCCTCCAGCTTGAGAGTCGTGTTGATGACGTGATCTTTATCGCAAAGAGAGCAACACAGTCGGCCTTCAACCTTCTTCACCTTCGGCGAGTCACAAACTGAGCACTGGGAATGCAAGAGAGCTCTATTGAAGTTCACAAAGCGCAAAGTCCCCACAACCTACAAAAGAAACAAATGTGTGAAGACCACTAAAGATGTCTTTATGCGGTTGAGTGCAAACCATGCAAAGTCACCTCTCTATTGTAGCCGAGAATCTCACACTGTCTATGAAATGCTGTGGTCAACTCTTCCATCAAGCGTGATCCTCGCACGGGGGCCAAAGTTGTGACATCCAGAACAGACAATGTGCGCACCTTACCAACAAAGAGGCCAAGCATGTTGTCGAGAAAGTTTGGGCAGATGAGTAGCCATTAGTAAGAACTAGTGTCCTAGTCACAATCATAGTACTCACTTGATACACGGGAGAACTATCCATTCAATGACAAGCATGGAGCAAAGTTTTGGCTGAAATATTTTTTAGGACATTGAGCCCCCAGAGCTGGCTTGACTGGCCAGACATGATGCAAGCAAAGGGTTGGTTGTGCCTTTACCTGAGCCGCCCTGCACTGCAGTGGACGATCTGGTCGATGATCAAGATGGCACGAGCGAGTGGAGCCTGAGCTGGAGGGGCATACAAAATGCAAGGAGGTAAAATGGTGTGAGCCAAGTTTGGTTTCAAACATGACAGTAAATGAGCGTCTTGGGAGATCAAGGCCAGATTTGTTGTGATGCTCGTGCTATTGTATTGCGGCCTTATGCTCACGAGGAGCAACGTTGAATGCACGAGCCGTCGAAGTCATGGATGCCGATTAGGAACACCTAAGTTTCTTGATAAGAAGCCCCCTAGCGAGGTACTCGATGCGATTGAGCAGAGCCTACTGAAGGTGAAGACAGATTACCGCCCCTCGTCTGATACAACGGGGAACCCACAATACTCCAACAATGATCAACACACGAGAGCTTCTCGAACTTGAGAGCAACAGTATGCCCGGGTCTACAGTAGCCGACAACACCTAACTGACAGCCAAGTACCAAAATAGAGAGAGCGATCCAGAATCCCTTGAACGTCGGACCCAACTCTGGGTCTCAAAGCGTAAGCCAAACACATCCAGCAAATGTCTAGCTTGACACAGCTCCACAACCAAATGACATTGCAAAAGAAGGAGACAAGCCCTCAGTCAAAAAGGGCTGCTACCTATGTGCACAAAGTCAACGAGATTTAATCACCCTGGCCCTGCACAGTTCAGGCGATTGAGCAAAACAGCCCCTAACCTCGGCGCAATGGTACAGTACCAGAACCCACTGCAGGCATCTGGAGTAGATGGCCAAAATGCGTATGCGGGCGCTGAGGCACACAACTGAATAAAGCTCAGCCTGCTCTCGACTCCTAGATGAGCAACTGCCTGATGGCTGCTCGCGGCTCTACGCAGGGAAGCTCAAGGCCTGATGCCAATCCCACACTGGAGCAATGAGGGTCCAGCCCCTTGTAGCGTGACCTGCCAATAATGTCAGCAAGGGCCCATGCACCCGCAGCCCTACTGTTGCGCTTTTCTCGACCCAAACACGTGACCACCATCACGTGCGCATCACTTGCAAGGGCAACAAAAAGTAAGCAGCAGGATCAGGAGAACAAGACCAGCGCAACAAACTTTTTGAACTGCAACGCTCACAAGCACAGACAAACCAAGACCAACAACGCAACACAAGAGCAGCGCAGGAGTCAAAAAAGCAAACCTCTAGAGAAGTCCATGCTCTCACCATCGTTGGGCGAGGCATTGCTTGCACTCCCTTCACCGCCACCGACAACGCCATCATCAGATGCCATGGTAAAGATGATTTGCAAAGAAATGTTATTCCAAGTACTTTGAGACGCAAGAAAGAAACTCTCAAACCAATCTACAATGCACTTTCAAATGCTCGACTGATTTAAATTTACGATCACAGCATATAAGCAGATACAAATTGAATAGTAACAGATAGGTGAAAGCTCAAACATGAACAGAGAATCTTGCATTGGATAACGTAGCTCAAAAGCTCACACATCAAAACAAATTCTCAGACTTGCTGCCATGACACAGTATAATGATAACACCCGAAGCAAGAACTGATACTTGAGGACACATGTGAAAAAGCAAAACAGAGAGAGAATCTTCCACTAGGTAATGTAGCTCAAAAGCTTGTACAAAGCAGGACAAATAGAGAATCTTGCACTGGATAATGTAGCTCAAAAGCTCACACATCAAAACAAATTCTCAGACTTGCTGCCATGACACAGTATAATGATAACACCCGAAGCAAGAACATATTACAAAGCATTTTTCTGCGCTTTCAAGCCTGTCATATAGGCTACAACAACCACATGCAAATTACATCTCCTCATTGTCCTGTTCTCCATTCATCACGTGCACTGAACCACAAAGACCAACACGAGCAGTCCTCGTGATCTCAGGCTGCATGATCACCTTCAAAGACCTTGAGAAGCCCGCCTGCAGCATTAAACGAGTAGAACAGCGCATGGAAAAGCTTTCGCTGCCACGTCCTCGCCGCCTGAGCCTGCACAGAAACCCCCTTCGCTGCAATCACCTTCTAGAGCCTTGAAAACCCCCCGCCATTAAACAAAAAGCTACGCATGCAACAACTACGTCCTGTGGTAGGACAATACCTGCTATGTAGCGGTCTTCTCGCAAGGACAGCACCCACTACGCACGCTCCACATCCTCTGGCAGGAGCAGAGCAAAAAGGACCGAGACCCGCTAGGAGCAGCACGAAAAGGGATTCCACATGGGTCAAATGACCCTTGATAAAACAACCCTAAAGGCATTGCTACACATGGCAGCCATCTAACAAACCGTCGGACGACCTACAATTTGCAACAAACTTGCCACTAAAACCCTATGCCCTTTTGTAGGCCAAAAAACCCTATGCCCTTCTACAGGCCAAAAATACATAACATGTTCTAGACACCAAAGGAAAACCCCTCGTTTGTTTCTCTTTCCCTTCAAATCAAAGGCAAAGACCTCCTTCTCTTTTTGGCCTCTAAAGGCCTTAGTATCCCTATGGATGAAGGTCGTTAAATTTTTGGCGATGAGTTTGATATAGTATCAAACACTCTAACCCAAGAGTGTCACTGCAGGTTTGCAAAAGGTTAGTCCTTTTTGGGACATTTACCTTCTACACCCGAGAACGCTTCGCTGATTACCTACAACTCTCACTCGTTCAACTGGCTTGCTACGATCGAACTCTCACTTTGGCGATGAGTTTGATATAGTATCGAACACTCTAGACATGTGTCCCTCTGAAGAGATTTGTTTTAAGTCTTGAGGAGAATCGAGAAAGACATCATGTCCTTTCAAATGAAATTTTCCAAAAGCTTCATTGTTTTTTGTGTACCACAAATCATTTTAAAATTAGGAAAGAAAACTAAATTCCACAAAAGCTTGCCACAGTGCATATATACAAAGCCATCCCTTTATATAGAATAAAATTCTTTTCGCTTCCCAATGGCAGGAATCTTTTCATTTTGTGGACCACCCTTTTACATTTTAGATGTTTTGAAAGGAATTTTTATTTTTTTTCAATCTGTGTTTGAAATTAAGACATGTGGTAAACGGTTTTGATTTTTAATTGTTTTGCAAAGTTGTTTTTAATAAGGACAAAAGAGTGAGGCAAAAGCTAAGGCACAATCCTTTGTACATGCTAAAGATTGATTAATATTGAATTTCATCTCATATTCTATTTTTTTTTCCAACCTCACAAATGTAAGTGGTAAAATAAATCAGAAACACAATATACATCATAACAACTCCTCACAAAACCATGCAAGAGCATATAAAAAAACCGGTGTACTTAGGAGAGTTCAAGCTAACAGGGGAGCTACCCCATTCACATACACACACCATAGAAAATCATAACAACCAAGCAATACTGCAAAAAAGGAAATAACATTGCTGCCATTGGAGACACCTTTCCCCAATGAAGAGTAGCACGAGCAAGCAAAAAGAGGACAGGGCCCGAGGTCCCAAGGGCCACAATATGGGTCAAGAAGCACCACTCCACAAACCAAATCCAAAAAAGACCAGTTCTAACACATACCGGCTTTTTGAGGAGAGCCTAGCACCATCATAGAAAGCCACCTGTACTGAGCGTTGCCACTAGGTAGAAGTCGCCTGCCACTTGAGCTACACCTGCCACTCAAATTTGACATGGCAAACGAAAAGAAAAATGACCACCATTTTCCCCTCCAATTGGGGGCAGGTGGGTGGGCCTCTCGTGGAGCTCCAAAAATGAGGGAGGGGTGAAGATCGTGTGACAAACCATGGGCGGAGTTGGAGATGGTCTCCCTCCCGAGGAGCATTTAGTTCCTCAGACCGAAGTCTTTTCCCCATAGCTCCGTAAGACCAACAATAACAGCTTCACAGCCCACCCCGTCTAAGGAAGCCTAGAGCATCCGCCTCGTGCAAGCCTCATAGGCTGCTGACGTGAAGCGACAGAGTTCCCACAACCCTAGAAACAAGGTACTTCCTACTTTTCACATATTGTAAATTTTAAACCAAACATTTTTTTAAAGTAAATATATCATCTTCTCAGATACATTAACTAGTATATATCATCTCCTCAGATACATTAACTAGTTCTGAAAGAATATCTTCAACATGTTTAGATGCTTTTTCTGTGAATAAATACTTCTATATAGTGACATGCATGATTCATGGAAAATGAGATAAACAAGATGTATTGAAAGAAGGCAAGCTTTTAGAACCCTTTAATGAGTTTACTCAGGTCCTCTAAGAATGCATAGGCAAACAATTAATAGCTCAATCTTTTTTAAAATGCAAATTTTTAAGGTTTGTAAGTAATTTTTCAATTAAAAATAATAATTGTCGATTTTTATTTTTTGTACTTTAATTGTTATGGCTGAAGTTTGCACACTTTTAATCATAAATGACAATTAATAGGTTAACTTTTGTAAATCTACCCTTTATTTTCATTGTTAAAGAAAACGTTCTTTTAAACACTACCCTCTCTTTCTCTCCTTGCCTGTAGATCATTATGAGTGTTTACCTTTTTAAAATAGTTTTTCAACTCTCATAACCGAGTTCTTTTTCAAACATTATTTTTTATGTTTTTGAAATATACTATAGTTTAAATATTTTGTTGTTATACGTTTTTCAAGAAACATATTATTTTATAGTGATAACAAATGTTATAAAAAATAGTGTCACTTTCTTATTTTCTCTCACAAAGAGAGCTTTTATTATCTTCTCATAGCCTTATGTAGGCCATAGTGAACTTTTACCTTGCTTTGTGCCAATGGTGCACAACTATTGCTATGGACTTGTAACCAAACAAGCCTCTGAAAAGCTATAAGCTTCTTTCAAGACACTCTTTCTAGAACATGTTCTATAATGGGAAGGGTATAGATGATCATGGTGGTTGCATTACCAACTTTAGGTTGACAAACCTCTTTAGCTATTTATTGGATTACATAAGTAGTCATTAGTAATAGGTTGGATTTTTGGGTGCATCTCCGGATACAACAAGAGCTTGCACATTAGGGCCACCATAGCAAGAAAATGATTATATATATATAGATATTATTTCTTCTAGGCTCTTGTGAGAGGGTGTTGACATTTGTGTACCTCTCTCTTTAAAGAGGGACATTGAATATTGTGTCAAACATTATTTTTTATGCATTTGAGATATATTGTAATCTAAATAGTTCATTGAAACACTTTTTTTCAAAAAGCATAATATTTTATTATGATACCACATGTTTTAAAATAATATTGTCACTTTCTATCTTTCTCTCTCACAAAGAAGACTCTATTAAGAAATTCTTTTTATTGGCCTTGTGAAGGCCATAGTGAATATTCACCTTGTTTCCAAAAAGACTCCCTTTTCTTTTCCTTGATCTTTTTGCTTTCTAAAAGAAACCTTAGTGTTGTAATGGGTTAGGTAGACTTTCATTGTTTGATGGAAACTTACTTTAAATGTTTATTTCATTTTCATTTCGTATCGTGACATGTCTTGACTTTTTTTTTGCGTTCTATTGTTTTAGAATGTTAAAGTGAAACTTCACTTGTATAATTCTAGTAAATTCTATGGGTACACACATATATAAATTAATGAGTTTTTTTAATTTCACATTTCATTTCACAACCTTACATGATTTGACTTTTCTTACATTCTATAACTTAATTCTAGTCAATATTCAAGAAAGTTTTTTTTATTAAGCGATCGTCGATTGAGTTTCCTTCCCACAAAGAAGCGAACCGAAAATACTAGTATAATTTTAAAGTTTGCAAGAATTTTGAACTATTTTCTCATATATTTCACCAGTTTTTCTTCCCTTTACCATGGTTTGCAACTAGGTAGTCTCTATTTTCAACCGGTTCAAGGCTAAGCTAAGGCAATCCTTCCTTGAACACTGATTCTACTTAACACTAGTCCTGTAAAAAATCAGCCACTTTTGTGGTTTTTGGAAACTTTTGTAAAAAAATTCTCAACACTATGTTAGTTATCTAAATATAAAATGGTTTCGGGGAATTATGACCAACACTCAATACGAGTTGATAAAAAATAGTACATAGCTAAATGAAAGTGTAAAGGTGTCTTTCCAATGCTACCTTCTAAAACTAGTTTGTGCGGATGGATAAAAATTTTCTATTTTCTTTTGAAAGTAAATCAAATCATTGTTAAGCAGACCCAACTTCTTTGAAAAATCCATCAATAGGTATGTAATAGATGTACCGAGTTTTTTTAACCCATTACAAAGACTGTCACATTTTTTACTTCTCCAAGTTAAGTGTTGAAGCACAGTTTTACGTAAAATTTATTACTTTTAGAAAAGTAATTTTGTTAATTTTTCACATAAATTGTGTATTTAGAAACCTTTTTCATATCTTGAACCCATAATTAAAAAGTTTCATAAAATTTTGATGTCATATACAAAAGTTATGTTTCATTTACTAGAATTCTGATGTGAGCCATTTTTGTGGCTTTAACCAGTTTTGTGGCTCATTACAAGTCTAGTGTTAAACTCAACCTAACAATTTTACCACGTTCTAATTATTTTAGAAAGCCACCATGATTCTTTCACTTGTTGTCTTTCTAAAAGAAGCCTTAGAGGAGAGTTGAGTTAGGCATACTCTCAATGTTTTCAGTAGTGATGATTGAGACTTAACTTAAATATTATTTCAATTTTAAAATATTAAATGGATCTTTCTATTCCACCTTTCATTTGAAATCCTCACATGGCTTGACTTTTGCTACATTTCTTCTAGAATGCTAAAGTGAATATTCACCTTGCATAATTCTAGTAATTAAACACACACATACACACATATATATATTAATGAGAAAATCATGGTAAAGGAAAGAAAAATTGGTGAATATGTGAGAGCTTAGTTCAATATTTTTGCTAGTATTTTTTATTTGCTTATTTGCAAGGAGGGAACTCCATCGTTTAATAAAAGAGACACTCTCAAAAAATGCTAGTTAAACTCAACCTATTCATTATATCACTTTCTTATTGTTTTAGAAAGCCATCATGTCCCTTTTACTTGTTTAGCTTTGGGTTGCCTTCAGCAACAAGTAGTCGTCCCTTTCTTTTCTTCTCCTCCAGTCATCACTTAAATCTTTTGCATGCAAAGCTTTCATTTCGAGTTTGTAAGCTGTCTCCAAGAGGTGACACACATCCGTGACCCATCACACATTGTTCCACGTGCCCATTACCTTTTGAAGGATTTTTACATTATATTACGAGTACTCAGACCTCATGGTTCCTAGTGAATACCATCACCTCTAAGAGTGGCTTGTGAGTAAAGGAATCTCCTTTGAGAGAGATCATGATCATCATGACCGTCGTTGACATGAAGCCACAACTTCTCATCCTAATATTGGAATGAGGATCAGCAAATCACATGTCTTTGAGCACATAGAAATCTTTAAATTTGTTGATCTTGACCATGTTTATCAATGCCAAATTACTAGGTGAACCATTGGCAATAGAACCAACCCCGGCCAAACTTTCAAGGGTCCAGAATTTTCACAAATGGCCTCCAAACTGAAAGCTATAAAGATGAGCTTCTAGAGCCCAAGGAATTCAAAATGCAGTAATAAACCCTCAAATTCTCAGCTTTGAATCATGCCAACTAGTGAGTTCAAAAACATCAAAATCGATCTCAAAAACCACATTTCGCATATGAATCATCTGTGCACTTCCCCTCCATCGCATGTGACAGTAGCCAATACATGCCACGAGCCCTTTGTAGGCATATAAACACTAGTACTTGGCACTTTCCTGTGTCGACTATCCTTGGTTGCACCAACATATCAAGCCATTGAACACCCGATGATTACCTGGCTCTTCGAACCTAACCCTAACCAACTTGAAGATCCTGGTCGAGGGGCCTAAAAAATAGAAGCAACAAAAGAAGAAGAAGTTCTCACCAATTTATAGTTCCTCAACAAGAGACCGAGAGTTTGAAAGAGTTTCCAACAACTTATGGGACCCCATCCGATAGGACCCAAAGTAATGAAATAAAGCACCACTCTCTCTCTCTCTCTCTCTCTCTCTCTCTCTCTCTCACACACACACACACACACATTCCTTGCATAGATATTATTGACATCGTAATTTTTTTTTAGCAAGTCGATAGGAGCCACTTTTAAAAATAGAAAATAAAATTTTATATTAAAACAAAACAAGAATTCCATATAATTATAGGCACTTATTTAAACTTTATCTCCCTCAACCCCCCTTAACTTAGCAGGACTAGTGCCTCTTCACCTTGTTCTAAAAAAACACCCTTTCCTTTTCCTTTCTTTTTTTGGACTACATAAGTAGTCCTTAATAAAGGGTTGGATTGTGGGTGCATATTAAAACCACTCGATAAAGCTTGCATATTAGGGCCACACGGAGATCTAATAATAATAAACTATTTTTTAGTATTTTCTTTAGACCCGTGTAAGAAGGGATATTTTTGTACCTTTCTAAAGAGAGGCATTGAGTATTGTGTCAAAACATTATATTTTACTAGTAAAACGCTGCCCTCGGTGATCGCATGGGCCCTCTTACCCTCAAACCCCTTGCGCTTAGTAAATGTCATAAAGAAAATTAAGAAAGTATTCTCTCTCTCTCTCTCTCTCTCTCTCTCTCTACTTTTGGTCTCATAAATCATAGTGGCCTTTTGGAGGCATGGATTTTTATTTCATTTTGTTTCATCCTTTTGTCTCTCTCTCTCTCTCTCTCTCTCTCTCTCAAATGTGGGCCTTTGTCTTTCAATTTTTAGCTTAAGTTACCCTAAGTTATTTCAGAGGTGAATGGAAGCAAGAAAGTTAGATCTAACCAAAAACCTCAAGAAAATGTTACCACTTTTACTTCAATATTTGTAGACATACACCTTTACTTGGAAATCTCTCCATGCAAAGGCAGGTTTGAAGTTGGAAAACAATTTGATGTATTCATCACTTCTTTCTAGAAAGAAGGCTAAAAATACTCCAAAATGTTTTCTAGGCGCTAATCATACTGGCATACTCGACATTAAGTGTGACCCATGACATAACTTCATCCTTGCAAACTTGACTATTCTGCTCAAATTGTTAGACGGTGCTCTTACTTTCTAGCTTCCAAGTATTCAATAATCGATTACCAAAATGAAGCATTGTACCCATTGTCCTAGAAAGACACCTTTTTTTGTGATATGCAAAAGTTTCAAAATCTCAAAAGTGCATGAAGAGAATGAAAGACCTTTCATATACATGTAGGTTACATTTGTAACGGCATGAATCTACAAACATGCCTTCCAAACTGCTTTCCAAACTCTTGCTTTCCAAACTCTTTCATACCTCCTAGAGGAGGTTGATGTTGGAATGGTAGGCATGCAAGATGGTAATAGCTGGAAAAATTGCATCATGGAAGATGCCCTCTCTTTGCATCCACTAAAAAACGCCTAGAGCTCCTTGGCCTTGCCCAAGTAGGGAATATTCTGCAATCAATGCATTCCTTGAGACAACACTACATCATGACGGATGCCCTCTCTGAATTAGTTAAAAACAGTCTAGAGCTCCTTGGCCCTGCCCAACTTGGGCACATCCTCCAATCAATGCACTCCTTGAGACAACATTTGGCATACATGTCGACCAAGGCATTGCCGAAGCACTCTATTTCTTTCAACAACCCCTACGTCTTTTTTCCATCCCGTATATGGAATCACCTTTGTGGAGGGGCAAGCAAAGAGGCATGAGTAATGTGCAAGGTGATACAGAGGGACTACTTTAATAGTAGCTACTGGAGCTCCTGCTATCTATCACTCCCTCTCTCTCTCTCTCACACACACTACTTGTAAGAAAGAGGCACCTCAAATTTTAGTGGACATGCGGACAGTTGTCGCCTACAAAAATTCTCTCACTCAACACAGTTTGTGTAGCTCAAAAAAGTTATCTCTCTCACATTGTCCCTGTGTTGCCGAGGTGCAGATCACACTCGTTGAATAGAGGAGCTACTATAATGTGGCAAGGAGCGGGACCTATTTGCATTTGCTATAAATAGCTCAGAGCTCCTTGACCCTGCCCAAGTTGGGCATATCCCACAATCGGACATGAGAAGTAGAGATCCTCAAATGCAACCACCACATTTGAAAGGGAAAACAAAAAATATTGAAATGTAGTAGTGGGAACTCTAGAGTTTATTGGCCATGGATTTCTCCATGTTCAAGGGGCTTGTTGTTGGAGGTTGGATTTTTTTATCACATGTGAATTCTACGCTCTGCTTGCGCACAAAAGGGTTTGGTAGTTAGAGCTATTGAAGCTGGTTCAATAGAGCAGATGGCGAGTTTTTTATGTTAATCTTGCAATCTCTGTAGTTGGCACCATCTTACTTATTTTGAAGGTTGTTGCATAATGGAATTTAGCATGGTTTTTAGTGCAAAACGTCTGACGGATTGAGGGGTTACATAGATCCTTGTCCCTACCCAAGTTGGGCATATTTTGCAATCAATGCATTCTAAGAGACAACATCCTAGATAGGAACCTCCTCAAGCACTTTTGTGCTTTCTGAATTGCACCACATTTGGCATGCATGTCGATCAAGGTAGTGCCAAGCACGATGTCACATCTGTTGAAAACATCCCAGAGCTCCTTCACCTTGCCCAAGTTAGGCATATCCTGCAATCAGTGGATATCAAGAGACAATATCCTGGACAAGAATTTCCTAAAGTACTTTTTGTGATTTATGAAATGCACCACATAAGGTATACATGTCGACCAATGTAGTGCCAAGCACGATGTTTTGTTTCAACAACCACTGATTAACAATATCATTGTGAATTCTATATTCCCTTGAGTAAACATTGCGTCATGGAAAATGCCCTCTCTTTGCATCATGTGAAAATAGCCAAGAGCATATGTGATTGCATCTGGGTAGACACACTCGCTTTGCATCCATTGAAAAATGCCCAGCTCTCCTTGGCCTTGCCCAAGTTGAGCATATCCTGCAATCTAATGCACTCCTTGAGACAACATTTCAACATGAGAGATTCCCTCTCTTTGCATCAACTGAAAACAATATAGAGCATATTTGATTGCATTTGGATAGACACCCTTGCTTTGCATTTGCTCAAAAACGCCCAAAGCTCCTTGGCCCTGCCCAAGTTGGGCATATCCCGCAATCAAGCATGATTAGCAACAGAGACTAATAATATCATTGTAAATTCTATTGACCCTTGAGCAAACATTGCATCATGGAAGATGTCATCTCCTTGCATCATCTAAAAATAGCCTCGATCATATGCGATTGCATCTGGGTAGACACCCTCGCTTTGCCTCCCCTAAAAAAATGCCTAGAGCTCCTTCGCCTTGCTCAACTTGGAAATATCGTGCAATCAATGCACTCCTTGGGACAACATTACATCATGAGAGATGCCCACCCTTTGCATCAACTAAAAATAGCCTAGATCATCTGCAATTGAATTTGGATAGACACACTTGCTTTGCATCCGCTAAAAAACTCCCAAAGCTCCTTGGCCCTTCCCAAGTTGGTCATATCCCGCAATCAAGCATGAGAAATAGAGACTAAAAATATTATTGTAAATTCTATTGCCCCATTAGAAAACATTGCATCATGGTAGATGCCCTCTCTTTGAATCAATTGAAAACAACCTAGAGCGTATGCAATTGTATCTGGGTAGACACCCTCGCTTTGCATGCGCTGAAAAATGCCAAGAGTTCCTTGGCTTTGCCCAAGTTGGGCATATCCTGCAATCCATGCACTCTTTGAGACAACAATGCATCATCAGAGATTCCCTCTCTTTGCATCAACTGAAGACTACCAGAGCGTATTCAATTTAATTTGGATAGATACCCTTGCTTTGCATCCGATAAGAAATGCCCAAAGCTCCTTGGCTCTACCAAAGTTGGGCATATCCTGCAATCACGCATGATAAGGAGAGATCCTCAAATGAAAACACCACATTTGAAATGGATAGCAAAAATTATTGAAATGTAGCACTAGGAACGCCAGAGTTTATTGGTTGTGGGTCTACTCAAAACAACCCAGAGCTCCTTTGCCCTGCCCAAGTTAGGTGTATCCCGCAATTCATTTATATCAAGAGATGACATCTTGGACAAGAATCTCCTAAATTACTTTTTGTGCTTTATGAAATGTACCACATTAGGCACACATGTTGACCAAGGTAGCGCCAAGCACAACGATTTGTTTCAACAACCACTAACTAACAATATCATTGTTGTAGATTCTATTGCCCCTTGAGAAAACATTGCATGATGAAAGATGCCCTCTCTTTGCATCGGCTAAAAACAGCCTTGAGGTAAAGGTACGACCTCAAATCATGATCAAATCTTCAACCCACAAACCTGATGTTTTCTTGCAAGGTGAGGAAGTGAAGGGTTCCTCGGCTTATACCGCTTCAATTGTTGGATTCAACCTAAGGTTGATGATGGATCGCTTCCACTATCATGCAACACAGCAATCACCCCGACTGCATATCCCTGTGCTGTTGGCCACCATGCTCCATCTTTGCGTATGTGGTTTGATCCCAAATATCCTCCATCTATTGTGGAAAAAGTTGCTGCTATTGTAGGCCTTACCTCTCCATTGAGCATGTCCCTCAATTGCATGCTACTGAATACTCAATCAGAGCACTACTCTATCCTTTCAGGTCAACGTTGTGACTTGGGAGACTAGTGGGTGGTCGATGCTTGGCAAGATGGTGCAAGATAGGTGGTGTATCAATCAATCTAAGAGAGAGAGAGAGAGGGAGAGAGAGAGAGAGAGAGAGAGGGGGGAAGGGCACAAAGAGATCAAAGAATTAACTCTACACTTAGGTGGTCGATGGTGCGAGATAGGTGGTGTATCAATCAATCTAAGAGAAAGAGAGAGAGAGAGAGAGAGAGAGAGAGAGAGAGAGAGAGGAAGGGCACAAAGAGATCAAAGAATTAACCCTACACTATCTTGACGGTTGCCACCATCATCACGGATCCACACGTCAGAAAGAAGCTCTACAATTTTTTAGAAGTGCACATGAAGGGGGCGACTCTCTCTCTCTCTCTCTCTCTCTCTCTCTCTCTCTCTCTCTCTCTCTCTCTCTCTCTCTCTCTCTCTCTCTCTCTCTCTCTCTCATAGCAGGTCTTGAGTTCAACTCTCCTCATCGGATAGATCTTAAAAGTTTCTTGGATAGTTTCCTTTCTTCTCTATCTCTCACAACTCTCTCTCTCTCTCTCTCTCTCTCTCTCTCTCTCTCTCTCTCTCTCTCTCTCTCTCTCTCTCTCTCATGCACACACACACACACACACACACACACAGGTCACACAGTTCCTCTCACTCACAGACATTGCTCGGCCAAATGCAACAATAGCTACCCCCACTCTCTCTCTCTCTCTCTCTCTCTCTCTCTCTCTCTCTCTCTCTCTCTCTCTCTCTCTCTCTCTCTCTCTCTCTCTCTCTCTCTCTCTCTCTCTCTCTCTCTCTCTCTCTCTCGACACAGACACACGTCATACGGTTATGCTCACTCACAGACATTGCTCGGCTGAATGAAACAATAGCTACCCCCGCCTCTCTCTCTCTCTCTCTCTCTCCCCCCCACCTCCCCCCAACCCACTGTTTGTAACTTCCATTTTGTTCCCCATTTGCATATGGATAGACACCCTCGCTTCATGTCCACTGAAAAACGCCCAAATCTTCTTGGCCTTGCTCAAGCTGGGCATATCCTACAATCAATGCACTCCTTGAGGCATCATTGCATCATGTGATATTCCCTCTCTTTGCATCAATTGAAAACATCCTAGAGCGTATGGGACTGCATTTGGATAGAGACCCTTGATTTCCATTTGTTGAAAAATGCCCAGAGCTCCTTGGCATACATTAGGTAATTGTGGAGTTCTTTTGGAGGGCCTTATTGACAAGAGAAAATAGGATGTGCATCCAATAAATAGCAATCCAGTGGAACGTAGAAATGGGAAGAAATAAATCAAGAATTTCAAAAGAAAGAGAACAAACATGAGGTAAAACCGCGCTTTTACGGTGTTTACGGTATCCATATGTGAGCATAGGGTTTGAAAGCAATTAAGGTATTGAAAGACAGAAACAATAATGTATCATACTCTTGCTACAAAATCTCTTGATCCATTACTAAAGCATTCAAAAGAGAAATTTGACCCATTGCAAGTAAGTTCAAGCTTTCTTCTTCCACTCAGGAAGAGTCACGGTTTCTTCTTCTTCTTCTTCTTCCTGCTCTAATAGCTCTAGGGATTGTTGTGTTCTTTCCCCAGCCAGCCTCGCCATCAGCCTCCCAAGGAGGCCAGGTAGCACGATAAGCTCTATCACCATCTCAAACTCCATCAATATAGATAGTCAATGGCCACAATAGAGAATATACAAAGGTTCTTGGGTTTTTATGCAACCAAGGAGGAAACGATGCTCAACAGCAAATCTATTTCATTCAGCATGGAAAGCACAAGTGCTAGATTACAAATTGGAGGTTGGCATGAAAACTGTTAAGGAGGTTTTGGTTCAGCATGTCTACAATCACTCCAATGTGACTGCTAATGGCGGAGATGTCTCATTGGCTTATCATCCACGATGCAGCTGTAAGTGTGTTCCTAGCCTTCCATCTCTATTCTTTCTTTCAGACCTTACTATTCTCTTACTTTTTTTTAAAGAGGTATAATAATATTAAAAGAGGTATCTCTAGTTCTCTAAAGTAGTCCTAAGTTGTATTGAGTTGTTAGACTAGGTGGTCTTTTACTTTTGTTAGTTGCAATTGTGGATGTCTATCCTTCATCATGTGAGGATTGGGAGCCAGTGGAGTGTAGTATAGGTCTCATATCTGTAATCCACATTGACATTGTTTTTATACAATATGATGTAAGAACAAGAAAGAGCCTTGAAAATGATGGAAGTTTCTTCTACAAGCACTTCTACCAGCTCAACCAGAAAAATAAGAAAGGTACTATAGTGGAAACTCCCTCTCCCTACCAATTGGAGCTGTATTGATTGACCAGTCCTGGACACCACAATGTGTGGAGATCTCCAAAGCAAGTTGTTTAGGGATGTGAAGACGTCCCTACAAAATTATGTGACCACTAAATTGGTGAAGATTTATAATATTTTTTCTATAAGTTTATTTGTGGAACTATTTCACACTTGCCACATACATGTTGCAAAGACAATGTTGGTATGTAAATCTCTAGATGCTTGCTTATGTGACAAGCTTCTTAATAGAGGGTGGTATGTTAAAGAGGTGGACAACATACATTTCAAGGTTTCACTGGACACTTTGGTGGCCAAGTACATAATCGGCTCATAGTCCCTTCTCATATCCTTCTGGTATGAACACTCTCAAATTGTTGCATGTTGCTCTAAGTTTGTTCCTATTGACCAAGTGTCGGCAGGCCTAGAGACCAATGTTGTCATAGATTTGGAGGTATCTGACAAAGAGCTCAACCTTGTGACAGTGGTCAAAATAAGAGAGCAATGCACCCTTTTAAAACTTTAGCACGACATAATGAACAAGACCGCGAATAACAAGCCCTCACAACTCTATTCCTTAATAGGTGGATGCAAAGTAATGCAACAAAGTGAAAAATAGATTGTCTGTAAAGAACTAACTGGCTGAATCCAAACCGTGCCAATGTAGCTTGGATGAATTCCATTGGGTGTAGCTTCTTATTGAATTGAAATCTATATTCATGACTTCCATCCCAATGTTTCTTTCAATTTGAATCCTTTGTTTCAATTGTGAGGTGATTCCCACCATTTGGTTGTATGTTTATTTCAATAGTAAGATGAAACTGTCTCGCTATCTTTCTTTGTGAAAGTAGTATGAGTGATTTTTGTATATTTTGAACAACATATGCATAGTTTGGTATCTAATCTCTCTCTCTCTCTCTCTCTCTCTCTCTCTCTCTCTCTCTCTCTCTCACACACACACACACACACACACACACACACTCTCTCTCTCTGCCTCTCTCTCTCTCTCTCTCTCTCTCTCTCTCACACACACACACACACACACACACACACTTACATGGCACCACATTGAGATGTACAAAGAATCATATTAATGTACATAGTTAGCATTTCGGAGAGTATTTTTTTAACCAATGGGATGAAATACAAATTCTGGAGACAAGGGATCAAAATGTCCTCTAGATAAAAGTCATGCTCATGACCTTCAAATGAGGGTGGGGAGAGAGTGGTTCCTGATGGATTTAGCAACCCCTTATAGGGTGTGTTATCTATCAACAAAGTGTTGATATCATCATATCGGATATGGATTTGATAAAAAGGTTTACAATATAGGTATACATCTGGTTGGGGTAGGGTGGTAGTGGCAGTCAATGACGACGCACTCCTTTTGGGAGTACAAATAATCAAATTGTCAACACACAATTCCCACTACATTACAAACCATGGTCACAAGGAGATTGAGGTTTCTCTGCTGAATAGAGAACCATATCGCAACCCAAAACCTTGGAAGTAGAAATTGTTTAAATTCCTTGGTCGAGTCTTCTCTTTCTCTCTCATTTGTGTCGAGTCCTTTTTATTGTGTCGAGTCTTCTCTTTCTCTCTCATTTGTATTTGTTGCTCACCATGTGTGCACACCATCACCTGCCATAACCCTACCTAGCACTGGTATCAAAGCATGAAGATCTTAGAAGACTTGACATGGATCAAATGTGGGAACCGTCCCTTGTAGAGGGGAAAGCCTTTGTGTCCACCTGCATCAACCCATCCATAACCGGCATCAAACAACTCTCCCTATCTTGAGAAGCACTTTTCGACACTATAGCTCCTGCAATTTCCACATTTTTAGCCTAGTGCAAGTGCAATTCATCATCCATGCCATCGTTGTTGACTGTCTATAATAGAGTTATCCTAATTGTGTGTTCATACTATATTTGAAATGGTTACCTATTTGCCTTATTTGGTCTTAGGACTCTAACCCTCGATTATTCCAATTTTCAATGCCTTCAGGTTTTAATGATTTTCTAGTCTTTGGAATGGAAGCTTTGGTACAAGAAGCTCAATACATTTTTTGGCCTTCCTGGTTTCCTTGAATAGCTTAATGTGTCTTTGTGGCGTCTTCATCCTTGGAGATTTCAATATTTTCATGGGTTTTCTTGGTCTCTTCTTTTTACTAGTAGATCTTCCTCCTGCTTTAGTAGACAAACCTGTACCTTTGTCCTTTCCATTTACCTGCAACGTAATAGCCTCTTTCTGCGTTTCTCTCTCTCTCTCTCTCTCTCTCTCTCTCTCTCTCTCTCTCTCTCTCTCTTTGTTACAAGACTTGACACCCTCCTGTTGCATATGGTTAGCTGCAGTTGGGATAGCTGGCTTAATGGTGGTTAATTATTTGTTGTCTATTTGAATTTTACTAACAGTGAGTGCATGATGGTTTGTAGATTGGAACTTTGGGATTTGACCAAGGAGGCGCCGAAAAATATTAATTCTCTCAGTCATTTTAGCCTAGCACAATATTTTAGATCTTTTATTAATAAGTCACTATGGATCCTTTGTAAATAGGACAGTGAGAAATCACCATAAGAAGGTCATGCAATATGTGTACCACTCATAATTAAAGTGAGACTAAAGTGTAAAAGAGGGGCCTCTAATTTTTGGCACCCATAATAAATCAAAATATCAAATACCAAAATCCATAAGATCTGCCATGGAGTTTATGGCTATGATTTTACGCCTTTCTTGTGTAAATGCTCTAAATTTCCCATCTCCCCTCTCTTAAGCTATACTGTGTTTGCTGTGTACTCACTAGTTAAGTCTGCATCTTCTCTTCCATGTTCTTACACCCTCTTTCAACTTGTCTTGTCAATTCTATGCTCCTATAATGTGTGTGTCATAGTCTAGATGTGTGTGTGTGTGCGCTTGGGGATTGGAGAAAGAGGTTGGCATGTTGATGGTGATGTATGTGAGCAAGTGTTGAATTGTTCTAAGCAAATAATCTCCCCCTTCTCCCAGAAGTGTTACCAGAGCATCAGATTTGAGGAAAAGGGCAATCAAATTTTCAAATCCGAAGAGGAATTTTCCGATTGGCAATATCAAAGCTACAAGTTGAAGCTAATCAACAACTATCAACCAATTATTTTTGCTCAATGATGATCAAGGTTTGGTATGAGAACTTTAAAATTCAATTAATGATTAACTCTTGTGGCTTGTGAAGATTGAATAGCGAGAAGTAATAAAGGGAAAGGGCTCAAGGATTTTGAAGAAGAGGTGATCAAGAATCAGTCTTGGAAGTGGTTAAATGAGTTTTGGAAAGAGCTGGTTTTGGTTTAAGCAAGGGAATTACAAAGATAAAACACAAGATTAGATGCAAGGTTAATTGAGAAGATGGCTTGTGAGACATTTTGAGGATTTCTTGGAAGCCAATTTTCAAATCCAAAAGCTTGAGTTCCAAGGGATAACAAATATTTTTGTTTTGGAGCTTTGCCAACGACGGTTGTGGGAGCGTCACCATTAACACTACTTAAATCCTTCAAGGGTGGTATCAATAGGGTTGCCCAGGCCCGTTGGTCACTTTACCTTTCTCTCTCATGACCTAAAATGGCTTCTACAACGTATTGTCGCCCTCACTATTGCTCGGCACTGTCACCTTCGTCCCCGGCTCGCTGCATGTCCATTTACTTTCACACTTTTAGTTCAAAAATGTGTCATTTATTTTAATCTTTAATTTGGTTGGCCGCCCATTGAACCCTTGAGCCCTTTATTTAAGCCTCTATTCACCCCTTCATCCCCTTAAGCTCCTTGGTTGGCCGGTCTAGCCTCGATCATTCGGCCGCCCATTAGCATCTATACCACCAAAAGTTCATCCCATACTTCTCCCATCATCAACACCATTCTCACCAAACCGCCATACCACTTCAAAGAAAAGCATTAATCAACAATATATATATATATATATATATATATATATATAGATATCATTCTAATTGAAGCTCTTTTGACCTCGTCTATTCAAGCTTGCTCAAGCTACACCATTTGCAACTACCGCCGACCCTACCAATTCAATTTTACGGTGAACAGTAGCATAAATTTCCGATTGTATTACGCTTGTTTTTGGGGTATGGGAGATTGGACGCCGTGAGCTCAACCAGCTCGCAGACCAACTGTCTCACCGCTCACTATTTTGGTAATTTTTGTGCACATCGCCATTCTGGACTGGACGCCAAGCCGATCTTTAAGCTAAGTACATTTATTTCTACCATTTCTTTTACTCTCTCTCACTTATTTTTTATTTTGTATCTATAAATATCTCCATATAGCCATTTTAAATTTAAAAACACCAAAAAAAAGGACGCAATCATGTCACACCTTCCACAGGCACCCACAATTACTAAGCAGCTAGACAATCTGCAACAATCTCTCACGTATGAACGTATGCAAAGGTAAGAGCTTGAGGATAAATTATTTCATTTTGCACGCATAGAAACTACACCAGCACCCAAGAAAATCACAATTAGCAAATAAGTATTCCTTTCAAGGATTTTGATGGCACTAAAGATGCTAGCATGAGTTAGTCAATTAGATGACTATTTTCATAATGAAGGCTTTCTTGAACGTGAAATGGTAAAATGTGCATCAAATCATCTCACCAGGTAGCACTGCATTGTGGTGGAACGTCACCAAATAGCACAAAAAAAGACCACGTACCTTGCATGCATTCAAAAAGTTGTTTTAACCTCAATTTTTGTCCACACAACATAAATCTAAAGCACAATGCTAGTGGGATTTAATTTGATAGCGTCGAAATGAAGTTGTACAAGGCTATACTGATTGTTTTTGGAATGGTTTGATTCAATTGCAAGCTATTAAACATGTCAATCGCAAGAAATTAAAGTGTAAATATATATCTCTCTTAACAATACAAATTGGTGATGAGGTAGATATGTTTGAGCCGGATTCACTGTCTGTCAAAGGCTATTAATTTGGCCCTTAATGCCGAGAAGAAGAAAGGTGGACAACCCTCTCACCCAAACAAACTACTAACACTAACCGTAACAAGAGAGATTCTTTCTCTCCTAACTTTGACATGAATAAAAATAAAACACGTACCTTTTTGAAGAGATGCAAATTTGACAATTCTGCTAAAACTTCATAACCTCATGGAAACAACAACAACAACACGCAGCAACGAACCCACCAAAATTATTTCAACCAACACCCTACTCAAATCTCTATTGGTAATAAAAAGGTGAAGTGTTTCAAATGTTTTCAATATGGTCACTATGTAGATACGTGCCCAAAAAGTCCTGCTAATGGACAATCCAATGGAGTCACCCAAAATCCAAGCAAAAAACCCTTCAACAACAACCGCCCCAACGGTGCTATGTTAACCTCATCAAAGATGCTAATTCGATGACAATGAAGTAGAAGCTAATTACGATGAGGGATATGATTTTGAATATGATCACGATGACAACCCATATTCAGGTACACCTATATCTCCTCATACTTTGTTCAAAGTGCAAGACACAGTTAAGGGTGAAAGTGTCACCATTCTTTTAGATGATGGCAATAGCCATGATTTTATTTACACACGATTAGCACAACAAATCTCTCTCTCTCTCTTTGGAATTTCTTCACCTTACAAAGTCAAAACTATTTATAATAATCAACTTTTTAATTGAAAAACCCAAGTCATAGTTGATGTTTGAATTGATGAATTTACAGAAGCGCGTACATTCTAGTAGGACCATTGCATGGTCTTGATATGATCTTGGGAATTTCATTCTGTCATGAATTTGATCTGTTGATTAATTGTAAACACGTACCATGTCTCTCACTCATAATAATCAAAATTTCTCCATCCAAACAACACTAGCTCATAAAAGATTTTCACTTCTCTCTCACACTCAAGCCAAAAGAGCCATTAAAAAACAAGGGTAAACATATCTAGTGTTGGTAAGTCAAATTTTTGTTAAAACCGAAACCTCACATAACTCTTCACATGACGATTTTCTCTCACAATTTCAAAATTGTTTCATGCATGATCTACCACCTAGAATACCATCTTCATGTCCAAGAGACCACAAAATAATTATTATACCGGGTAGTGAACATCCTTGTAGAGCACCTTATTGTGTAAATCCAACTGCATTTAGAAATCAGTGACTTGCTTGATTGAGGACTTATCAGACCTAGTAGTTCACCATACGGAGCTCTAGTACTTATTGTTAAGAAGAAAATGGGACTTTTCCTATGTGTATTGACTACAGGGCTTCCTATTCCTAGAGTGGATGATCTATGAGACAAACTAAAAGGGGAAACGTCTTTAGCAAAATTGACCTCAAATCCGGGTATCACCAAGTCAAAATGTCTGATCAAGATGTCTACAAAACTGCTTTCAGAACACAAACAAGACACTATAAATTTCTTGTCATGCCATTTGGTTTGACAAATGCACAAGCCACATTCACATGCATGATGAGCATAATTCTCATTGACTATCAAGATTTTGTGATTGTATTCTTTGATGAAATTCTTTTATTCATTAAATCAGAACAAGAACATAAAAAGCATTTAGCACGTGTATTTGAACTACTTGCACACAACCATTTATATATGAATCCTGAAAAAAGAGTTCATTTTCCAATATAAAATTGAATATTTGGGACACATTGTATCATGCAAGGAAATACATGTAGACTCTAAGAAAATTGAAACCATTCAATCATGGCCTAGATCCAAAAAATTGCATGAACTTTGTTCTTTTACTGGTCTATGTAATTATTACAAGAAGTTTGTATGTAACTTTGCTTGAAAATCTCATACCTCACTCTCCTGTTAAAGAAAAACTATCCTCATGTATGGACTGATTTGCAAGAAAGTTCCTTTAATGCACTCAAGAATGCTTTGATAAATGCACCAATACTACAATTTCTTGATTTTGATAGACCATTATTTGCCATAGTCATTGATGCTAGTGAAAAAGGTATCGGTGAAGTCCTTATGCAAGATAACCATCCACTCACATTTGAAAGTCGTAAGTTTTAACCATCTGAAACAAAATTTAGTACACATGACAAAGAGTTGATTGCTATTGTACATGCTTTGAAAATTTGGAAACACTATTTAATGGGTGTTGATCTAATCATCAAAACTGATCAACAAAGTATTTACTGTCTCAATCATTAATAGACAATAGAAGTGGGCTACCTTCATTCAAAGTTTTCAACCCAACCTTCAATACCAACCTGACAAGGATACTCTTGTAGCTGATGCTTTAAGCCAAAGACCCTCTCTTAATAGTTTATCAACCATTATTGGTACTTCATTTGATTCAATCCATGACTCTTATGCACAAGATGATGATTTCAAAACCACATGATTGCATATGATTAACAACTCTGTGCACACATTTTTAAAAAACACTATTCAAATTTGTTTATTTCAAATAGAAGTTGTGTGTAACTAAACCTTTTTGTACATTGATCATTGAAGAGTTGCACAAACCACCCTATGCTAGACATAGAGGATTTGCTCCTACTTTTCAAAATTTATGTCATGATTTCTCTTAGCCTACTATGAAAATTGATGTTAAACACTATGTTTCAACTTGTCAATTTGTCAAAGGTCAAAGCAGCAATAGGTAAGAAATTGGGACTTTTATACGCGCTCCCTATTTGTGAAAAGCCTTGGGAACATATTTCAATGGATTTTGTCACTAGATTTCCACTCATTGTTCACAAGCATGATATGATTTGGACTGTCATTGACCGTTTTTCTAAACAATCATAGTTCATTCCTTGTAAGAAAACGCTCACAAGTATGATATGATTTTGACTGTCATTGACCGTTTTTCTAAACAATCATACTTCATTCCTTGTAAGAAAACACTCACAACACATCAAGATGCACTTCTATTTCTTAAAGTTTTCTTTCCACATCATGGTTTGCCTAAAGTTATAATATCTTGATTCTAAATTTTGTAGTACTTCTTGGGCTACAGTTTTTGAAAATCTTGGAAACACACTTGATTTTACTTTTGCATTTTATCCCGAGTCTAATGGTCAAACCAAAGTCTAATCACACTATCATTGACTTGTTAAAATCTTATGTTTCTTCTCAACCCAAGAAATGGGATGATTAGTTGCATGTCCTACAAATTTCATATAGCAACACCACTCACAAGGACACATGTAAATCTCCATTTGAAATTGTGTATGGTCATTCTTTGCCTACCCTCAAGAGGATGCCAAGTGGATGCCTTGATTCTTTTTCCGCATCTTTCCAGACCTTGTCCACACTTTTCATCACTCACGGTCCAGCTAATCTTTAGTGAGCAATTGAGGCCAGTTGTTATCCTTGGTAGGAGGGATGCTATGAGATAGGGCACCCTCCTATTGCATGTGGTTAACTACAATTGGGATAGCTAGCTTAATGGTTAATTATGTGATGTCTATTTGAATTTTACTAAGAGTGAGTGCATGATGGTTTGTAGATTGGAACTCTAGTAGTTGACGAGGCATCGAAAAATAATAATTCTCTCACTCATTTTATCCTAGCAAAGTATTTTAGATCTTTAACCAATAAGCCACTACGGCTCGTTTGTAAATAAGATAGTGAGAACTCACCCTAAGAGGGTCATGCAATAAGTAATGTGTACCACTTATAACTAAAGTGGGACTAAAGTGTAAAAGAGGAGCCTCTAATTTTTGGCACCCATAATAAACCAGAACATCAAATACCAAACTCCACAAGATGTGACATGGAGTTTGGGGCTATGAATTTTTGGCAGCCATAATAAATTAGAATATCAAATACCAAACTCCACAAGACGTTCCATGGAGTTTGGGGCTATGACTTTAGGCCTTTCTTACGTAATGCTCTTAGTTTCCCATCTCCCCTCTCTTAAGCTATTCTGTGTTTGCTTTGTACTCCCTAATTGAGTCTAAATCTTGTCTTCCATGTTCTTACACCCTCTTACAAATTGCCTTTGTCAATTCTATGCTCTTATAGTGTGTGTGTCATAGTCTAGGTGTGTGAATGTGCTTGGAAATTGGAGAAATAGTTGACAGGATGGTTGATGGTGATGTATGTGAGCAAGTGTTGAATTGTTCTGAGCAACCGGTTTCCCCCTTCTTCCAACTCTCTCTCTCTCTCTCTCTCTCTCTCTCTCTCTCTATCTATCTATCTATCTCTCTCTCTCTCTCTCTCTCTCTCTCTCTCTCTCTCTCTCTCTCTCTCTCTCTCTCTCTCTCTCTCTCTCTCTCTCTCTCTCTCTTTGGTAAACAGGAAGCAGAAGAGAGAACACCTCAATTGCTGAGAGACCCTTAAAGAAAGATGTGGACTTTGCAGAGGCCATAGATATACTTCATGGAGAGGATGTTATGGGGATTGAGGAATCCCCCAATAGCTCAGAAGGATCAGAACATGAAGAAGTGCCTGTAATCGTGAAGCTTCAAGTGACTAGCACAAAAAATAGAGACATTGATCTTTCTTCTGCTAGTGAGCCAGCTACAAAATGTAAGGAGGAAGGGGTAGATGGTGTTGAAGATCCTATAGTTTGGATGAAATATTGTTTGATTTTGCAGTATCTGCAAGATGTGCTGAAATGTTCAACAAGGTCTCTTCTATCTTTAATTCCCCATTCATTGTTGATGACCTTATAGATGAGCACAATGATTTTCTCAACTCCAAAACAGAGAGGTTTGAGCTTGAGGTCCAAAGGGGTAGGGTGGTTCTTGCTGACATGGTGGTGGTGCACTTAGAAGATTTTGATTCCACACGTTGGTCATATAAGAAGTACCATCATTTGCCTATCATTTATAGACCCTCACAGTTTCCTATGCATGAACGAGATTGCAAGCTAATCAAAGAATCCTTTGGGTTCCTTCTATTCTTAAATTCTCTATTTTCTAGGCTCTTGAAGGATCCTTTCGAGGTAATGGAGGAAGAGGATCTACCACCCGATGAACAAGAGGAGGACGACATGGAGTCTAATGAGGTGATCGAGATTGAGGAGGATATTAATATTGAATGAAGGATAAAGAGGTGGAACAAAGAAAATACTCTCAGTTAAAACATCTGAAATCAAACTACATTTAGATGTGGCTGGCTTCAATGAGAAGCAAGCCACATTGATGCTACCTGGACTGCCAGAGTTCAAATTTGATGAGAGATCATACATTTTTCTCCATGACATTCAAATTATATATTATTTAAGGGAGGACTTTGCACTTTCCACAATCTCCAAATTTCAAGATGAGAGGAGTGGATTTGTATCTAATGACAACAGTGAGGATGACGCGATGGAAACCTCTAGTAACCCATTGGAGTGCCTCAAACTCTGCTTTGACAAGGTAGAAAAGTATAGAGAGACACTCCTAGATGAGGCTACCTTCCAAGCTATCAAAAACAATCTCATGCCATTAACTAATAATCAAGAAGTAGAGGGCTGGTTTATGTGTATTGCATAGGGTCGATGAGGTTATTGGACCTATGGAAGGACGACTTATATATGCAAGATGTGAGCTTCGTGGTAAGCCCCCTCCCCCCCCCCGCCCCCCCAAAAAAAAAAAAGTCATTGTCACTATCTTTCTCTAACTCATCCTTCTGTGTTTAGTTATGGATTACTAAAAACGATGACTTCCTTTGGACAAGACAATATTGTGGAAGGATGCAACACTAGGACAATACCTCGTTAGACTCTATGAGTCACCCAAACTAGTCGTTCACAATGTAATTTCTTAAGAAGGAAGTAGTGCAACGTTTTCCCTCAACATGCTCTCACACTTCTTAGGTGGACCAATGCTACCACAAAATGCAGACTAACTTATCCTTGTCGACAAAGTTTTTGGGATGGAATGTTTTGGATATTGTCCGGGGTACACTGGTGGTCGTGCAGCTTATTATTACACATACACAACAATGGCACTCACTTTAGGGAAACAAAGCCTAAATGAACTCTTGGTTTATGGAAAAAATTTAATAATCCAATACAAGGGTAATGTGCCAAAAGATATCCACTATCTCTCATCAAGTTGAGAGACTTGTGACTTGTATAGGATCTGTTAAATCATTAAGCATCTTTTGTACATGTGTTGAACTAAAATCAAATTCTCTTGATCCACCTATGTTGACACATTGCATTGTATCTCTCCACTTTCTCTAGCCTTCACAAGCACTAGAGTTGTTGAATGACTCTACTTGTTTCATTTTCTTTTGTTGCAAATTGCTAATTGCTTGTGATGTCCTCAAATAGTCCAATAATGTTTTCGTTGCAGCCCATGAAGGATTCTACGATAAAACCATTGAAAAAATACTTTCAAAGTCTTTGCCTTATCTTGAGATCCACCATGCTGTGTGTGTCTGAAATATGAATTCCTAGCCATGTAATGAGACTTTTCTAAGCCTCGGGTGTTCCATAGTCCTGGGTTTCCATACTCTTGGATAAATTATGGTAAGTGATTGAAAATGATGTGCTACAAATAAAACAAGCTGTCAAGCATTTTGAACATCCTATTAGTCCTTCTTATTTAATAGAGTGTTTTAACAATACCATGTAATGAGTAATCTGAGCTTCAATCCATGATGTCTTAAATGCTTTCTCTAGTAGCTGAAAATTCTCCTTAAACTTCTTGAGATCATTTTGTGACGACTCATATTTGTCACACATCTGAAATAGCACATTGATGGAATTCCACACTTCACCCTTGGCATTGCAAGTTGTGGGTTCCTGGTCCTTCACTACCATCTGTAGGTTTTTGCATTGCTCAATCGCAATTTTGCTGACATAGGTGGACTAATATATCCTTCCACTCTTGATTAGCTTCTTATCTTTCACGCCTATTTGTTTAGTTAAAAAATAGTGTGCCTTGACTCCACCAATAGATGGTTGCAAGTACATCTTTATAATTGGTTGAACTTTTCTCATCCCATTGGATTTTCACATTCCCCCCATGGAGACCGATCTATGACAAAACCAGTTTAAGCACCTCTACTGTGACCTTCTGTTGTTTTGAGTTCTTGATTTTACAAGAAAATCCATGTACAAATACACCAAATTCTCCACAATTATGTAAAGAGCATACATTATATAAATGTGGAAAATGACAAGTGGAATATCCAAAACTGAGTGGAAATTAGGATCCTCATTGTGACGAGTAGGAGCCTTTCTCCACCATTTTGGGTTCATCATCTTTGTAGGCTCCATGCAATACAAGCATGGAGACTTTATCATGGCACCCATTTCTCAATTATACATACAATTCAGTTTTTTAAGATCACCTGCAAGATGCCATTGGACTTGAAAGTCTCCTCTCCCATCTACAACCAACACCTTTCCTTCATTCATTTGTTTATCAATGATATCAAGGACAGGGGTTTGATGGAACGCCTTATATAAAATTTCATGGTCCTCTTTCTTTACCTTCAAGATTAAATCCTTATGAGACGTGAAACTAAATCTAAAATTAAATCAAAAGAGGGAAAAAAAATGGAGTCCATGAAGATATCATCGTAAGTTACAGCTGTTCCTTGAGATCTATAAATACCATCAATACGAACTGGACATCCATTGAAGTCTATCTATGCATGGTTGAGTTTAAGTCTCTCTTTACAGACACTTGCTATTGTTGGTAGAAGCTTAGACTTTATTGCATTCTTCATAAAGTGGAGCAGATAAACGGCTGAATAGCTGAGTACCCTCTCTTACTCACGCCAAGGGAGTCAAGTGTGCCCTGTATTTCATAGGTAGGCATTGCACTCTTTGTAATAAAAAGGTCAACAACATTCTACTGTAAAACCTTATATTTTTTGTCATGGATTATATCCTTTGCAAGACCACTTGTTATCAAAGGCTTCAATTGATTTCCTACATTGGCCTTTGAATCTATGTTTTCTTTGTCTGGATATATAGCCTGTCTACAAAGAAAACATAACAAACGTAAGAAAAAACTATGTATAGGTGAATAAACTATAAGGTTCACAATCCTGACCTCAATGCTTGGATTATTTTCTTGAGACCACCAGAGCCAACCTCCAAGGTTTCAAGATTTCATAGTCTCTTCTTTCTCACACGAGCACCTAAGCTTGTATCTTTTCTATTTAAGCTCCACACTTTTTCTTGCAGGAACTGTATTTCTCGTGTGCACTACAAAAGGGATTTTTGGTCCTCACAATGCAAATTAGAAAGTTGTAGAATCCCCTTTTCTTGATGGTGAACCATGCTTTTTTGAAATTTTGATTTCCCAGTTAGAGCTTTGAAGTAGTAGCCAACTAAACCATCTTGTCCGTCACCTTCAAGGTCAATGAAGTAGTGGTATTTTCAAATGCAGGGGAGGCATTGGTCATAGGAGTCAAAGGATAGAGTGAGCCATTTGTTCATAAATCTATGTGTTTTGCTCCCTCTACTCTGAATCTTTCTTTCTCGACGGGTGTTACTATTGTGTTTGTTTTGCTTTGCTTTATAAAAACTCATATTCAGGACTCAAATCGATGTGTAGATGATATTTATGTCGTTTAGTAAGGAGTTTCAAGAGGGTGGATGAAGAAGCCATGAATACACAGTTCAAGAAAAACAAGAAACGAAAGAAGAGAACATCATTAGTCCCTACTTCGTACATCGTATGGAGAAGAACTTTCCTCGTATATGATGAGGTGCATTCAATATAACTAAATGGGACATTTCATCAATCATTACGTCCGTTATGACTCTGTCAAAAGAAATATAATAGGATTTATTTATGAAAATTCATAAAGGCAAAAAGAGTATAATAGACCATATCCTTCGTTGAACAACATTTAAAAAAGATTGTTGAATAGTCTATTAGATAGAAAGTATTAGTCTTATGTAAATGAATTCAAGCTATTGAGAGTGAAAATATAATTTTATCCTTTAAAATAATACAGTAAAGACATAATAAAGATTAACGAAAAACAGATAGTCTGCCTATGGATAGTACAATAAAAACGTATTTAAAATTGATGCTTTTTATCAATATTAATGTTTTATTTTCATTTCTTTTAGCTTAAAATACACAAACAAGCTTAAAATAAGTTAACAACGTTGTGGAGACCTAAAAATAAGCTCTTTATGAGTCTCGATCTAAAAATTACGTTTTTAGCAAAAAAAAGAAGGTTTTTTCCAATTAGGTTCGCGTTTTTTGTAGACCAAAATTATTCCTGTAGTTTTGAGTACCTGAAAGTTTATACTCTGAGTTTGTATGCCAGTTATGGTAGAAAACATTTGCTAGCAGCACAGGGTAATTTTCAAGCAGCAACATGTTAGCTTACAAACATATATACATAGGTAATATCTCTTTTGTTTGATCCAATCAAGAAGTGATTGTACTCTTTTATGATGGTATAAAATTATGTTATTTAGTTTGATTATCATGTTGAATTGGTTGTACAAGTATGTTCTTTTGGCTATTTTGTACACGTTGCATAAATCAATGTGATATCTACACTATAAAGTGAAATGGGATGTTTGCAAGGTGTCATGATATTGAAACTGTGATCGTGTTGCAATTCAGATTAAGATCATTGTTGTCATCTAGAGATTGAGATTGTGATTGAGATTGAAAGTGTGATTGTGATTGAAATTGTGCACAAGATTGAGATTGTGATTGAGAGTGAGAGTGTGATTGAGATTGAGATTGACATAGCTCGGGGGTGGTCAAGAGGCTATGAAACGAGCTATGATCTTAATGTAATCACTATCTTATATCCATACAGATTATTTATTTCATCTGTTTATTTTTTGCAGTGTGTATTTTTTATTGTGAATGTATTTTTCTCTCTCATGTTGCACCACAAGTGGTATCAAAGCAGTTTCCATTCTGCGACATAGATAAAATAATATGAGCAGAAAATAAAGGATGATAATAGTGAGGATGATGATGTGAGAGAAGCGACAACCAAATAGTTCTTCAAGAAGACTAAGCTTAATGAGCTTGAGAGCATAAGAAAGGCAGACAAAGATTTAGAAGCATGGATTGGAGAACTCAAAGATTTGGATTATTCTTTTAATATAGAGAACAATACCAACAAACTTTTGAATGCCCAAACAAAGTGGTCAATAAGGTAGTACAAAGCAAGATTACCAAAGTGGAGACTATTGACAATGTGGATGATAAAGGTATTTCATTTGACCCTCTTTTCTAATGCTTTATGTCTTTGATGCGTCATTTGGAAGCTTTTGTGATCAAATTCATGGAGATGAAATTTGAGATTTAAATTTAAATTTGTTAACTAGCTTGGTTAGTTCACATTTGCTTCTTATTCTCTTTGATTGATTAAATTAAACATTAATACTAGTCCTGTAAAAAACCAGCCACTTTTGTGCCTTTTTGAGACTTTTGTTAAAAATTTCTCAACACTATGTTAGTTATCCAAATAGAAAATGGTTTTAGGGAATTATGACCAACACTCAATATAAGTTGATAAAAAATAGTACAGAGCTAAATGAAGGTGTAAAGGTGTCTTTCCATTGCCATCTTCTACAACTAGTTTGTGCGGATGTACAAAAATTTTCTATTTTCTTTTGAAATTAAATCAAATCATTGCTAAGCAGGCCCAAATGTCTTTTAAAAATCCCTCAATAGGTATGTGAGAGATGTACCAAGCATTTTTAACCCATATACAAAGACTGCCGACATTTTTTACTTCTCTAAGTGAAGCATTCAAGTGTAGTTTCACGTAAAATTTACTAATTTTAAAAAAGTAATTTTTTATTTTTGAGATTTTCATGTAAATAAATTGTGTATTTAGAAACCTTTTTCATATCTTGAACCTATAATTAAGAAGTTTCATGAAATTTTGATGTCATATACAAAAGTTATGTCTCATTTACTAGAATCTTGATGTGAGCCATTTTTGTGGCTTCAACCAGTTTTGTGTCTCATTGCAAGTCTATGTTAAATTAAACAGAGAAATAAGGAGACTTGTGGACTTAATTATTGATAATAAAAGGTTTACGAAAAAAGTAATTGAGAACCTGTCTTTTTCTTTGAATAGTCATAATCATAAGGGAATTTTTTATGTCATAAACATGGGTATGCATGATGTAAATATTGGTATCAATTAGATGATTGAAAATCATGTTTTGATTGATTGTGAAGAAATAAAAATCTCTCTTAAATCATTGGATGAGGTACCAAGTATGTCTCCTCCTAAATTAATAGACCTTGTAATAGATCTATATCCAAGATTTGAACCGTACTCTCAGACCCTTACAGCTTCAACATAGATGAACTTAAGGAACTAAAACTACAACTCAACAATTTGTTCAAGAAAGGGTTAATTAGATATGCTATATCTCATTGGGGTAGCCCTAGAGAAAGACGGATGGGACTTAGAGATTCTGCATTGACTACATGGGTCTTAATAAACAAATTATAAAAAATATATATTTTTTTCCACACATTGATGAGTTTTTAAGTCACCTTAGTGGTGCACAAATGTTTTCAAAGATTGAACTTTGATCTAAATACCACCAAATAAGAATCGAGGAAGGATATATTTTCAAAACTCGTTTTTGTACACGATATGGGCACTTCAAGTTTACAATTTTGGCTCTCCGTTTGACTAATGCACATGCGACATTCATGTGTTTAATGAACAATATATTCTCATCCATATCTTGATGATTTGATTTTGTGTTTTTGGATAATATATTTTGAGAGAGCACATATTAAGAATTTTCCTAAGATTGTGAGACGTCTAACTAAACTAACAAAGAAAAATAAAGGATTTGTATAATCTGAAGCATGTAAAGCTACATTTGAAACACTAAAAGAAGAAGGATTGAAATTATGTTATGAAGATTATAGAATTAAGAACAGCTTCTTTGGTTATATGTGATCCAAGTGGAGAACAAATGGGATGTGTTTTATATGAGAAGGGAAGAGATGTGATATATGAATATGGAAAGCTGAGAAGGAATGATTTGAACTATCCTATGTATGATTGGGAATTAATTAAGAATATATCTTCACTCAACTATTACTAAATAATAGGTAGAAGTGATGACTTCAACTATTATGTGAGTCACATTTTGATTTGAAATATTTGGCTAGAAAAGAGACAAGGTCACCAATGCCTTTGATCGCAGACCGATATGTAATATAATCTTTGTGTTCTGTAGAGATTTGATTGATTAAGTCTGATATGAAATGAATAATGATCGTTTTTACTCTACCATTATCTCTTGTCTAAATTCTCATGTGGGACAGATGTTTGAGACAAAATTTTGTTTGCATTATATTATCATGATTGCTTATGTGTGTCTGTAAATTCCTCTCTGAAATATCAAATTTTGTGAGAATACCAAAATATTTATTCAGATAATCTTGTTTTAAACAAAATATTTGAGATAGTGAAATAGTCATTCTAAACGTAAAACTAGAACTCATTTTGATTGTAGAGGTAGGTAGCTTAGAAATAGGATTCTTCTTGAAGTTTTGGTTAAGTAGGATGTATCATGTAAAAGATACCTCTTGGGTTGACTTCGATTTTTTGTATGTTGAAAATATCTCCTTCCAACTTCGAGGATAGTGTTAATTTTAATCAGGTGAGAATGTAATAGGACTTATTTATGAAAAGTGTTAAGGTCGAAAAGAATATAACATACCATATCTTTTGTTGAGCAACATTCAAAAAAGATTGTTGAGTAATCTGTTGGATAGAGAGTATTACTCTTACGTAAATGAATTTAAGATATTGAGAGAGAAAATATATTTTCATATTTTTAAATAATACACTAAATATATTTTCAATATAGATTAATAAAAAACAAATAGTTTGCCTTAAACATTACAATAAAAACGTAGTTAAAATTGATGCTTTTATCAATATCAATGTTTTATTTTCATGTGTTTTAGCATGTGTTTTCCATGTGTTTTATTTTCACAAGGAAAATCTTAAAATAAGTTGAAAAAGTTGTAGAGACCTACAAGTAAGCTCTTTACAAGTTGCAATCTAAAAGTTGAATTTTTAGCCAAAAGAAGAGGTTTTTTTGTAAATTCTATTTGCAATGCCTTGTAGATCAGACCTCTTTCCATCTATTTGAGTACCACGAAGTTTATATTTTGAGTTTGTATGACAAAGATATGGTAGAAACAAATTGCGAGTAGTAGCAGGGTAACCTACAAGCAGCAACATGTTAGCTTACATACAAATATATACAGGTAATATCTCTCTTGTTTGATCGAATCAAAAAGTGATTGTACTCTTTTATGATAGTATAAATTATGTTTTCTAATTTGATTATCATGTTGAATTGGTTGTACAAGTATGTTCTTTTGGCTATTTTATTAACGTTGCAGAAACGAATGTGATATCTACTCTATAAAGTGAAACAAGATCTGTGCAAGGTGTCATGATATTGAAACTCTACTCATGTTGAAATCTGGATTATGATCGTTGTTGCCATCCAGAGATTGATATTGTGATTGAGATTGAGAGTTTGATTGAGATTGAGAGTGTGATTGTGATTGAGATTGAGATTGAGACTGTGCACAAGATTGAGATTGAGATTGAGATTGCGATTGTGATTGAGATTGCGAGTGTGATTGAGATTGAGATAGCTCTAGGGTGGATCGGGAGGTTATGAAACAAGCTATGCTCTTCTTACATCCATACAGATTCTTTATTTCACCTATTTAATAGACGTACTGTGTATTTTTGTGGCTCTATCGTGTCGCATCACAAGAATCCACTTCAATATACACTTTTTGAATGGTTGATGAGGATACCTTTTATTTTACCACAGAGGATTGAGATATTTTAAGCGAGCATGAGAGAGAGAGAGAGAGAGAGAGGAGGACTTTTAACGACTTCAACATGTGAACATATAGGTAGAGCGAGAGAGCGCCATCGGCTCTCGATTCAATTTTGGCATCGGTGACACTCCTTACGGCATCAACTCTCATTGATTCTCCCCCTATGTCTATTCTGCTAGCCACTTCTGTCCCCGACGGTAAAAGGCAACATCGCTTTCACTTGTTGGCATCAACTCAGATTCTTGATGCCCTCAACATCTTGACACCTCTCATTACGCGGTGGATTTTTTATATCCCATCCCAACACGAGCATTTCCACGGACAAAGTTTTTCTTGCGGAGGACTTTGCTTGCAACATGCATGGGTGAGGTACCTCTACCATAGTGGAGTGACACCCAGCATTGACACCAAGTGCATCAATTTTTCTCTATGGCTCATTTTTCGGCTACGACTCTCTTTTCGGCCATTTTACTAGCGCATTTTCATTCGACAATAGAAATCGGCACGGACATTCCTATTCTACACCGACCCGCATGAAGAAAAGGAAATTTTCCAGCCCACCTACACCAGTTTCTCCAGATTTCTAGACACATACATGCCCAACGCCTTTCCAACGATTTTTGGCAGTCATTTTGACAATAGTTTCTTTGTGGACAGATGCATTGCTAAATGCATATTCACACACCTAGTGCTATTGAGCTCTTTTGAGAGCAAATATCCCCGCAAGGATACTTTTTACTACACACACCAGTTCTTGGCGCGTGTTCGTACGCACTCACTCATGTACGTCGAGTTGCGGACATTGCCTATTGTATTTTGTGTGGAGCCATTTTTTGGCTATTTTGGTAGTTTTTCCTGTTGAATTAGGATTGCAGTAAAACACACACAACTTGGAAAAGATGGAGGAAGCTCAAGGCAGACGATAGAGAGTGCATTACTTAGTGTGCAATGGAAATATAGATAGCCCTATAATGAATGGGCGTATGTACAATGCATAGGGGGAAAAACCTCCTAAAGAGAGGGAAAATTCCCCAACGGTCCTAGGTGTGTTCACACATCACTATCACATGTATATGGCAACAAATCCCCCCTGGAGTGATGCGCTGAATGGGAGATGGCAGATGAGAAAAGGGAAGTGCCATGCGATGAGGACACGATCAGTCCACAAAGGGAAGTAAGCCTAAAGCTTTGCAGAAAGATTCAAAATTCACACGAGATAACCTCTTTGTGAAAAGATTTGCAAGATTGTCTTGTGTTGGCAAAGAAGCCAAGCTAATATTTCCTATTGAGAGCCCCTCCCTGACATAGTGTTAATGCACCTCAATGTTCTTTGTGCAAGCATGAAAAACTGGGTTCCTTGCAATTGGAAATGTGCTCTTATTGTTTGTGTATCCAACACCCAAATCAGCCATACGGCGTCTGAGCCATACACACTCAACTGTAGTTGTGAAGAGTGGCCTGTACTCGGCCTCACGACTAGAAGTGGCCATAGTAGGCTGCTTCTTGCTCAACCATGATATACATGAACTACCAAGCATCAAACAAAAACCACTTGTGGACACTCGCATGTCAAAACAACCAGCCTAATTTGAGTCTGAAAAAGCATGTAAGTCTGGCGGCAATGATCCCCCCTTGGGATAAAACAAGCCAAGATGTAAAGTGCCACTCAAGTAGCAAAAAGTCCTCTTGACAACCTGCCAATGCTTAGACCCTAGGCTATGCATAAATTTACTCACCTGTGAGACTGCAAACTAAATATCTTGCCTCACAGTTTGGTAAGAGTGACATCTGCAAGATCACCAGCATCATGAAGACTCAAATTCAAACTTGTTTCCATGGGAGTGGCAATAGTTTTGCAATCCTCAAGTCCAAACTTACATAGCAATGTTTGTATGTAACTTTTCTGATACAAGGCAATACCACCATCACACTGCTTTAATTGTAGACCCAAGTAATGATGTAAGAGCCCCAAATATTTCATCTTGAAAGTAGGATTCAAATCAGCCTTAAATTCACCAATATATCTCTCATTTGGTCTAGTGATCAGTAAATCATCTACATAAAGAAACACAATAAGAAGTACATCACCCTAACACTTTACATATAGTGTGCTTTATGTTGGACTGTTATGAAAGACTCGTTTGACCAAATGATTGTCAGACTTCTAATAGAAATCACAAGGATATTGCTTCAACCCATACAAAGAGTTGTTACATTTGCACACCTTATCCTCTTGTCCTTTTTTGACAAAATTGCGAGGCTGTGCTACATAAACTTCCTCAAATATGTCACCCTTTAACAATGTATGATTGATGTACATCCCAACCAAAATGAGCTGCCAATGCACCTAGAAAATGCACAGTAGTCATATGAAAAGTGGGATCAAAACTCTCTTCATAATTTATGTCTTTTTACTGTGCATAACTCTTTGCAGCAAGCTGAGCCTTATAGCGATCAATCTCAGCATCTGGCTTGCGTTTCAACTTGTAAACCCACTTTGTACCAACGGCCTTTCTGCCAGGAGGTAAATCACATAAATTCCCTGTGTCATTCCTATAAGTGTATCATATTCTGATTGCATGGCAACTATTCAATTTTTTGAATTTTGTACTTCATCAAAAGACAGAGGTTTCTCAACATAATGTAGGCTAGACACAGCCAAATCATAACAATCTAATGCATAAGATGCATGTCAAGAGCTTGAACGAGTACGACTAGAAAAAGGTGCATCCAATTTACTGTCACGCAATGTACGCACCAACCATTTTGGCATACCTCTAGCCTGCTCATTTTCAGCCCTTTCCTCATCAAGTACATCATGTACATCTTCATCAGTGATAGGATGTTCTGTAGCATTTTCAAAAACCCCCATAGGCGTTACATTTGCCTCATTAGAATTTACATTCAAACTTCCACAACTAAAAAGAGACAACAAAGTGTCATAAATGTCTTGTGAGCTGACATTACTATCTCTAGTACATGATAGCAAGGGCTACACAGAATCTTTCACAAACACAACATCCCATAGACCAGGATACACTTTGTTTATGGATGATACAACTTGTAACCTTTTATTTTAGCACTATGACAAAAAACAAACATTTGATAGCCTTATCATCCAATTTTTTGCATTGTGTTTGTGGCACCAAAGCATATCCCAAAAATCCAAAACACTCATGTGCTCAATAGAAGTCCTTCTATCATGACATGCTCCATATGGAGTAATAGACTACAAAGATTTTGTAGGACACTTGTCTAGTAGATAAGTGGTACACATGATGGACTCAAGCCAAAAAGAATGCCACAAAGCTTGACTTTTGACCATACATCGTGCCATCTTTGTAAGTGACCTATTTTTCCTCTCAGCAACTCCATTTTGCTGAAGCATATAAGGAACTGTACATTGGTGTTTTATCCCATGACTAGACAAAAATGCATTAAATTCATGAGACATATACTTCCCCCCTCAATCGGAACAAAGGGTGCCCACAGTACATTTTGAGACATTTTCAGCCATAGCCAAAAAAATTGTTTGAAGCACATAAAAACTTTGGAATTTGCTGTACGCAAAAATACCCATGCATGCCTGTAGTAATCGTCAATGAAAGTAACAAAGTAAAGGTAATTTCCCAAGGACGGAGTTTGCATGGGCCCACAAACATCACTATGCACAAGCTGCAACCTGTTGCATGTGGCCCTAATTGAACCATCCTTTGGAAACCTAGAATGTTGCATCTTAAAAATACAGCCTTCATAAACGTGTTTGACAAGTGCTTCAGGAGGCAGCAAAGAAGCAACCATATCAAATTTTTACAAATGCAGCAAACTAGCAAAATTCAGATGATAAAACGTGCATGCCAAAGTTTCGCATCTGAAATAGGCTTTGAATCCAAAATTGCAATTGCAAAATTTTTTCCACACTTATCATACAAAGTAAGCTTATACAGCCCACGCCACGCCAGATGCAATAATTTTATCACCAAAAAGCTTATACAACCCACGCCATAAAATGCCAGATGCAATAATTTCATCACCAAAACTAAGATCATGTACTGTACATCTGTCATCCACAAATTTGACTACAAGACCAAGTCTAGCAAGTCCAAATGCAGACAAAAGATTCTTCTTGATCCTAGGTACATAAAGTGCATCAACAAGTGTGAAAGAACTGGCCTTTGTAGCAGTAACCACAATATTTCCAACTTCATGAACCGGATAAGAGGCATTATTGGCACAAGTAACTCAATTCCCACAAGGGACAAACTCAAGAGAGGTAAACAAATCATGATGTGAGGTAATGTGCTTTGTAGCACTACTATCAAAATACCACACATGTGAATCTACAACAACAACTGACATGCATGCATCATGGACAACAGGATTATAGGTACACTCTACACTAAAAGCCCATTCTATATCAACATCAGCATCACAGTCTCCTTTCATAGAATATTTAACAATAGCTGCAGTTGTATTGGAACAAGCATTTGCAGTGGAACCACCCTCTTTCTTCTTAGACTCTTTGGCCTTCAACTTAGCACACTGCTTGATCAAGTGATATTTAGCTTTACAATAATGGAAATGCATTTTGTTTTTTCCCTTATAACCAGAGTTTTTAGACAAATTTCTGCCAGTAGAAGCATTAGGAACATATGATTTTCCACTCCCAGAAGAACCATAAGAAGTGGTTGCATTGTTGTTACCACCCTTTCTTTGAGCAACAAAAAAATCCTGTTCAACAGCTCGCTGTATAGTCTTGATTTTTCTAGAAACTGACTCTTGCCATAGCACTGTGCATAATGCATCAAACTTGACAACTTCAGGATTTCCTTGGGTCATAAGTCTCCACGTACTAGCAAAAATCTGGTAAGAATTTGATAAGCCATAAAGAACAGGTTGCACAAGGAAACTGTTTGAAATTACTTCACCTGCATAAACAAGTTGCTGATTGATATCCTTGACACCAGCAAGGAAAGTGTCCATATCATCTTCCTTATGCATAATCTTTGACTCCAGCTCTTTACACAACAATGTAATTTTTGCCTCGTTGCGGCTTTCATAAAGATCAGCCAGAATATCCCAACCCAGTTTTGTAGATTTTGTTGAACGAATGTGAGGAGTAATGGTTCACTTCACAAACATCGCAATCAACGCATGAGCCTTTCATCCTTTAAGTTTCAACGAGCTTGTTTCGTCATAGGCAAAAAAACTCTAACAACGGTAATCCTTGCAGCGAGACCTGGAACATCCTCAACATCGCCTACATCCTCAAAACCAGGATGTACATCAATGCCTTGCACAATACTCTAGACTCCCTTGACAGAAGAACCTGCTGCATCATGTAAGCCCACATAGGGTAATTGTCTCCATCCAATATGTCCTTAGAGAGCAGCAAACATCTTGAACACATCTGTGTTGCTGTTAGCCATGGTAAATGTTGCACTTGATCTAAAAACTACCTGAAAATAAAAGAAATGAAGCAAGAACAACAGGTGCTATATATCAAAAACCATAGAAGACTACAAGGGAATTTCTATGCAAAAAACAACACTGACAGAAATTATGCACAAAATGATGAAATAGCATGTGTAGTATCCTATAGTGAAAACGGAGGCCAAAATGATCCTGTCAATGCTCGTCAAATCTCATTGAAAGATGAGAAAATGAGGAGGCGTATGGTGGAGCTGTTGGTGACTAAGCTCAAGAGGACACAACCTGATCTGATACCAGCTCTGTTGGAATTAGGGTTGCAGGAAAACACACATAGCTTGGAGAAAATGAAGGAAGCTCAAGGCACACAATAGAGAGTGCATTACTTAGTCTGCAATGAAAAGATAGATAGCCCTAGAATGAATGGGCGTATACACAATGCACGGGGGAATAAACCTCCTAAAGAGGGGAAAAATGGCTCGGCGATCCTAAGTGTGTTCACACACATCATTGCCACATATATATGGTAACATTTTTTACCGTTTCTGAAACTCAGATCAGAAGAGCCCTTTCTGAAACTGTGCCTAGTCGTTTTGTGTCTTCTTTAGCCCTTGGATATTGTGTGAGTTTTTTTTTTAGTTGGGGTATCCTTGAATGTTGAGATACCTTCAATGATTCGAATAGTTAGAGTTTCCCTCTTACAATACCCTCACCATAGGATATTTATTTGGACAATTTATTTTTCTTTTATTTTCTCCCCGTACAAAGGAGACTCTGTCGGATTTTTCCCGCGCGTCCATTTTATGTAGTCTTGGCACTTTTGGTTGTTGTTACACAGTGATTTTACTACATTTGGTTTGAGTTTTTTCTCCTATTATAGGGGAAACTCTGTCAAAATTATCCCAAAAAAATTGCCATAAAGTTTTTGGCCACATTCTCTTGAGTCATGGCTATGAGTAGTGCTTCTGCCAAAAGAGAAGAGGACTATATCAAAAAGTTTGATGACACAAACTTTGCTATTTGGTGGCAGCATATCCAAGATGTTTGATCAACAAAGTCTTGATAGCACCCTTGCATGAAAGAAGAGAGAATCCGTACATTGATGAACAATGGGAAGACTTGAATGAGCGTGATATGGCGACCATTTGCCTACACATTGGTGAATCCATATACTTTACCATAATGGATAATACCAATGCCAAAGATTTATGCGATGTTGTATGTGAAACATGGAATGGCAACAATGCCTTAAACAAGGTCTTCTTGATGAAGAAGCTCTTTTGCATGAATATGAAAGAGTCCTAGTACTAATGTTGGTTCTCACTTGAACGAGTTCAACAATATATTTTCACAAATTACTTCAAAAGGTCTCAATTTTGGTGATGAAATCAAGGCCATTTTCTTGTTATGTTCGCTACCATCATCATGGTATACCTTCAACACAACCAAAAGTAGTTCTATACCTAATGACAAGCTAGTTTTTAGCGATGTTGCTAGTGCATTGCTCACTGAGGAGATTCGACGTCAATCTGTTGATGCGAGTGGGCATGGTGATATGTGACTGGCTAGCAGCAATCGTGACAAGTAAAGGAAGCATGGTTGTAGCCACGGTCATTCTCAATTTTGCAAGCAAGGTCGTAGTAAGAGTCGTAGCAAAGACATGCAAAATGTTGAGTGTTGTTACTGCCATAAAAAGGGACACTTGAAGAAAGATTTCCCCACAATGCAGTGTGATAAAGGCAAGGAGAACGGAAAGCCTAACCAACCTAAAAGCAACGTGAAAATTGAAGAGCTTAATGTGGTTGAGTCTCCAGTCATTGATCCAGTTTTTGAGGTACCAAATGATCTGTTAATTTTCACATCGGATTTAAGTCATGATGCATTGTTATCTCTTGACGAGTGTTATGCACAAAATTTGATTGTGGACTCAGGTGCTAGCTTTTACCACGTGACTCCTCCCAATGATTGGTTTTCTACATACACTACCACACATGGAACAATGGAGCTAGGAAATTCTTATGAGCTTGATATATGTGGTGTGGGCTGAATCAAGTTTTCTATGCGAAATGACACTAAATTTATGTTGCACAATGTCAGACATGTACCCAAATTGACAAAGTGTTTGATGTCTGTTGGAAAGCTGGATGATTTGGGTTTCACTATAATATTTTCTCATGGTTCTTTGATTATCAAGAAGGAAAATATGGTCATGCTTAAAGGCCAGAAGTCTAGCTCATTGTACTCACTTTATGTCTCTTTCGTGAAATAGAATTCCATTTGTGTAGCGGAGCTGACGTCTACAGAGTTGAAGCATAGCCGACTATAATGTATCTGCCTCAACGACGTTTTGTACCCCCGTTCATCAATTCAAGAAGCAGTACCCTAAGCTTTATATGTTCGTTTTTGTAAAAAAATTGTGTATCAATGTGTGCATCTTGAGAGCCACTAAAGAGAGCTCACACTTAAGCTTGCTAACAAGTATCAGGACATGCATAAAAATATCCCAGTTAACTAAATTTGAATTTAGTTAATTGAGAGAGCCCCCTCCTCATGAACCTGCCATTTGGTAGATCCTCATAATCTCTGGCCCCTTAAATAAACACCTAGCCTCCCCCTCACAAGCTACCACACATTCTCGGGTGGTCCAAGAAGGAAATGCTACCTGTTTTCACACACATAGACTCTCTCTCTCTCTCTCTCTCTCTCTCTCTCTCTCTCTCTCTGTCTCTCTCCCTCTCTCTCTCTCTCTCTCTCTCTCTCTCTCTCTCTCTCTCTCTCTCCGAGCTAGAGAAAGTTCGCGTGTAGAAGGCACTCAAGATAAAAGAGGTAAAGATAATGTGACAAACAAAGCAACGAGGGAAGCTACTCATTTAATTAGAGGTATATTTCAAGTTAAATTTTTGCACATATTCTAAGGGAGATACTCTCTCTCTTCTCCCTCTCATCCTTTTTTCTCTCTATAATTTTTTGTAGCCTTTCATGCTATGTAACATGCAACTCTTGCATGCATGATTCATACATGCATAAAGACTATAAGAATGATAACAATCTCTGGAAATTACAAAAATCTTGCATGCATGCTCATTCTACACTCATACTTGCTCTATCTCTGCACACATGAACGTAGAAATGCCTATATCATGAAGCAAATTGAGCATAAGCATTCATGAGTCATTAGATTTAGTTAATTAGAAATTAGACATTGTAAAATCAACTAAAACCATAATCTTTACTAATCAATAGCTAAGTATTATCTAATTAAGGGTTACATACATATCCAATCAAATCTTTTGTATCAATGAGATTTCTTACAAAGATTTTTTAGCTTAAAAGAATTCTTTTGGGCAAAAATAAATAGCATTTACATTAAAAATAGGCAATTTTAGCCTAGAAAAATTAGATAAAATTAGCAAATATATTTAAAAAAATTAAAATCTTTTTCACAAAAGTTACTAAGACTTATTTCACCTCACAAAAATTTCTCTAATTTTTATGTTTATGCAATTTTTTTAAAAAATAAAATTTCATCAAATAACATATAAAATTTGACTTTTCACGTAATTTATTGGGAAATTAGGTTCACTAGACCCTAGAAATTAAGGTTATTAAAATATTTGGATGTTGACTAAACAAGCCCTTGGACATGCGTTTAGCACGAGGAACTTTTCTACTAATTTAAATCTTTGAGCTGCGTGATGGTCCCAAAAGTCGCAAAGAAGAACAATGATGGAGCCGCCCGGCCCAAGCCATGCTCCAATAGCCGAAGCAATCCAACCACTGCAGTAAAATGTTGTCGTAGATCCAAAGTAGGTACCATCTATTTTAAAGTTTATGCATAGTAGATAAGCTTGACTTAGATGAGCCTATGAAACCATAAGAAAAACATTGGTTGTATAAACCGAAACACATGCTTTGTTCATAGAAGCATAAATAGGAGTTACTATCTTATGTTAGAGATATTGTTTCTTCAAGTTTGGGTGAAAGAGAATTGGGTTGCATTTTTGGAATAGAGAATAAATTAATTTGATGTCAGCTTGATGTCGCGTTGGTGCGCTATGCCATGTTGGTGCACGATGCCGGGTTGGTGCCTGAAGAGGGTTTTTGCCCTGAATTGAATACTTGATTATGAATAAGAAAACTTTTGTACAAAGGCTCTATTGGTGCAGAGGAAAACTAATTTATTGCAGGTTGGTTGTGATCAGTTGTTAAGTTGAAATAGAAGGTAGTTTTCAGTAGAAATTTTTGATGAAAGACTGTCTTGGTGATGTTTGAAAATATGACTATTAGAACAAAAATTGTGTGGAAACTTAATTAAGGAATTTCTTGTAAATGTTTTGCAGTGTGGTAGTAATTAGGAAACAAAGATACGGGTGTGTGTGGGGTGGAAAGCGGGGATTGGTTTTGACCCAATTGTCACATGGGTGGACCTGATAAGTCAGGTGCTTTCCACAAATGTGGACTTCAATGATGATAGATATAGAAGAACTAGTCCCAACATTAGGGGAATGACTGACGATTGGGCCTCACACTCGATGAAGAAAAAAGAATCAATCTATGAACCAAGGGTTTCGGCTCTTTGCGATTCCAAAATGGATAAGCAACCCCTTTTAGGGTAACCTTGCTAAAGGATACGTAGAGTTAGGGCACCTCACTGGATCATTCCTCCACTTTGCATTGCAAAGTCATAGCGGATGTGTTGAGCTCTCGTAGTCACCAATCTTAGAGGGTCAAAGATGTTACAGGTGGTATAACAGCCTAGTTACAACTAGGTTAACGATAGGATGTAGATAGAAAAGCATTATTTTGATATCCACTATTGTCTGCTAATGTTTTTTGAATTACTCTACTCGATTGATTTTGTATTCTTACCTATATATATATATATATATCATACGTTTCAACATCAGCATGAGGCATACATGCAATTTCAAATATTCAACATCATGTCTTTCAACCGCGTGCCGATCAAACGACTATGAATTTTAGGAAAAGAGTCATGAGGATTCTAGAAGTATTGACCACTCCGAATTTTACCAAGATTCAGTGAGGATAGTACAGAACCTGGTGGGTTCGATTTCGTCGAGACACTTTCACCATGAAGGCCAAAAGCTTAGGCAATTTGAGGAATGATCTTTAACAATGATCACCGACGGAAGAGTTAACCTCAATCGATGGGTATATGACAAGGTCATTGCAGCGGTTCCAAAAGATCCAGTGGTTGTTATGAAGAGATATAGCCACTTTTCAAGAAAGGGATGGACAACCGGATTACCGCAACTCCCCGTCACTTATCGATTCCTAGTCCTTGTTAGAGAACCCCTGTGTTTCTATCTAAAGAGTGCAGAAGAATATCATGGCTAGAATTATATGCCAAAAAAATAAACTTATTATTATAATTTTGTAATAAGGTCATGGACCCCATCGTTGTAAAAGGTTCTTACATAAATAAAAGACATCAATTTTTCTTGTAAATTGTCTCTTGAGTGGTGATAATGGTTTACTTATGAGCTTCTTGGGATTTGGTGATCCTTGTATGCTTTAAGATACTCGCTCGTGTGACTAATGGTGTGGATTGAAAGCCTGTTTTGATGCATATAAAATGATGGATCTAGCTCTAGTAAAAAAATTACGTCATTGATGGTCTGTTTTTAGAAGTGATGAATGGATAACCATTGAAGATAGAATTGACTTCTATCTTGTGTAACAGAACCAAGGACAAATGGAAGCCCAAGCGGCTCTCTACATGGAATCTCAAGAGAAGAAGTTTCTCTTGAAGTAGATGCACCCCCCTTCTTTCAAGGGTGAAGGGGCTAATGTTGAAAAGGATGTCGAGCCATGGATAGAATCCATGGATGACTACTTTACTACTGCTAAGATGGTGCAAGAAAATTGATGCATGCTGGGAATTTTTTGGTTGATTGGAGAAGCAAAGTTATGGTGGAAATAGTACTTCCATGAAAAGGGTGTTGCGGAAGATTCCCACTCTTGGGATGAAATCAAACAGGAAAACATAGGAAGGTATATGCCCCCTGGTCACCAATCTTTGAAGATGAACGAGTTCTTTAGTTTTAAAGAAAATTGAGTTGACCTTGGAGGAGTATTTCTCCAAGTTTCTTACATTGAGGAGGTCTAGACCGGTTTCGATAAACAAGCAACAAGTGGCTCGATTCTGCCAAGGGTTAAATGCACCTTTGGATGCTCAGCATGAAGCCATGCAGCCCACATCATTGCAAGATACACTATTGCGTGCTAAGCCTTTGGCCAAGAAGAGGATATTTCAGCCAACCAATTCTAGTGAGACCTAGAGAAGAATTAATGCAACCAGATTCCAAGGGAGAATACCCCATGGTTATGCAACACCTGCAATAAACCAAGGACAAAGAGAGATCTACTATTTTGAGTGCAATGAACCAAGGAATTACAGGCGATAGTGTCCTCGCCTAGCATTTAATGCAACAACTAAACCTAGACCTGGTGGGAATCATTAGGGAGGAAGAAATGGAGGACATGCATACGGACATGGAAGAGGCTGTGGTCAAGTTTCTAGAGCTTATAGTAGAGGAATAACTATCAAGGGTGTGCTCATGCGGTAAGAATAGAGCCCATACTAGAGGAAGAAATGGATAGAGCATCCCTCCATGATGCTATTGACAATCCCCAGGCTCAGGAAGAGTTTGCAATTATTCAAACACTGGCAAACAACCAGGGTGAATCTTTCTCATTTCTTATTGATTGTGTAAGCACGCATTCATTTTTGTCTCCTAAATGCTTGCAAAAGTTAAGTCTATCCCATAATCCGACCCTATGATAGTTGAAGTGACAAATGGGAAATCAATTATATCTAGACATAAGGGAGTCCTAGATTTTGAATTAGAGGGAAGACCTGCTTCTGCATTTTTTAGAACCTTATTGATTGGGATATATGACGGAATATTGGGAATGGATTCTAGTAGAAAACAAAGCCAGCATCTTGTGTTCTAAAGGAAAAGTAATTTTTAGGATTAAAACTAGGGAAGAAGCTTTAATCCAAGCAAAGAGGGAACCCAAAGGTTCAATTACTTAAAGCTAGTCGACTCCTAAAAGCCCAAAGAAAATCAAGACAACAAATCTATGTAGTAAAGCTTAACAAAGTGGACCCTGAGAAAGCAAAAATTGAAAACCGATGTGGTTAACACTAGGTTGGTAATGGGACACTTTTATGTCCTGGGACACTTTTATGTCCTGTGAAGTGACCATTTTCCTTGAATTATGTCAAGAGTTTCAAAATGGATTTTGAGGTGCTATCTGTCTAGAAAGTTGTCTCATGAGCTGAAAAAAACTTGACATTTTTTTGGAATATCAATTCCATCTTTAACCTTGTCCTTGCACAACATTTCACAACCTAAACTGTGTGAAAAAACGGGTCCTGTTTTTGGCTTTTTTCAACTTTTTGCAACTATACCACTCTAGAATTCATGTTTGTGAGGTCTATAATGCTAGAGAACTATCTTTAGTAGTCCTCAACATGTCCTGATGATTCTAGGGAGAAATCAATGTTAAAGTTGTAAGTTATGACCAAATTACAAAAATTATCAAATCCTGTTTTTTAGCCAATTTTAGCTCTTCTATGATTTTTTTGGTGGCTTTCATGATATCCAAATGCAGCTTTGATTTTCTATGTCGCATATCGTAACATAAAGCTAATATTCCTTGAGTTTTGGGGCACTAATACCCTATTTTGCATAGTAGACAACGATGGTTGATTTTTTCAATTATAGAAGAAAACGAAACATTCTAGTATATCAAGTATAGCTTTTTCAATATTGTTATTTTCTTGTGACAACTACATGCATTTTGTAGGTAGTAACCATATCTAGTCATAAGGATCAAATTTGGCTAGATATTGAATAGTTTCTATGGGATTCTACAACTCATAATGTTGAGCCCAATTTTTTCATGTTTGCTATATTTAGCACTTCATCTTTGTTCCCAAGATTCCCCTTGGTAAGAGATGTATTATTCTTTTGACATTCTCCATGGCTCCTTATGAACCTAAAGGACAATAGGGAACTAAGAAAACATGCATATATTATTTGTATTGAGCGTGGCTATAGAAACTTTGATGATAGGTTTGTAGAATGGTAAAAATTCAACTTTTTTGTACCTATTTCTTTTGGCAAAACAAAAAATAGTGAGTGAGAAGCAATCATATGTTCTGATCACCAACCCATTGAGGTTAACTAGGGAATTTATCTCAAGTCCTACAAAAATCCCTAATCTTATTTTTATGCAACGAAACGTAAGAAATGATTGTTTTGATGAAAATGCACTGGTCCATCAGCTTTGGAGGCTTGGTGTGACCAAAAGATGAGAAATTTTACAAGTTTCTTATTTTTTCCATGTGAAGTAGGCCTTGAACTATAACCTCATGAAAGGATTTTACAAAATGAGTGGATCTACTATGGTTTTGGAGGTTTTTATCAAAACCCTGAAAGGACACTTTTATGTCCTGTTAGGTTACCAACCTAGTGTTAAGTGAGTTTGCTGATGTGTTTCTTGAGAAACTCACTGAGCTTCCACCAAAAAGGGATATAGATCATGAAATTGAAGTTCTTCCAGGAAGTGCACCTGTGTTAAAAAGACCCTATAAAATGTCCTTACCTAAAGTGATTGAATAGCTTTGCCAGTTATTGGAACAAGGATATAGTCGGCCCAAGTTGGGGAGAACCTATTCGATTTCAGAAGAAGGACGGAACTCTTCAATTCTCTGAAGAACAAGTACCTGATCCCTCACATCGATGAACTACTAGATCAACTTCATGGAACTAAATTCTTTACAAAGACATACCTAAGGTGAGGTTGCTATCAGATTCGTGTTGGGGAAGAAGACATTCCAAAGACAACATTAAACACTCATTATGGACATAACGAGTTCATTGTTATGTCTTTTGGATGTACCCACGCAACCTTCAATTGTCTTATGCAATATATAGTCAAAGAAAACCTATATGATTTTGTCCTTGTATTTTTTGATGATATTCTAGTTTACTCAAAGGAAGAACAACAACATGATGGTCATGTACTAAAAGTTCTGGAGATCCTACGCTAGCATAAGTTGTACGCTAAGGAGAGAAATTGTATCTTTTCATCTCCAAAGATCAAATACTTGGGTTTTATAGTATCAACTGATGGAATTTTAGTTGATCCAACCATGGCTAACGATATTGTGGATTGGCCACGACCCCAAATGTTAGTGAAATCAGAGGATTTCTTGGTATAGCAGGCTGGTATCGCATCTTCATCAAAGATTACACTGCAATTTATGACCCTTTTACTAATATTTTGAAGAAACGAACAACTATTCAATGGAATGTTGGAAACCATGAGAGTTTCAAAACTCTAAAACGACAGGTAACCTTAGATCGATGCTTAAAGTTACATGACTTCACAAAGCCTTTTGAAGTGGTTACAAATGCCAGTGGTATAGCAATCGGTGGAGTGCTTACACAAGAAGGAAGACCCATTGCTTTTACCTCTCGAAAGCTGAAGATTCATGAACAAAAGTATCCAGCTCAGGATGCTAAATTATTAGCAATCATTCATGCCTTAAAGCTACGGAGGGATTATATATTGGGCCTGAGGATAACTTTAGTGACTAGTCATAAAATCTTGAAGTGGATTTTTGAAACTTCTCTTGAACAAAATCCACTATCCTTTAAACTTGTGCTAAAGAGAATATACTCAATGTTGTGCCCCTTGTACCGACACTCGCTGATGCACCCGCTCATCCCTCTTGCACAAGATCTTCACCCCGCCCATCCCCTCTCTCGCCATCACTTGCCCCCCAACTCCCAGTGCACTGTCCTGCCTGTCACTCCCTGTGTGATGCCCCAATGAGCAGATTCATCCCGCCGCACCCACCTGCCCGCCCGCGCTTCACGCCGGCCCCTGATTTTCAATCCTTATCCCTCCGCATCGCTTCCCCCTGCCCCCTTGCCCCTGGTCTTGCTCGACTGAAAGCATTAGTCTTCTTGGTAGTCTTGGCATGCTCGGCGAGCAGAGGGAAACCTCTCATCTTTATCCTTTCGCCCTTCTCCACGGCAACAAAAACCAATGGATGCTCATGCTCCACCTCAGAGGGACTCTCAGGAAGCCCTCTCACTCGACCCCGCTGAGCCCTCCATTCGACTTGCTCTATTAGCGATAGAGCAAGCAAGCCTAGCCGCAGAGGTGGAATGCTTGCAAGCAACTTCAATCATGTGAAAGATTCTTGGCACCAAACCTAGCAGAGGAGAGCTGCATGATCTTCTCCAAGCCCACCTTCTTGCAGAGGTGGGTAAGATCTTGGACGTCCAGTTCCTTGGACAAGGCTACTCTTAGATCAAGTTTGAGACCTCTGTGGTGGCATCCAAGGTCATCGCCATGAGCCCCTTGAGCATCTGAGAAGTTCGAGCCCACTTTCGACAGTGGAGACATGGTTTTGACCCAGCTTTAGATGTTATGGTAGAGGAGGCAGACCTTCCCATCTCCGTCTCTGCTTTTTTGGTTTGAGGAGGGAGTACCTACCACTTTTGTCCAGGATAGGCTCAGCGATTGGGACTATCCTAGAGACACCTCGCACGGCAGCCGTAGTAGCTGCCAAGGCGGTCGGCATTCCCTTGGTACGTGTTCTGGTTAGGGACACCACACTCTGTCAAGATCATCTTACTTCCTTGGGTGAGTAGGGGTTGGTTCCAACAGAGCGTGGAGTATTCAAGCCTCCTGAATTAGTGTTTCATTTGTCAACAGATGGGCCATCTCATGATGGCATGTCCATGGAGGAGACCCCAACCTACACCACACAGGCCCAATCCCAATTCCTCAAAGCCTTGGCCAACAACAGTAGCAGGCAGAGTCACAAAGTACACAAGCACAACCTACGAGCCTCAGGCTCAATCACAGGAGGGTTGGCACAGCAGGCTTGTAGTCCATGTAGCTAGGGACCACCTTGCCCGCATGTCACAGTCAGAGTGGTCCTTAGGCTCCTACCCAACATCAATGGGTTTCCACGAGGAACAGATTCAACCCTCATCAGCACAACGAGGTCCCTGATCCAGCCTCCACCTTAGCCTCACCCTCGATAGCCCCCCTCCTCCTCCCAGTGAGTTCCTTCCCCCCCTCCCCCTTCTCCCTCTACCTCTCCACCTCGCCCTCTTTCCTTTGTCCTTCCCCTCACTCCTCCTCACCCCCCTCTCCACCTGCTCCCTCACCTTTTCCCCGCTCCAGTCCCATAGATGTCCTAGGGGGCAGTGAATTCTTCAGCTGCTAGGAGATCTCTTTGGAGCACCTTTGACATGAGTCATTTAGTGGGAGAGATAGCCTTTATTGCAACCTCCCCTTCAGGTGCAAATGTCTCCTTTCGCAGCATCTCCTCGTGGTCTGACGAGCTTCAATATTTGTTATTGTTGGGATTTCTTTGCCTAGGACTTTACACGGTTTCTTGGCAACCTTTCACTAGACCTTGAGACAGCCCGCTTCACAAATCATGCACTGTCCCTTGCAACTAGGGGGATAGAGGCCTTGGACTCAGTGGTTGGATTCTCTTTTTCCCTCTGCGGTAGGGACAAGGCTGAGTGGACTATAGACTCAGTATTGGAGTAGTTGCAAACACAGGCCCTAGAGTTCTCTCATCACATGGGAGACCTAGGAGTCACAAATATGCTTCACACTCTTTGGCCATTGGCCAAGTTTGTTGTGACATCTCTAGACAGAGCAGAATGTAGACACATTGTGGTATACTTTTTTTCTGACGTGCAGAGCCTTCCATGCGATCTACATGTACATTAGGACTCCTAGACAGAAGAGGCTACTTTACGCATGGCTCTATCTACTTGGGCTTGGGTTGGACACTCTTTACAGTCACCTCTATTTGGAGGACACTCGGATGCGGATTACTCCCCATCCAAGCCTGCCTCGAAGATGGCATGGTTAGCTGTTGCGATAGCATCAGTTCTCTCTTGCTCCCCATGAGGATCATCTCATGGAACGTACAAGGACTAGGTGGGCCCCGGTTTCAACGTCAAAGGGGCCAACTGCGTCAGGTGCTTCAGCGATGCCTCGTGGGAGGAGAGATTGACCTTCTTATCCTACAGAAGCATCATCTATGTGAGAGTCGCATTAGACATTGTGGTGAGCTTTTGTGTGGATGGTATGAGACTTTTTTTGGTCAATTGCATTTGGACTTGGAGGCATCCAGGGCGGGGTATGTATGACTATTGCGGATTCTTTGCAGCAGCAGGACATTGTGGGCAGAGGGATTATTGTACCAGGAAAGTCTCTGTGGATCACTATGCAGGTTCAAGGTTGTCTTGTGGGCTTCCTAAACATATATGCACCCAATATAGCGAGTGCACGTGAAGAGTTTTGGTCTGTGATTGTTGAGTCTCTGAGGGGGTGACTTCAACATGCAAGAGGAACCCTCTGGCAGGATTGGTGATAGCCATACTACTATGCATGGAGTTTAGCTCACAGTGACGGGAGCAAAGCGAACCCCAAACCCCGACGACCTCTAAAACGCTGGGGGCCGAATGGCGCCCCTCGAGTCTGCCACGGTAAAGCGAACAGGAGGCACCACCTAGCTTTAGAGCAGCTAGGACGCTAACCACGATGATATGAACACTACAAACTTACACATCGAGAGAGAGAGAGAGAGAGAGAGAGAGAGAGAGAGAGAGAGAGAGATTTGCAAATGATGAAAACCCTCGGGGGTGTGAGGGAGAATTATTTCTGCAGTATTTACAAATGGCACGCTGTGGTGATAGTGAGATAGGGAGAGGAGGTGGTGCAAACTACTTGGTGCGTTCTCTAAGACGACTCAATAATTGTGAAGCTTGCTACCAAGAGCATGTATACGTGTGTGCATCAACCATTGGAGTCGAGAGATGGATGTGGTTCCCTTCGCATGGTGCAATTCCCAAGGCAAACCCAACACACAAGCCCCCTCCCCGTGATGGTGATAGTGTCAACTCTTCCCACTACACTCTACCAAGTGCTGACTTCTCATGGACTGCCCCCCCACCAGATAGTGACCTCTCAGTGCCAATTTATAGGTGTTGGCTGCCTGGATTATGGTAATCCCAGTGTGATTAGGGTAATCTTAATCAGGGAGACAAAGCAAGTGGTGGGCCCGGCGTGGTTGACCCTTGCTTTGTTTTGGGAGGTTATTAAAAGATGAGAATCTCTAGGTCGGCCTTTGTGACCATCACCTAGAGAGAGGATATTTACAAAAAATTGGAAATTTTACAATGGCTCGGGTGAAAAATGAAGAAATGATGAAAATAAGCTATAAATTATTGGACTGGTGTCGTGGTTGCGTGTTGCTGTGAATGGTGTGTTGCCGGTGCATCGGTGTCGAGCGTACTTCTTGTCGGGGTCGGCCGGGGCATGCCTTCGGTGCATTTCCTCTTTTTGTTGTTGGCGGCGCGTGCTTTGGGTCCTTCTTCTTTTTTTTTTGGTCGTCGTAGTCGTGGAGTCCTTCGTTTTCTTTGTATTTGTAGTGTGTATACGCGTGTGTGTGTTCGTATGTGCATGTGGGTGGATGTGTATATAGGTGTGTGTGTGTGTGTGTGTGTGTGTATGTGTGAGTGCGTGTATGTGTATTTGTATGTGTGTGCGAGTGTGCGGTAGGAACGCGGGGCTTATGTACATAATGTATATATTATATATATGTTTTTTTATAAAAACAATTTTTGTGCTGAGTGGCAGCTACACCTGCTTGGGGTGGGGGGGGATAATGTGTGTGTGTGTGGTGTGTGTATTGAGAGAGAGAGAAAAAAGCTTGTTGCGCCTGTACAGGTCGAGAGGGAGAGAGATAGAGATGGCGGGCGGCTGCTGCCAAAACAGAGCGCAAGAGAGGGAGAGGGGATTGGGGGTGTGTGTGTGAGTGTGAGGATGAGGGAGAGGGTGAGGATGAGGGGGTGAGTGTGTGGTGTGGGATAGCATGGGCTCCATGGCTCCGTGCGCTTCGCCTTCGGGCTAAAACGGAAGAGAGAGAGAGAGAGAGAGAGAGAGAGAGAAGAGAGAGAGGAGAGAGAGAGAGAGAGGATGAGGTGGCGGTAGAGGGAGGGGGAATCCCATAGGGCGGGTGCCCACTGTGGGGGGGGGGGGGAAGAGAGTGTGTGGGGGGGGGGGGGGGGGGGGGGGGGGGGGGGGGGGGGTTGTCTTATCCTCCGTCTTGCATGCTGTCTCAAGGATGAGAAGAGGGGGAGAAGTCAATGGTGTGGGGAGGGGAGAAAGAGGGTGGGGATAAAGGGCCAAGGGGAGGGTGAGTGATGAGGCCGAGGGGAAGGTGAGGCGAGTGGCTGGGGAAGAGGGGGGGGGAAGAATATTAGCGGGCCAGGGGGGGGGGGGGAGTAACGAGAGGGGGGGGGGGGGGGGGGGGGGGGGGGGGGAAGAGTGTGAGAGAGGGAGAGGGGGTGAAAGTAAGAATATGGGAGAGCGGGGGGTTTCCATACGGCTCGACAGAGAGGGAGCATGAGAGGAAAAACAAGAGAGGGGTCAGGGTGAGTGCTCGAGGCTTGTGCCTGGCCGAGGTGGCCAGTAGGGGGGGAGGTTTGGGAGAGAGAGAGAGAGAGAGGAGAGAGAGAGAGAGAGAGAGAGAGAGAGAGAGAGAGAGAGAGAGAGAGAGAGAGAGAGAGAGAGGTATGTAGGGAAAATGAGAGAGAGAGGGGGGGGGGGGCATTATTTCATCCAATGCCTGCCAAGGGGGAATAAACTACGGGGGAAGAGAGAAATGGTATCTGAAACCGAGGGCGGCTGGCTAGGCTGGCGTATAGACGATTGGGGGACTGAGGGTGATAAGGCCGGCCAATCAAAAGGGGGGTGGTGTGCCATGCCTGCAGAGGTGTTGTGAGGATTGACCAGGCGGTGCCGACAGGGATTTCATTAACGTAATCACACGATCGGGTGATTATGTAAATAACTATAGTATTTACACAAAAACATCACGTGATCACGTTAAATGTTAACGTGACTTTGATGATGACCTGCAAAAACCTATAGAGCCGGTTAGCCCACCGGGCTTCCAAAATTTCCCTGCAGGCACCGCGAGGCATCTGCGTCATACCGGGAAAATGAAAATACCCAGAGGGCTTAATTATATATAGTAAATAGTGTGCTAACCCTGGTTTTTTATCTAGGAAAATCCTTGGGGAGTGTACCCGAGTGCCGGGTATTGTCATGTCCTTGTGATTTGACCTAAGGTTACAGAGTCACGGGTCCTTTTTTGGGCCGGACGTGATTCTTAATTCGGTAACCACTTCTAAAAAATTTTAATTCGTTTACCGACATAAAGGTACGAAACCAAAACAACTGAAAACTTGGGGAATCATGCTCATTTTGCGAAGAATCCATTGGTCCAAATGCGGGTTGTAATTGGTTTTGGAAGATGAGCATATGTAAATGTCTAGTCGATAGTCAAGGGTCGGATGTCCTCTACTAGTGTACAGGGCATATAAAGATCCTTGAAGTCTTATATTTGAGTTCATTTACAATATAAGAGCTATAATCCTTGGTTGGGTTCAAATAGCTTTTATATATTGAATTGGTTGCATGGGTGGGCTACAATCCTTCACTGGGTTCAAGTAGTCCCCAATTGGGGGATTATATTGAAGACTTATTTGCGTTAGTTCATGCATTGGTTTATATATTCATTTACATTATTTATTACAATAGATTATTAGTGCATGAAATGACCAATTATATATTTTATTGCTTGCGTTTTTTTTTGTATCAAATGAAATTAGATCTGTCTTATTGTTTGCAAATCAAAGTGGACATGTAAATAACCATTATAATAATAATTGTATAGAGAGATTCATAGTATTGTTATGGTTATTATGCCATGTATAGATTACATTGCAATGTGTATGGTTGCTCACAATATAGGTGATGGATATGTGGATTGACTAGCGTGCATTGAAAATCTCATATTGTGCATCATGGTTACTTTCATATTGAATGGTTTTTAAATTATAATATATATTGAAAATAAAAAATTTGTTTTCAGTTTGTAACATCTTGTTCTTTTCTCTTCAGTTTTAATTTAAAAGCAATGGAGCAAAATGTGGGCACAAGTGGTACAAAGAAGCTAAAGAATAAAAAAGCTCCTGGCAAAGAGTGGGATTATGCTCACAACATATGTGTCCGATATATGGAGTGGCAATGTAAATTTTGTCTCACAACAAAATCTGGCGGTGCACCATGTATTAGGAATCATTTCCTGGGTAGCGCTAAAAACAATTGTAGAAAATGTGCACATTCTCAGGCACCCGCAGTTGCAAAGCGTTTGAGAGAAGAGCTCTCTAAAAAGGGTGGCAAGAAATGACAGATATATAGCTCTATGCCTTCGAATCAAGAAGTTCCCAGAGCCAAATATTAACTTCGTAGATCCTGTAGTGACGCCAACTAACCTTGGAGAGCAACCTGCGCAAGGAGAGAAAATTCCAGGCAGTATTCCTTTTGAACGTCACAATGAAGGTGGACTTTGTCAAATGCATCAAAAATCATTACATCAAAGATTTCGAGTGCAATCTCTAGAAGAAGCACAAACAACACTCGCCAAAGCAATATTCTTTTTTGGAAGTGCTTTGGTCATGGTAGACAGTAATCATTGGAAGGCTGGTAGAAAGAAAATCGGTGAGTTTGGTCCAAGATTTTCAGCTCCTTCTTATCACACGATAAGAAATGTTTTCTTGGACAAATGTTACATTGAAGTCAAAGAGCAAGTTGGCAAAATATACTTGGGAATATTCCACTTTCAGGGTGTACGATTGTGAGTGATGGTGGTCAAATGTTCAGAGAAGACCATTGATCAATGTAATGCTGGTTTGTCCAAGGGGAGAAATGTTTATAAAGGCGATCGACAGTTCTGGTGCAATTAAAAGTGGCAAATAAATTACTGAGGTCTTGATTGATGTAATTAAAGAAATTGGTGCTGAGCATGTTGTTCAGGTTGTGATGGACAACACAAAGAATTGTAAAAACACTAGTAAATTAATAAAGAAGTGCTTTCCACACATTTTTGCCAATGGTTGTAATACGCACAACTTGAACTTGGTGTTGAAAGATTGGTACACTAGCAAAGAAACCACATGGTTCTCCAAAATAATTGATACAGCACGTCAGGTTGTGAAATTTATCTTGAAATGACATAGTGTGCTCGATTCGTATAGGATGCGCACGTCAGTGATGCTGAAACTTCCTGCTGAAACTCGGTTCTGCACACACTTTTATACCTTGGAATCACTTCTCCGTAATAAATGTGCTGTGATTGACACATTCAGTTGCGCGTCCTTTGATGAATGGCAGCTTGAGCAGAAAGAAACAATGAAGGATAAAATTTCATGTTTACGTGGCAATGTAAACAAGGTTGCTTGGTGGAGGAGTGTAATGGATGCATACCATGTAATGATGCCCGTTATGTTCACGATCCGAAATATTGATCAAAGGGTGCCAAACATGGGCAAAGTGTGGATGACATGGTGGTCAGTTCAACAGAGTCTTGAAAATACTGAAGAGCTAAAAGAGTCTGTAGTAGATAAGGAGTGGCGATTACCATTCTCTGGCAAACAGTGGAAAATTTTGGCTAAGTATTTTCATGCAAGGTGGGAGCTCTCATAGTCCACTCCATAGCGTGGCTTACATGCTCGATCCAGAGTATTGGAATTTAGATATGATGTCCAATACAGAGGTGGTAGGCGATTTCTATCATGTAGTCAACACGTTCTACTCCAACGTTCAGGACCGAATTGATTGCATCAAAGAAATGAGTGCATTTAGATTAAAAGAAGGTCCTTCTGCGAATAATTTTGTACAGGTAATGGAAAAAGAGCAACCTGCATGGAAGTGGTGGATGATGAATGGTGGAGAGCATTACTCTACCTTACGTCCTCTTGCAACAATGAAAGTACTCGCACAATGTGGAACAAATTCAAGTTCAGAGAGAAACTGGAGTATGTACAAGTATGTTCACAACACTATTCACAATAGACTATTAGCAGACAGAGCAGAGAAATTAGTGTCTATGTATTGCAGCGAAAAGATACTGAATCACATCGAAAGTTATGGCTACGAGGAGTAAATGCCAACCTGGTTGTATAATTTTCAAAACAAAAATGAAGAAGATTTCAATGTTGGTGTATCTCAATGCACAGTAGACGAAATAGAAGAGAATTTGATAATAGATGTGGAGGTTGAATTACAAGGAGAACCACAACACTCACACTTAGAACCAGATAACAACTCAATTGATTCAATATAGCTTGACAGTAGAATGAGCAAATGTCAAAAACCATTGTAAAAGACCTTGTATTCAAATGTGTTTTGAGTAATTACAATGCTTCATATTCTCGATAGTACATAGTTTGTCTATCTCAATTGTGTTGCCGTGAAGCAGCATCTTGCTCATCAAACAGATTTATAATTGTGCTAGGGGTATCCGGGTGTGCTTGCTTGAATTTATATTCGTTTGCCATGCCAAACATAATATACATTCCTTGTGGAATATCTTGTGAACACATTGCTCATCGACTATTGTTTTGCATCAAACGAATAAGATAAACTAAATGATAATAGTGACCACATGTCAATGTATAGTACCCACTCCATCCATCAAAATTCTTGTAGCAAACTGCACATTGGGCAGATGAGGATGCATTTGAAGTAGAAGAGGGGACCAACTCTGGATGCAAGACAAGGTGGTTGATGTGTGTCCCTTGTACAGGTGTTGGATTCACTCACTGTGTTAGGGTTTGAACATCCGGATTTAAGCGGTGAATGCTTTTCTCCATCTGAACTTGTGAGGGTTGCGGTGTCTGGGTGGCTATAGAAAGACATGTTATTTTTGCATCTTTCTCTGCCAACTGTGTCGTGTAAATATCCTTCTATTTCTTTAACTATAGGTCGGCGCCTTCCACTATCAATTCCAACTCATCTCGGGTGGAAGTGACACAACTCTCCCTTAAATCATGAGTGGCAACAGTTGTCTCCTTTGACGAGAAGTCTACTAGTCGTTGTTGCACAAAGTGAACATATAACATTTTGGAAAAATATAGTGCAAAATCTGCATTGTGCAGGGGATGGCCATAAACCTCCAAATAAATCCTCTCAGTGTTATCTTTGATACCACTTCGGAACCTTCCACCTTCCTTTCTTGATCTCTGCATCCTCACATGGCCATATTGTCTTGATCATGTCCTTTGTCACTTCTTTATTGATCTCTTTCCACTGCATATGGTTTGGATTTTCCCACTTTGAGAGTCGGCGAGCAGTACGTGTCGCTTGTTGTGCCGGCATGTGGTGTGCCAGAGACTTCATGCGCTGAAATACATTAAAAGCCGCTTGCTGTTGATCATCAGTCAAGCAGTGATTGGGTGCCAATATCTTGTTCTTGATCGGCCATTTTCTCTTGGAGCTGCAGTCAACAGAGTGGCAAATATTCAATACCATTGGCAAATATATATGCTCACTCATTGGGACACTGTGCGGAATCCACTGAAAACCACCACTTCAAATGCGACTAATTGAACCACAAGGCAAATTTGAAATAATGACAGCTAAACTTAAATGACAAATTTGAAACAAGGCAAGATAATTGACTCAATTAGGTGAACCACTTCAATTAGTTAAATGACACAAGGCAAGATAAAAATTGACTCAATTAGGTGAACCACTTCAAACCAGATAATACACTTTAATAAAAATTTGAATACACTTGACAAGACATGTATATCATAAAAATGTTTAAATCGGATAAAATGATGGTGCAAGTTCAACTAGTGGACGTTGCACAGGATTAGGGTGTGTCTTTAAATGTTCTTTGAAAAATATCAACACGTCAGAAGCATTCCTTCTTTGGTCCCGATCTTTTAACTTCATCCAACAATCTACTTTAATTCGAATAGCCCTCATGACATCTTCGTCCGGGTGGTGAAAACATCATCTGGAAAATAAAATTTTCTGGCTGCACTCCAAAAATCTACTAGCATGTCGAACAGGTAGCCCAATGCATAAATGTCTCTGGATTTTGAGTATGCATCTGCACACCGTGGATCGTATAGTTCGGGAGCAATCCAAGTCGCTTAGCCATCTCGGCGTTCCCTGCTCTCTATGCATTCAAAATTGCTTCGTTCGACTGTGTGGTTGGAGACAAATATTTGTTTTCCACGCGCTTAGCAGGTGTTCTCAGCATCATACCCCAATCAATGATACCGACGTGGGGTTTATTGGCGCGAGTAAAGTCCAACATTACGTTGAATGGGTGTAGGTCAATGTGCACTATACTAGCTTGGTGGGCAGCCGCAACGCCGTGGATTAAGGCATGACAAATTGCCGGCATCTACTCGACCACGGCTTTGATCTGCACCGTGTCTATCTTGCTTATAGGGTTGTTTGCTACAGGCAATGACCTCCAGCCGTATTGTAGCATGTGCATGTGTTGTCTGAACAATCTGTGAGCAAACGGTGAGCGGCACATCTTGTCGCCCACGGTACCCCCATTGTAGTATGGGAATATCGTGATCCAAGGAGACTCTGTAGTAAACCCAATGCACCTGACAATGGAGGGGTAAAGCGTTTGCATTCCTTGCTCTGTCTAAAAGCTGTCAAATTTTGCCTCACTCCCTCCCTTGTAACAGTCTTCCACATATGTAATGTGGTCTGGAAAAAATGAGATGCCTTTGGTAGTGTACAATGTACACGCACCGAAGGAGCCAGCTCCAATCCTCATACCTTCTACCAAGGCTTCGTGAGGGATGCCGACAAGATGAGCGTACTTTGCATTCAAAGCAGTGCGCATGATTGTGTCGGTGCCGCTGGGATCGACCTCCCAAAGCTACTTGTGCATCTTGTGCCATCTTCAGTCTCTTGGGTAGAGCTGCTTGGTCCTGCGCTTTCACACGCTTCATCTTTACCTTTTGTTCTTCCCACAATTTATCCCAGAGCTCTAACTTTGACATGTCGCAAGTAGGTGGGATATCTTCCTTTAAGTCTTTGCAACATACTTTCATATTGCCCAACATTGTCCTGACTTTATGGTGAGGGTCAAATTCTCGTATCCCAGCTGGACTCAACAACTCGTATTGGCCTTCAAGTCGCAAACCTGCACTCTGTGTTCTCCCATATAGCACTAGTGATGTCTTTGATGTAGGCATCGCTTTCACTAATCTGTTGTATGTGGTTAGCTGCACATGATGAGATTGCCAAAATACATTCTTTATGAATGGCACGCATAATACATTTCTTCTGATCTGGCGTCATATTTGCAATGGACAATACAAAAACAACATATCAAATACAAATTCATGGTTGCAAACACTATCTCTGGTAAACTCTTAACCACCACTTGAAGACTTTAACAAATGTTATGGAAATATTGATAAAAATTTAATATAATCTTCACTTAAAATTGCAATCTGCTACACGTGTAAAAAGCAATTCAAACAAATGGTTTATAAGAACTTAATTCAGATCAAAAAATACATGTTAACGGTCTTTAATATTTCAGCATATATTGAATTTTGTAACTTATATTTTTCTCCATGCGCACATACTAATTCAAACAAAGCATACACTGACCTAAAATCTTCAAAAGTACATTTACAAATTGGACTAGCAAATTGTGTTCACACTTTTTTACATAGCATTTATGTAAATGTAGCAATCAAAAAGCGATGATAATTGATGCCTTTAAAAAAGATATAAAAGAATATTTAACATGCAAATTGTATGTATTTAGATTTTTGCAGAGAATTTATGTAAATGAAGCATTAAAACTAGTGATAAATTGATAATGCTTGAGAGTCCTTTAAAAAGATTATAAACAAATATTAACCATGCAATTTGTGTGCAAATAATTTTTTACATGTAATTTATATAGATGTAACATTTAAAATAATGATAATTGATAAATAAAGTATTCTATATAAATGACACATTTAAAATAGTTATGATTTATGAATAAAGTATTCTATATAAATGGAACATTTTAAATAGTGATGATTGATGGCAGCTCTATTCTATATAAATAGAACATTTTAAATAGCGATGATTGATGGATAAAGTATCCTTTTGTTCTTTTGAATATGACTGGCTAGTATATAATTTCAAATGGACACTTCAAAACAAAAAAATCACACAATTCATACATTTTTCATATGAAATACTCTTCACAACCGCGTTACCGACCAAGTATTTCATATACTTAATACTTAAAAAATTAATTTCACATGCATATACAAATTATATGACGTTCGTACAGCCGGGTTAACGACCTGAATGCCACATTTATGCAAAAACATATTCTTCTAACAAACGACACTCTATTAGCCGCGTTACCGATCGAGTGCCGCCTGAATCTAAGGAAAAACAATGGCCTACATATGAGCATCTCTTAGTTGTATTACCGACCGATGCCCGCATGTTTTTTGGGAAAGGGGAAGGGAAGTTGACTTACCATAAGGACACCATCTTCCCCGCGTTACCGCTGTAGTACCAAGACAGTAAGCCAATACTTACCATAAGGACACCATCTTCCCCGCGTCACCGAGGTGATGCACCCGTGATAAGCACTGTTCCGGAGAACAGCTTACACACACACTCCCATTGTGTGGTAAGGTACCTTATTACTGTTTCACACTACGACAAAAGGCACGCTACCACACAACGTATACACACACACACAACACATACCCGGATCGTGTGGTCAAGTACTCTGCTGTGCTGCCGTGCACTGCGACGGAGAGCACGCTCCCACATGACTCCCTCTCTCCCTCTCTCCTCTCTCCTCTTGACGTACCTGCAAAGGTGGCGCAAAGCGCTCTCTCTCTCTCTCTCTCTCTCTCTCTCTCTCTCTCTCTCTCTCTCTCTCTCTCTCTCTCTCTCTCTCTCTCTCTCTCTCTCTCAGGGCGAAAGCGATAATAGACCCAACGGGCCCGATTGGGCCCGCGTATATATAACGCAAATAGCCCACCGAGCTTGTTCGTTTTTCCGACGGGCCGGCAAGGAAAATAATTGAAAACATTTAAAACATTGGAAGTATACAAATTGGACTAGCAAATTGTGTTCACACATTTTTTTACATAGCATTTATGTAAATGTAGCAATCAAAAAGCGATGATAATTGATTCTCTTTAAAAAGATATAAAAGAATATTTAACATGCAAATTGTATGTATTTAGATTTTTGTAGAGAATTTATGTAAATGAAGCATTAAAACTAGCGATAAATTGATAATCCTTGAGAGTCCTTTAAAAAGATTATAAACAAATATTAACCATTTAATTTGTGTGCAAATAATTTTTTACATGTAATTCATATAAATGTAACATTTAAAATAACGATAATTGACAAATAAAGTATTCTATATAAATGACACATTTAAAATAGCTATGATTGATGAATTAAGTATTCTATATAACTGGAACATTTAAAATAGTGATGATTGATGCCATCTCATTTCCTTTATAAATAGAACATTTTAAATAGCGATGATTGATGAATAAAGTATTCTTTTGAATATGATTGGCTAGTATATAATTTCAAATGGACAGTTAAAAACAACAAAATCAAACAATTCATACATTTTCCATATGAAATACTCTTCACAGCCGCATTATCGACTAGGTATTTCATATACTTAATACTTAAAAAATTAACTACACACGCACATACAAATTATATGACGTTCGTGCGGCCGGGTTAACGACCTGAATGCCACATTTATGAAAAAACATATGCTTCTAACAAATGACACTCTATTAGCCGCGTTACCGATCGAGTGCCGCCTGAATCTACGAAAAAACAATGGCCTACATACGAACATCTCTTAGCCGTATTACCGACCGATGCTCGTATGTTTTTTGGGAAAGGGGAAGGGAAGTTGACTTACCATGAGGATACTAGATTTGCCGCGTTACCGACGTAGTACCAAGACAGTAAGCCAATACTTACCACAAGGACACCATCTTCCCCGCGTCACCGAGGTGATGCCCCCGTGATAAGCACTGTTTCGGAGAACAACTTACACACACACTCCCATTGTGTGGTAAGGTACCTTATTACTGTCGCGCATTACGACAAAACGCATGCTACCACACAACGTATACACACACACACACACAACACATACTCGGATCGTGTGGTCAGGTACTCTGCTGTGCTGCCGCGCACTGCGACACAAAGCACGCTCCCACACGACCCCCTCTCTCCCTCTCTCCTCTCTCCTCTTGACGTAACTGCAAAGGTGGCCCAAAGCACTCTCTCTCTCTCTCTCTCTCTCTCTCTCTCTCTCTCTCTCTCTCTCTCTCTCTCTCTCTCTCTCTCTCTCTCTCTCTCTCTCTCTCTCTCAGAGGGCAAAAGCAATAATAGACCCAACGGGCCCGATTGGGCCCGCATATATATAACGCAAATAGCCCGCCCGGCTTGTTCGCTTTCCCGACGGGCCCGCAGGGAAAATAATAAAACCCGGCGGGCTCGCCGGGCTATTCTGTTAACCCGGCAGGAGTTTTGTGGGTTTGCAAGTCACCCTAAACCGGTTTCTGTGTGATCATGTTTGTTGTGATCATGTAAATGTGTCAATAAGACCTTGTGATCACACAAAATTCGACGTAATTACGTAAATTTTTAATCCCTGGGTGTCGAGCCTTCCAACAGTGTCCCCAAGGCTCCAACAGAGGAAAAGTAAGTTTTTTTCTTTTTTTTTCTTTGATTTTCAAAAATCGGCCATCAGTAGACCTCACCCTTTGGCTAGAGGTATTCATGCTTCTAGCCCTCCTTTTGCTTTTTTTTCAACTGTGGAGTTAGAGGGTTCTCCCTCTTCTGGAATGTCTAGCATGAATTCTGGATCAAACCTAAGAAAATACCTTTTCAATCTCCATCCATTGACCCTAGTCTTGTGAATTCTCCCATCTGCTTCCATCAACTTATAGCTGCCGTTATCATAGCCTTTCTTGATGATGAATGGCCCTTCCCATCTGGGTTGAAATTTCTTATCCTTCCTAGTGTCAAATCTGTTGTCGTATCTCAGTACTAACATACCTTTTTTCAGTCCCTTTTCTTTAAGCCCTTGATTGAAAGTGAGCCGGCGTCGTTCTGCCTGCACTGCATAGTGACTGATTTCTTCTTCCCTATCCAATTGGAGTCTCTCCAGATCCAAGATGTGGTTTCAGAGGTTTACAATCAAACGATGTATCTGGCTAGCCAAAACTTGTAAGTTGTCTATCTATACCTCAATGGGTAGATTTGCCTCCTTCCCATAAACTAGATGGAAAGGGGTGAAACCTAGGGATGTTCGGAACGTTGTTCTGCAGGCCCAAAGAGCTGCCATGAGATGTTTATCCCACTCCATTGTGTGATTGTTCACCTGCTTTGTGATGATTTTGCAAATCATTCCATTTACCTTTTCTACCAGACCATTGCATTGTGGATAGTATGGTGTGGAATTCCGGCATGTGATCCTAACTTCTTCAGCAGTTCTCCCACCAAATCACCTCTGAATCCTGGTCCTCTATCTGATATTATCTCAAGAGGAGTGCCAAAACGGCAAACGATATGCTCAAAAATGAACTTTGCTACCTCTTGGGCTGTAATGCGGGTGGTGGCTGTTGCTTCTGCCCATCGAGTCATGTAGTCTACACCCATTATGATGTACAGTTTACCTGATTGGGCCCTTGGTAAAGGACCAATTGCATCTATTCCCTATTTCTCAAATGGACCATATGAGATGATAGGAATTTGTGGTTCGTAGGTTAATGTTCGATCACTGGCCACTTGACAAACCTTACATGTTCTACACCAATGGTGTACATCTCTGTTCAAACTAGGCCAAGATTATCCTGCTTGTAGAATCTTCCTACTGGTGATATCTAGAGAAAAACGACCGCTGCAGACGCCATCATGGAAACTTGAAATTACCGCTGTGATCTCACTGGAGGTTGACACCCGCCTGAGAATTTGATCTTTGCCCTTACAATACAAGTGGTCGTTTACAAGGCGGTACCTAGTAGCCTTCCTTACCAGCCACTGTTTTTGGCCTCTGGTGTATCCTGCTGGACATTCTCCTCTATCTAGAAAGCTGATGACATCAGGCATAGCATCACTACCTTGAAAGAGGGGTATCTTTAATTTGATCGCCCCTACGGGAACGTCTTGTATTCTTTCTTTAGCTAGAGCATCTGCCTCCTAATTTTTGCCTCCGGGGACATGAAATATCTTTACTACTTCAAACTACTTTAGAAGGTCCATAACTTGGCGAAGTTGACCAAGTAAAACCTGATTTTTACAATCCCAGGTGCCATTTATCTGCCTTATCAAAAGCAAAGCATCACCAAGTACATTTAGGCGTTGAATTCCTTGTGAAATACATTGTTCCAACCCGAGAATTAGGGCTGCATATTCTGCTTCATTGTTGGAGTGGGAGTGTAATAACTGCCCGATGGAGAATACTCTTTCTTGCTGTTCATTGAAAATGACTATGCCTGCTGCAGACTGATCCATTGTTCTCTTGTATGCTCCGTCAAAGAAAAGAGAGTGAGCTCTTTCTAGCCTAGGACTTTCTACCATTGGTGTTTCTTCCTTTGCTTCCGTGTTGACCTTCAGCTTCTTCTCATAATTGCGATGAGTGAGAATTCCCGCTAAACTAGCCCGGGTGGAGTTTTCTACTTGCATGGTGTAGTCCAAATCTTGTAATCTAATCAACCACTTTGAGATCCTAGATGAGACATCATGTGTCGCATTACATATGGGAAAACCTCTTCCATTGTCAGGATTACAAAGGGTCTAGACAGGACATAAGAGCCGAACTTTGTGGTGGCAAACATTAGTGCCAGAACCATGTGTTCTACTTCGGTAAATCCCTTTTATGACGGGGTCATGACACAACTAGAGAAGTAAATAGGACGCATGAAAGAAGTTTTAAGACATATTTAGGAATTTTGGGAATTATTCAAGTCCCATTTTTCTGAGGCTCACTTGTAATTTCATGTTTTTTGGTCTTTTCACCTCTAGATTGGGGGTAGGTAGAGCTTGTTCCATGTAGCCTTAAGGTACTAGAATGTGGCTAGGATACACCTTTCTTATCACAATTGAGCATACTAATCGGAGGCCATATTGAAGTTTGATGCTCAACCACCTCACATTAGCGTTAAAATGGTGGTACAACTTGAATATGTATTCACACATACATGCATGTTACAATGGTTTTCAAGGGCAACAAAGCTTAGGTTTGAGCCTCTCTTGCTCCACATGACTCAGCAAGTGACTACATATACTATTTGGAGAGAGGGAGAGAGAGAGATGCTAAGGGAGAGAGGGGTCCCAAGTATTTCCTAGAGCAATTGTAGATTTCTTGCTCCACGTGACTTGCCATGTTACTACTCTTTGTCCAAGAACTCAAGATCATGGGCCCATGCACTAGTTGTCCCATGTACAAATGAGCCACTTGCACATGGATGTGAGTCTCATACTTATTATTTTTTTATGTGGTGGATGTGTACAATATTTAGATGAGATTCATACTAACATTTGAGCCTTACTAGTTCCACTTGAGCCAGTAAGTGTGCATGAGGTTCTAGTCCAAACATGCAAGTCACTATTTTTTTCTAGCTTTATCAAAATTGAGTTTGAACTTCTTTTACATCATGTGACCTAGCACGTGGGCATGCATGATTACTTAGTTTGAGCCATGAGTCTCTTTTAGTGACTCTTTCATCATTGCATAATGTAGGCAAAGCATACAACTACATTTTTATGTCTGTATACATGGGAGACACATTGAGAGCATGGGGTTATGATTATTCATATGTGAAAACATGTTCTTAAATATTGGCACTTCCATTACACATGGCACTGTTTGCAATCAACATCGCATTAAGATTTGGAAAATAGAAAAAAAGATAATAACAATACCTAATTGTTTCTAGTATATTACTTTTATATGTTGCATTGATCAACATAGAAAATTTTGCAAAGCACAAGAAATCTAATACAAGATTCTTGAAATTCACGTGATCTTAAATGAGTCCGACGTGACATCAAGATAACAAATGAAAAACATTGAGTTTTTTGCAAAATGGAAACCTTGCAATGTAAATTTTAATTGTATTCCATCCACACAAGAGACAAAATGCATTTTGGAATACACAATTATGGGCTTCAATGCGCAAGCTCTTAATCATTGGACTTTGTTCAAGTATGTACTTTGTCTCTCTACCACAAGTCGCTTCATTGACAAGCGTGCTATAAGTGTATTCTCACTTGTGCTTAGTATACATGGGACTTGCAATCTTAATATGTTATTGTAGTTTGACCTCAAGATTATTTGCAGGCGACCTTTGTGCTGTATAACATCAAGTAACTACAAAATTGACATGAGCGTGAAGCTTAACTTTAACACTAGAATGGTAACCTAACAGGACATAAAAGTGTCCTTTCCGGGTTTTGGGAAAAATTTCTAAAACCATAGTAGATCCACTCATTTTCAAAAATCCATTCATGAGCTTATAGTTCAATAACTACTACATATGGAAAAAATGAGAAACTTGTAATTTTTCTCATCCCTTGGTTACTACAAGCCTCCAAAGTTGATGGACCAGTGCATTTTGCCCAAAACAGCAATTTCTTACGGTTGATTGCATATAAATAAGACTGGGGATTTTTGTAGGACATGAGATAAAATGACCCGTTAACTTCAATGGGTTGGTGACCAAAACATATGGTTGCTTTTACCTCACTAATTTTTTTTTGGTAAAAAAAAATAGGTACAAGAAAGTTGCATTTTTGCCATTCTTCGGACCTATCAAAATAGTTGCCAAAATTTGAAAAAAGGCCAAAAACAGGACCCGTTTTTTCACACAGTTTAGGTTCAAAAATGTTGTGCAAGAGTAAGGTTAATGGTGAGATCGATACTCAAAAAAAAATGCTAAGTTTTTTTCAGCTCATAAGGCAACTTTGTGGATATATAGCACCTAGAAATTCATTTTCATACTCTTCAAATAATTCAATCAAAATGGTTTCACTTAACAGGACACAAAAGTGTCCAAGGACATAAAAGTGTCCTGTTACCATTCTAGTGTTAAATTTCACTTGTTGGTGCTAGGTAGGATATTGAAAAGAGGATCAAAATATCCCAACTAGCAAGTGAGCAAGGGGCTTCAACATACTTTGAGCCAAACCTGCAAGTTCTAATTAGGGACTAGTTCTTCATTTCCTAATTGAAAGCATCTTAAAGAACATAATAATAAATGAGACGATCTTACAAGAGTGTGGTGTTTAGAAATGACAAGATAACACACAAAAAACAATTAATTTCCAAGCTAGCTTTGTTGTGATAACATACCATTTATACAAAAGCAAAATCTTGCCTTGAATACATTCTCAAGACTCGGTTTAATCAATGCATACGTGTACATCCTTAAACAATATGCTGCCTTTTGTACTACTCAAATACATACTCTCTTTATCTATTGCAAGTGAATTCACTTATGTGAGTGCTGCATGTATATTTTCACTTATCTTTAATATATATGTAGCCAAGTAACCATGTAGTGATTGTTCCTCTTAAAAATGCTTCTGGATTAGAGCTTTGTTGAATCCATATTTATAGGAAAATCAAGGATTTTTTTGAAATATTTCACATTATGCTATAGAAGATATCCTTTAGATTAGGGAAGCTTTTCAACCAAGTCATCAAAGATTTTTAACACTTGCTTTACATTCTTTGTACACAAATAAAATAAAACACATGCTCTACAACCAATTAGTGATTTAGTTCAACATTTGAAACTTTTTTGCATGAAAATCAAAAACAAATAATACATCATTGCAAAACCCAAATAGTTAGGAGCTTCTAATCTCCACAACCAGATGATGGATATGCTTCCCTCAATTTGGAGATAAATCACCATGTTGGATCTCGTTGATCTTAAGAAAAATACCATTCATTTTAGCAAGACCAATACTCTTTTGCAATTTCAGCATATAATGATGGTGGAGTCCTTTTTCCTTCTAGAGGTTTTTCAATCCCCAAGGATAGGTGCCATTGTTAATAGTAAAAAGTTTAGGTCACTTGAATTCCAAAAAGAAAGCTCTAAATTTCTCTGTGCCATAGAAAATTCATGGTCAATGGATCATTTTAAAGTTTTTATTACGTGGTACCTTTAACAAAAGAAGTCCAAAAAATAGTAAATTACATACACAGAAAGAATTGAGAGACTAATACTAACATTGAACTTTACTTTGATCCCAATAAATAAAAGTATAGGTATGCAAGTTTCCTTTATGTTCAAACAAAAATTGAACCTGCCAAAGCACAATGTGACTAACCACAATGTCTTGACATGAATCCAATTTGGGTGATAAGCCAACCAACACAAACTAGCCCAAATTGCTATATGACTTAGTAGCCAAAGGTTGTAGAAATTTCTAAAAGTCAAAGTGCATGTTTACACCTTGTTGATGGTTTTTTTGACTTACAACACCAATTAATACATAGATTAGAGCATACTTTGAGTATTATAATGTTTTCTAGACATATTATCACCTAATATCTCATAACAAATAGATTGTCCCACCCATAAGCTTATAACCTTTTGTAGCTTTTACATGCAACACCAATTTTGAAAAGCCCTGGGATCATATCCCAAGCGACTAGCATAAGAATTATCATGCCATTACTCAAGTTTCTCATTTTAAACAAGCTTGGTTGGTTTGTAGATAGTAGTGGCACGCCAAACTTGTATGCCACCATATGGAGCTTAATGTTTTCTCCTCCCCTTAGCTTCTTAAGTGATTGTATTTGCAACATAAGTTGTAATAATAAAGTGTAGTTGTAACAATCAAAAGCCTAGCAAAAATTTGAGAGAGAGAGTTGCTAGCGTAATCAAATAAGTTACTATTATAACAATAAAGTGTAGTAGTAACAATCAAAAGCTTAACAACAATAAATTGAGAGAGAGAGAGAGAGAGTCTCCAATGCAATTTAACAGGTTGTTGACATCCCTACACAAGCATCAAACATGATGATCACACACTTTGTAGAAGCTTCAAGATAACATGGTCAAATTAATTTCACAAGAATCAAAGCTAAATTAAATAGTTGTTTCATCACATATAGCAACATGATTTCATTGTACTTTCTTACCTTGCTTTACTTTGGGAGTTGCTTGGATTGTAAGTGTCCAAAGCATCTTACTTGACTTTGCATTTCCTATATCCCTTGATTTATGATTGCCACACCAGCTCTAGAGTCCCCAACAATTTGAGTAGCCACAACATGCATAGACTGCTAGCAACCTCTCCCACAATGTCCTCCACATTGTCAACGTACCCATCCCCATTCATGTTATCTTTAATAACCATAGCGTGTGTAATATCTCTAGCATTTTCATCATCTTTTTTTGTGTCATTTGCATTTTTACCATCCTTTGCATCTTTGCAAGCATTGTTATCATCATTGTGTTTGCTTATCATCATTGTGTTTGGGTTTTTTTCACTAAAGCTCTTTGATTGGTTTCTACGTTCTATTTGGTAAGTTACCATGTGCATATTGCTTCATAATCTGAACCCAAATCCTCATAGAATGTCATCATAAATAAGATAATGCAAGTCATTTAGACAAATCCTTTCTACAATGTGTGCTCTAAAGCCTCTTCAAAAGCCTGAAAATTCTTTAAAATCTTTTTAGTAATAGTTCAATGCACAATGATGAAAATTACTATCATAAATCTCATTGGATAAGTTTTCTAAACTTCCTTCAATGGATTTACATCAATGTATTGCAAACTGTGTTGACCAAAGATGAATAAAAAGAGTTCTTGTGAACATTCTCTTCAATGAGCTTTGCCAAGGGTGTATTCCAACTATTCCCACCAATCATTGCTATCAAGGAATGCCATGGACAATGTTAGATACCTGGTGTACTAAAGTTTGAGCCTCAAATAAAATTGCAACAACAAAAGGGCCTACAAGTTGTGCCCTTCAAGTTTTCAAGGTGGTTGATCTGTGTTAGTTTAAAAGAGGCCATAGATCACTTGTGAGCTTAGAGGTTTTAGCACATGAGGCTTAAACTTAAGCTCGAACCTCAAATAGAATTGCACCAACACCAAGAGTGCCTGTAGGTTGTACTTGAACTTTTATGATAAATCATTTGGAGTGAAATTTGAAGATTTTAAGTCTCACGTGCAGCATCCCAAGTGCCATGTGTAGATGGGGCTCAAGCTTAAGTTCGAGCCTCAACCCCTTCTCTCCCATATTGAAGTTAGTTTTGGTAAGAAAATAGTATACTTGTGAACGACATATTTACAAGTTTCAATAAATGAGGCTCGAACTAAATTTTGAGCCTCAAATAAAATTGCACCAACAAAAGTGCCTACAAGTTATGCCTTTCAAGTTTTCAAGGTGGTTGACTCATGTTACTCTAAAAGAGGCCATAGATCACTTGTGAGCTTATAGGTTTTAGCACATGAAGCTCAAACTTAAGTTCAAACCTCTAATAGAATTGCACCAATAACAACAGTGCTTATAGGTTGTAATTGAACTTTTATGAGAAACCATTTGGAGTGAACTTTGAAGGGTTTAAGTCTCGCATTCAAGCATCAAAAGGGGCATGTGTAGACCGGGCTCAAGCTTAAGTTCGAGCCTCAACCCCTTCTCTCCCATATTGAAGTTAGTTTTGGTAAGAAAATAGTATGTTTGTGAACGAAATATTTACAAGTTTCAATAAATGAGGCTCGAACTAAAGTTTGAGCCTCAAATAAAATTGCACCAACGAAAGTGCCTACAAGTTATGCCTTTCAAATTTTCAAGGTGGTTGACTCATGTTACTCTAAAAGAGGCCATAGATCACTTGTGAGCTTATAGGTTTTAGCACATGAGGCTCAAACTTAAGTTCAAACCTCTAATAGAATTGCACCAATAACAACAGTGCTTATAGGTTGTAATTGAACTTTTATGAGAAACCATTTGGAGTGAACTTTGAAGGGTTTAAGTCTCGCATTCAAGCATCAAAAGGGGCATGTGTAGACCGGGCTCAAGCTTAAGTTCGACCCTCAACCTCTTCTCTCCCATATTGAAGTTAGTTTTGGTAAGAAAATAGTATGTTTGTGAACGACATATTACAAGTTTCAATAAATGAGGCTCGAAATAAAGTTCGAGCCTAAAATAAAATTGCACCAACAAAAGTACGTACAATTGTGCCCTTCAAGTTTTCAAGGTGGTTGCTCCATGTAAGTTTAAAAGAGGCCATAGATCACTTGTGAGATTACAGGTTTTAGCACACGAGTCTCAAACTTAAGCTCGAACCTCAAATAGAATTGCACCAACAACAAGAGTGCCTATAGGTTCTACTTGAACTTTTTATGAGAACCATTTGGAGTGAAATTTGAAGAGTTTGTCTCTCCTCATGCAAGCATCCCAAGTGGCATGTGTAGACTAGGCTCAAGCTTAAGTTCGAGCCTCAACCCGTTCTCTCCCATATTGAAGTTAGTTTTGGTAAGAAAATAGTATGTGTGAACGACATATTTACAAGTTAGAATAAATGAGGCTTGAACTAAAGTTCGAGCCTCTAATAAAATTGCACCAACAAAAGTGCCTACAAGCTGTGTCCTTCAAGTTTTCAAGGTGGTTGACCTATGTTACTTTAAAAGGGGCCATAGATCACTTGTGAGCTTATAAGTTTTAGCACATGAGGCTTAAACTTAAACTTGTATCTCAAATAGAGTTGCACCAACAACAAGAGTGACTATAGGTTATACTTGAACTTTTATGAGAAACCATTTGGAGTGAACTTTGAAGAGTTTAAGTTTCACATGAAAGCATCCCAAGTGGCATGTGTAGATTGGGCTCAAGCTTAAGTTAGAACCTCAACCTTTTCTCTCCCATATTGAAGTTAGTTTTGGTAAGAAAATAGTATGTTTGTGAATGACATATTTACAAGTTTCAATAAATGAGGCTCGAACTAAAGTTTGAGCCTCAAATAAAATTGCACCAACAAGTGCCTACAAGTTGTGCCCTTCGACGTTTCAAGGTGGTTGACCCATGTTAGTTTAAAAGAGGCCATAGATTACTTGTGAGCTTACCGGTTTTAGCAGATGAGGCTCAAACTTAAGTTTGAACCTCATATGCAAGTTGCTTGATTCGCATGTGTAGTTCCACAAGTTCAAGCCTCGCTCCTATCTTTGGCATATAATTTAGTGAAAGGTCGGACAATAATATATGTGTGAGATGCATGTATACAAATTTGAGTACATAAGACTTGAGATATATTCAAGCCTAAATATAAGTGTTCTTGAAGTTTCATATCTGATTAGCATTTGCACAAAATACGCATTATATCCATAGCCAATTATCCTAGTACATTCTAAGTAAGAGGCAAAACAAAGGGAAACAACAAGATCAAAGATGAAATCTGCATTCAAGTAATGGAGAGCTCAACTACTTACTAGGTAAGTGCACTTCTCTTTCAGTTCTCGATGAAACTCTTTGGGTAATCGCACATCAATTAGGTACAAACCATAGAGCGGCCAAGGAGAATAAATTTGAAGAATTCAGTTTTAGATTAGAGACATTAGATAGATATAACACTTAGATATCACATTAGAGAGAGGGATAGCAATTATAGAGAATAGATAGAGAGATTAGAGAAAGAGAGACTGGAGTGATTTGAGATATTAGTAATTTTTAATACCGGTTAGATAGCGTAGAAAGTGATTAGAAAGGAAAGATAGGGAGATTGGTAAGACATTATAGAGAGATTTGGGTGATTAGAGAGACACGTGACAGTTTAACCAAGATTGAAGATCAATTGCAAAGAGATTAGAGGGCTCAAAATACAATCACACAAACTACATATTTTGAATTAGAGATACTTGAGAGAATAGAGAGTTCATTAGTACTCATGTTAGATTAAACATAAAAGATGTTGATAATTAGAGGCTTGGGCGAGAGATTAGCACACAATGATGTGTGTGTGTGTGTGTGTGTATGTGAGAGAGAGAGAGCTCCACCATCCTAGTTTGATAAAAATTTGAATTAGCCGTTCCTTATGTCCCTAGCTGTGTTATCAATGCAGATTCCTTGTATTGGAGCGGGCTGGGAGCGGCTTACTCAATTTGAAATTTGAAAACTTATTAAATACTTCATTAAAGTCCAATTTCTAGAATCTAGAGCGCGAGAGAGAGAGAGAGAGAGAGAGAAGGCAGTCTACATTAAAACATGTGGGCCAGCGTGTGTGTGCACTGTGTACTATTCTACGCTAGAGAGAGAAAGAGGAGAGAGACTCAAGGCCCTATCGTGTTGCGCGTGCCATGAATTTTGGGAGTTGGCTGCACCCGAAACCCATACCTGCAGGCTGCCAGGCCAACGCGACAGTGCGAGTGCCCCTACGGGCCCTACCTTCCAGGGTGCCATGATATTCATTGTTTCTAGACATGCAGTGCGCTGCCATGTTATTCTTACCATAATTATTAATAAGGCTCGAAATTGGTCTGCCACGTTCTAACTTTGTTTTGAGCTTTAAAGCTTTTAAATTTAGAAGCTAGTGCTGCTAGAGTTTGGAAAAAATGATTTTTCAAACCATCCAAAAATCCATTCTTAAAAGGAATTTGAGCAAATTTAATAGGTAATTTTGCAAATTTACACTATTTTTTAATATTTTAAGTGGAATTTTCACCTTTTCCCCCTCCTCTCAACCGGTAGTAACACGAGCAAGATGAGAGGATCGACCACCCCCATCTTGCCATGTGTCAATGGATGGGGTAGGGGTAAAATTGACAGGCCCCAGGGTGTCCGGCGAAGCTGGAACCCACGGCCTCTTGCTTCCCACTCTCCTACTCTATCCACATGCATGCGTGAGTCTTGTTGGAGACATTACACGGCTAGGGGGTAAAGGTTTCCCTCTAGTAGCAGGATTGTTGATTCTACAACTGCCACACACTCCCCGAACTATCATGCTTCTCCGACGTAGATCCCTTCCCCCCCACCCCGTGTGATTTATAAACGAGGCTGGCTCAAGGATGAATTCAGACACACTTTTCCTGAAGGTGAGTGCTATCAAGTTCTAGTAATTATCCTAACCTTTCAATTCGAAAGGTTTATTTTAAGAAATCCTCATTCTTGGATAATTTAAGTATATATTTTGTTCTAAATATGTCCTATATAAATGAGAAAAATTTGCTTAAAATGATAGAAAATTAGTGTAAATTTGCAAATTTTTTGGCTTAATTTGCTCATATTTCTCCTAGGTTATGTCCAAACAGATTTTTGGATGTTTCAAAACATGATTTCCAAAGGCAATACAATGTGAGCTCTCCTACATATTGCTTCAAACTGGTGAGCTCTCAAATGTATTGCTTCAAACTCAAGTTCGAGCCTCGAACTCGAGTTCGACAGAAGTTTGAGCCTCCATGCCAGACATTGGAGGCCATGGCCCTCTTGTAAAGCCCGTATGACTCTACTTAAAGCCTTGTATCTCACCAATAGTTTTGAATGGTGATGTGTAATGCGTCTGTGCTTTGAGGAGATTGGATTTCAAAATAGAAGCCCTATACATTATGACATGTAGTCAGGTCCTACTTGATGGGCGGTAGAGGCCCACAGTTTTCTTTGACTTGAAAGGGGGTTGCCCTGGTTCCTCCCTTGCTCTTCCTAGTCTTTGCAAAGGTTTTGAGTATGTATCCATCATCACAAGAATTTGGTTGCAAGTTTTATAGCTTCTTATTTAGGGAGAGCTTTTGGAGTCAAGGTTTGCAAATGACATAGATTTATACTTACATGGCTAAGAGGCCAACTTGATTCACGCTCAGCATGCTTTGTAGATCTTTTGTGGTGCTTTACGGAACTGACTATTGATTGATGCAAGTCAATGGCCTCTTGGATTGGTTGCTCCCCAGGCCTTAGTGGATTTCCAACCCAAGTTTTATATGAATTCCTCTCGGCACAATGTGTGATATTTGGGTTTCAAGATAGGTTTCTATTTGTCATTCACGTAGCAGATTACACCCCTCTTCCAAAGCCTTTGGAGTAAGTTGGTTCACTGGAGCTCTGCACGCTTATCTCTAACAGGGTGGATTGTTGTGTGACAAATCAGGTCCTTCCAGCAACTAAGTGGTACATCACCTCCTACTGGATTTTCTCAAGCTCTTGCATTAGCCAGGTTCAATGGTTGGTCAAGAATTTTCTATGGTCTAGGTGTGGTTGTTAGTTGGCCCGGTTTGAGGACTTCTTTGAGGGGTTGCCCCTTGAAAGAAGCTCGTTCTACATCCAACCCAGGTTAGGGCTTCCCCTACTAATAGACCCTAGCCCACAGAGATTTGGTGGATCTTCACGGAGATGAGGAAGATTGGCCTTAGCAAAGGCTGAGAGGGTGCCTTTGCATTCCATATTTTTCATCCTTAGAAGTTGTTGTGACCAAGCTAAGCTACATGGCTTGAGGAGCATCTGCATCACCAATTAGTTATGTGGAACACTGTGCTATGTATTGAGTAGGGTCACATGCTCGATAGCTTTCCCTATTTAGAGTGGATCCCCCTGATCGATGGTCAAACATACAACTATGGGGATTGGATTCAATTTTCTAGCATGTTGGAGGAGGCGCAATAGAACAGACTAAGACAATTTCAAGGAGGCTTGACCATGAGCCAAAACATTCAAGAAGCACTCCATGAGGCCCAGCAAATAACTTTATAGCTAGAATCACCTAGTTGCGTATACACAACTAGATGTCTTGATTCCAATTAGATCAAGAATGGAGAAGGGATGTGGTATATTCTTTGAGATTTAGGTTAAAGGCAGACTTACAAGAGTAGAGGCAAATGCTCCAGTGGCAAAGTGTATTTTTCAGCCAGTCAAGTAGTAGTAGCTCCTTCTTGATAGAGGCATATTGATCTCAACTCAACAGTTTTTTAACATGATTGAGGACTTTGGGCCTTTGGAGTGTGATCACTACCACAATTTCAATGGGATCCAAGGGAGTGTCTCTGGCATGATCTTTTTGACCCTCCAAATTCTTGGGGAAGACAACTTTTCAAATACACAAAGAGGCTTCACCACCACATCTTGATATCCAAGAGGACAACCATTCCTAGCATAGCGTTGGAGATGATAGAGGCTCTCAATAGTATTTATGAATTTGTCAACTTGGCTATTGCAAGCCGATAAACTCATATGTTGTCTACCTTCCATTGGCTCGTTGCTCACAAAGGGATTGTAGTGGGTCCTTGGCTAGTATACAGTGGACACTCCCTAGCATGGCTAGGATGCAGGCACCCTATCAAGTCACAACGACATTGTTCTAGGAGTGCCCTCAAACCCAATAGATTTGTCTTTGGAATTTGAGGCCATGTCTACCTTTATGTTGGTGATGATGAATTTACTTGGGGTGCAACAGCCTCGTGGACATTATTTGGCCCTGCCTTGGGATACAAGTCTAAGCCAAGCTGCCAAGCTATAGAGGCATCAACATGCAAACCATGCCTATGTCCTACGTTAGATTGTGGCACTACCTCTTAGGATACAAGTCTAAGCCATGTGGCCCCACTATAGAGGCATCAACATGCATACCATGCCTGTGTGATACTTTTGATTGTAGCACTACCACTTGGACTCAAAAAATAGCGGTTTGAGATGGGAGCTGATCAACTATCTCACAATTTTGTTCATTTGAAGAGCCAAGAGCTTTTGAGATTTTGAGGGGTGTTTGGAGCCTCCCAACTTTCTAGAAAAACTTGATACATACGCTTTGTGGATTGTATGATTGGATTTCAGGCTCAAATTGAGCAGAGCAATGATTTCAATCTTCATTAGCACAAGGGGAGTTGGCTTCTTCCCCCATTTTTAGTAGAATTTTTTCTGGTACTATTGGCCTCCTATATGGTGTGTGTGTGTGTGTGTGTGTGCGTGCGCATGTGTGTGTGTGTGTGTGTGTGTACGTGTGTACTAGCATGGTGGGTTCAGAAAAGTGTTCCCACGTGGGTTGTTGCAACGTACATTAGTAGATCATTCAATCTCATAGCTATTTTCTTAACACTAGGTTGGTAATGGGACACTTTTATGTCCTGGGACACTTTTATGTCCTGTTAAGTGACCATTTTCCCTGAATTATGTCAAGAGTTTCAAAATGGATTTTGAGGTGCTATCTATCTAGAAAGTTGTCTCATGAGCTGAAAAAAACTCGACATTTTTTTGGAATATCAATTCCATCTTTAACATTGTCCTTGCACAACATTTCACAACCTAAACTGTGTGAAAAAACGGGTTCTGTTTTTGTCTTTTTTCAACTTTTTGCAACTATACCACTCTAGAATTCATGTTTGTGAGGTCTATAGTGCTAGAGAAATATCTTTAGTAGTCCTAAACATGTCCCGATGCTTCTAGGGAGAAATAAATATTAAACTTGTAAGTTATGACCAAATTACAAAAATTGTCAAATCCTATTTTTTAGCCAATTTTAGCTCTTCTATTATTTTTTTGGTGGATTTCATGATATCCAAATGCATTTTTGATTTTTTATGTCGCATATTGTAACATAAAGCTAATATTCCTTGAGTTTTGGGGCACCTAATACCCTATTTTGCATAGTACACAACGATGGTTGATTTTTTCAATTATAGAAGAAAACGAAACATTCTAGTATATCAAGTATAGCCTTTTCAATATTTTAGTTTCTTGTGACAACTACATGCATTTGTAGGTAGTAACCATATCTAGTCATAAGGATCAAATTTGGCTAGATATTGAATAGTTTCTATGGGATTCTACAACTCATAATGTTGAACCCAGTTTTTTCATGTTTGCTGTATTTAACACTTCATCTTTGTCCCCAAGATTCCCCTTGGTAAGAAATGTATTATTCTTTTGACATGCTCCATGCCTCCTTATGAACATAAAGTACAATAGGGAACTAAGAAAACATGCATATATTATTTGTATTGAGCGTGGCTATAGAAACTTTGATGATAGGTTTGCAAAATGATAAAAATTCAACTTTTTTGTACCTATTTATTTTGGCAAAACAAAAAATAGTGAGTGAGAAGCAATCATATGTTCTGATCGCCAATCCATTGAAGTTAACTAGGGAATTTATCTCAAGTCCTACAAAAATCCATAATCTTATTTTTATGCAACAAAATGTAAGAAATGACTGTTTTGATGAAAATGCACTGGTCCATCAACTTTGGAGGCTTGTTGTGACTAAAATATGAGAAATTTTACAAGTTTCTTATTTTTTTCATGTGTAGTAGGCCTTGAACTATAACCTCATGAAAGGATTTTACAAAATGAGTGGATCTACTATGGTTTTGGAGGTTTTTTTCAAAACCCTGAAAGGACACTTTTATGTCCTGTTAGGTTACCAACCTAGTGTTAATAATGTGCCATGAATTTCCCAAGTGCAACAACTTAACACCATGCAACTTCAAGTGCAACAACCTACTAGCACCATGTAGGCTCTCGACTTGTGACACAAAGAATGTACCACAACTTCCTCAAGTGCCACAACTTATCACCACACAACCTCTCTATAAAAACTTGTGACACAAAGGACATGGAATAGCTTCCTCAAGTGCAAAAAACTAGTACAATGCAACCTCTTTGTGTGAATTGGTGATACAAATTGTGTGCCACAACTTCCTTGAGACTTGCAACAACCCAGCACATGCAACCTCTCTACAAGAACTAGTGACACAAACAACTTGATATAAGTTCCTCACTAGCACAATGCAACCTGTTTGAATGAAGGGGTGACATAAAGAATGTGCCATAGCTTCCTCAATACTTGCAACAACCTAGCACAATGGAATCTCTCCGCAATAGCTGCTGACACAAAGAACATGCCACAGCTTCCTTCAGTGCAACAACCTAAAACAATGCAATCTCTTTACAAGAACTTGAGACACAAACAATTGACCCAAATTTGTGCATTTTTCCCCAAATTCCTAAATATGTCTTTTTTGGGGTCCTTTTGCATTAGCACGGCTCCGAGTGTATCACTTCCCACACTAGGGTTCACATAAAATGGCTCGTCCCACTTAGGAGGTGAAATAGTGGGAATCTTAGCTAGGATTTGATTTACCTCAGTAAAATTGTTGTTCATTCTCTTCACTCCATGAGAATACATCCCTCTGGGTGAGTTGTTGTAGGGAAAGGACCACTTGAGATAGCAGGTGAATGAACCTGCTTAAGTATCTTACCTTCTGAAGGAAAGAAACCAGTTGCTTAGCAGTGGTGGGTGACGATAAAGATACCAGGGCCTGAATCTTTCTAGGGTCAGCCTCGATCCCTTTTGCTAAACTTACATGACCAAGGAGAGTGACTTTGCTTTCACCAATGTGACACTTATCCACGTTGAGCTGGCCACCCAAGGTTTGTAGCCTGGTTAAGCCATAATAGACTTTGCTTAAATGAAGGGCTCGTGAGCTATAGATGCAAAAATCATCTATGAAAACTCGTATTGATGTTCCAAAGTAGGGTTGGAAAACAAAATTCACATAGCGCTGAAATGTGGCTGGGATGTTAGTGAGGCCAAACGGCATCACTCTGTAGGCAAAACATTCCCAAGGTGTGATGAAGGTTGTCTTCTTCTGATCTTCCTCTGCAATGCTAATCTAGAAGTATCCTGAGTAGCCATCGCACACTGTGTACCGCTCGTGACCTGCCACTTTATTGAGTATTTCATCCTGGAATGGGAGGGGAAAGTGGTCCCTCTTCGTGGCTGCATTGAGAGGTTTATAATCCACACAGACTCTCCACTTACCATTTTTCTTTGGTGTGACTACTACTGGGGAGACCCATTCTAAGTCTTCGACAGGGTAGATGAAGCCTGCTTGTAGCGAACTTCTCACTTCTTTAAGCAGTGCCTCTTGTTGGATTACTACAAGTCTTCTGAGCTTTTGTACTACGGGTTTATTGCCTTCCTTGAGCTTTATGTGGTGTTGCACTACTATAATTCCTGTGATCTTATCATAGCCGTCAATGAACAAAGTAGTGAAGTTACCTAGCATGGAGACGTACTCCTTCCTTTATTCATTGGTTAACTCATTTGAGAGCATTTTTTGTAACTTACTTGCATACTGCAAGGACTGCATACCTGATGATCCCTCTTGGTTTGTCAAGGGTGTTTTAGATTGTGTCAATCTATTTGGGTCTTTAAGAATGACCCCCATCACTTCGATGCTAAAGTCACTTTCGACGGTGGTGGTCATCTTTTCTCTTGAGGTAGACGAGTAGTCGCTGGTGGACTCATCTTCTAAAGCCTCCAAGGTCATTTTGCGCTGCTTCCTAGTCCTCGTGTCGTAGAATATGGACTTCCCTTTAGCGTCCTTCATCTGAATCATCCCGGTGCTCAAGTCTTGTTTAGCTTCCATGGCCATAAGCCAAGGCCTCCCAAGAATGATGGGGTAGCCCTCCCCTTTGTGTGGCATGACGAAGATGTCTACCTCTACTTATGTATTGAATGCTTTTACTTTGACCACATTTACAATGCCCACACATTTCACTCTTACATTGTTTGCCATCTTGGCTCGGCAGGGTGCCGACCTACTTACCTCTATACCAAGATGGTGCATCATCTTTTCACTCATGACGCATATTAGCACGCCACCATCTATGTAGACGTGTGAAATTCATTGCCCCTTGATGTGAGCATCCATGGTTGGTAGGATGTTGTCAAGATCCCTTCCAGAGATAGCCCCAGCTATCCTGGGCCTTGATTTCCTGGTACTTACCATTTTTGTCCATTGCCTCCTCATTCTAGGTGCAAGGTGGAGTAATTGGGGCCAATTTATCTTCGGACCATGCATTAACACATCCTGAACTAAGTCATAGGGTTTTGCATACTCACCTAGTGATAAGTCCACGATGTCTATCTTCCGTCGTGGTTTAGCTGCTTGCTTGCTAGACTCGGCCTTCCCTTTCATCTTCTCTTCTCTTTGAGATGCTTCCTCGTGCCTCACATGCTTCACTCCCATAGAATCCACTTCTTCTACCTTCCCTTTTCCTTTGTGCTTCTCTCAAACTGATTCTTCTACCTTTGCCTTCTCTTTATCCTCCAAGCTAATAACACTCACCGCTTGGTTCACAGCAGGTGGTGGGGGTAATGGCGGAATGAGAGGTTGGGGTGGTGGTTGTTGTTGTACAGGTGGTCGAAGGATTTGGACCGGTGGGATTGGTCCTGGTTGCCTAGGTGGTGGTGGTCTTTCTCTTGGCAGAGAGATCTGATTTTGTCTCCCCCCTCTATTAAAATTATGCCTCCTCGGGTGTGGGTAGTAGTACATTTCATGGCCATCTTCCCCGCAGTTGTAATAGTGGTATTCTTGGTTCTGCCTTCGTTGTCCTCTTCCTTGTTCTGGATTCCTGCGAGGTGCGTACCCTTGCTGCACTAGATGCACTAATAAACTCTCTAGTTGGGTGGTGATGCGTCTTGCTACTCTTCTGATGCCTCCTGCGGAGGTTGGACTCTATGATTGGTTGTTACAGTCACTAGGGTTGGTCAGGAAGATCTTGTTTCCTTTGAATCATTTACTCTTGCTTGCATGCGCAGCTTCTTGTCTTTAAGGTGGGCTAATTCACTGCCAACTCATATGTTGCAGGAAACCTTCCCTTCACCTTCTCTCTAAGCGACGACCATAGACCAGCAATGAAACGGTCCTTCTTTAGGAGATTAGGCGCTCCTATGACTTCCTCCAGTGAGGAAACCAATCTCTCCCATAAGTCCACAAATTTGGACTCGTAAGTGGCATACTCCAGCAGACCTCCCTGCTTTAATTATGTGAGTAGCTGCCATAGCTTCTCCGAGGTTGTTCCTTCACCAAACCTCTTTACAAAAGCAGCCCTTAACACATCCCATGCATTCTTGGTGGCCTGGGGCAATGCAATATACCAGGACTTGGCCTCTACTCTCATCAATAGAGGAAAAATTCTAAGTCGTGAAGCGTCATCATCTTTGTTGGAGACAACACAAGCAATGTCAAAATCATCCAAAAAGTCGGTGGTGAGATCCTCTCCCTTCTTTCCACTGAACGTGGGGAAAGAAACACTTGCCATGGTAGTGACTCAGGAAATTACAAACCTCTTTTTTATTTTACATTACATTAACAGTAGCGGCTCATGGCGGCTTTTTACAGGGGTGGGTGGATAGGTTAAAATGGGATAAAAATAGAAACATTAAAGGAATGATTGGTAATCTAATATGGGAAGAATGATAGGGTTTAGGGAATTGAGGATTTCTCCTAGTACTGCCACACCGAATAGGTGTATGATCTTCTGTTGGTAGAAGACTTTTCTATCTACATAAATGTTCACATGCATATGCTGCAAGAATCTGAACGGGAATGTCGTCGGCCCGTTTTCCATTATGCACAGATTGTGGAATACTTACTTATACTCTTACCATGCCACTGTTGATGAGTCGGCACATCCACAAGAGGTCGTCGCCTTTCATGGGCTCTACCTTTCCTTCATTGCTCAGCACGTACGGGGTGATGGCGACGCGTCTGACCACTCCCAGCCTCTTGGCTAAAAGCAATTGCAGGTGAGCTTCTTCAGGATAAGTTGTACAGGGAGAGGAGGAAGATCCTCCACTCGCTTTCCAAAACAGCAAGAGCAGTAGCCGAACCACTCTTCTCTAGGACATGGGAATCTTCTTACCACTTATTCTTGAGGATTACCAAACTAGATTAGTAGCACTCGCATGCGTCGTGCAAATCGATAGGCGACCTTCCGCCGCTTAGCTTCGGATGACTTCCTTTTTGGCAAACTGGGTACAACCCGGATTTCTGAGCTTGAAGCACTTGCTTGGCCAGATGCTTCTCACTTCGGGGTCATGTGTTTCCAGACTGGCTTATCTTCTCCTTGCCTTTGGATCGAGCAGCCCCTTTAGGCCACTTTGGAGTTATAACTTTGACTGCAGTTTCTTTAGGGAAAGAGGCCTCATTGTTTTCTTCCCTTCCTTGATGTGAATGACTTCTGCGCGATGAATGTCGATGTAGATGACTTCAGCCCTTTTGCTGCCTTCTTTGCTGGCACTCATTGACAGTGTGCCTTGGTTGACAAGAATGATGGAACTTCACCGACCTCCCACCTTATGCTCTCAACTTATGGTTAGAACGAGCAACACGAGATGGAGAATTTATCTCTTGAATGTTGACGACACTGCAGCCTAGCAATAGCACCTTAATGAAGGTGGCTAGTGCCTCCTTCGTCTCCTCTTCTTCCGTCCTCCAGTTAGAAAATTCCTTCAGCCATTTTTCCATGATTTATAGTGGGTATCACTTTCATCATTGTAAACTGAAGGGTCTTAGAAATCCCTCCTCCGTGGGGGCACCAAATGACGGAAGCAAAGCGAACCCCGAACCCCGACGGCCTCTAAAACACTGGGGGCCGAATGGCGCTCCTTGAGCCTGCCACGGTAAAGTGAACAGGGGGCACCACTTAGCTTTAGAGCGGCTAGGACGCAACCACGATGATATGAACACCGCAAACTTACACACACACACACACACACACACACACACACACACACACACACACAGAGAGAGAGAGAGAGAGAGAGAGATTTGCAAATGATGAAAACCCTTGTGGGTGTGAGGGAGAATTATTTCTGCAGTATTTACAAATGGCATGCCGTGGTGATAGAGAGATAGGAAGAGGAGGTGGTGCAAACTACTTGGTGCGTTCTCTAAGACGACTCAATGATTGTGAAGCTTGCTACCAAGAGCGTGTATATGTGTGTGCATTGACCATTCGAGTCGAGAGATGGACGTGGTTCCCTTCGCATGGTGCAATTCCCAAGGCAAACCCAACACACAAGCCTTCTCCCCGTGATGGTGATAGTGTCAACTCTTCTCACTACACTCTACCCAATGCTGACTTCTCATGGACTCCCCCCCCCCCACCAAATAGTGACCTCTCAGTGCCAATTTATAGGTGTTGGCTGCTTGGATTATGGTAACCCGAGTGTGATTAGGGTAAGCTTAATCGGGGAGACAAAGCAAGTTGTGGGCCCTGTGTGGTTGACCCTTGCTTTGTTTTGGGAGGTTATTAAAAGATGAGAATCTCTAGGTGGGCCTTTGTGACCATCACCTAGAGAGAGAATATTTACAAAAAAATGGGAATTTTACAATGGCTCGGGTGAAAACTGAAGAAATAATGAAAATAACTCATAAATTACGTGAATGGCGTCATGGTTGCGTGTTGTCGACGAATGGTGTGTTGTCGGTGCATCGGTGTCGAGCGTACTTCTTTTTGGGGTCAGTCGGGGCATGCCTTCGACGCATTTCCTCATTTTTTTGTTGGCGACGCGTACTTTGGGTCCTTCTTTTTTTTTTTTGTGGTTGTCGTAGTCGTGGAGTCCTTCGTTTTCTTTGTATTTGTAGTGCGTATACACGTGTGTGTGTGTGTTCCTATGTGCATGTGGGCGGATGTGTATATATATATATATGTATATGGGTGTGTGTGCATGAGTGCATGTATGTGTATTTGTATGTGTCCGCAAGCGTGCGGCGGGAACGGGGGGTTATGTACATAATGTATATATTATATATATGTTTTTTTACTTTTATTTTTTTCTGTGTTCAGCGGCCAGCGGCAGCTACGCCTGCTTGGGGTGGGGGGGGGATGGTGTGTGTGTGTGTGTGTGTGTGTGTGTGTGTGTGTGTGTGTGTGTGTGTGTGTGTGTGTATGCATGGGGTGTCTGTGTGTGTATGTGTGGTGTGTGTATTGAGAGAGAGAGAGAGAGAGAGAGGAAAAAAAACGTGTTGTGCATGTAAAGGCAGGAGGGAGAGAGAGAGAGAGATGGCGGGCGACTGTTGCTGAAACAGAGCGCGAGAGAGGCAGAGGGGATTGGGGGTGTGTGTGTGACTGTGAGGCTGAGGGAGAGGGTGAGGATAAGGGGGTGAGTGTGTGGTGTGGGAGAGCATGGGCTCCATGGCTCCCTGCGCTGCGCCTTTGGGCTGAAACGGAAGAGAGAGAGAGAGAGAGAGAGAGAGAGAGAGAGAGAGAGAGAGAGAGAGAGAGAGAGAGATAGAGAGAGAGAGAGAGAGAGAGAGAGAGAGAGAGAGAGACAGAGGATGAGGTGGCGCTAGAGGGAGGGGGAATCCCATAGAGCGGGTGCCCACTGTGGGGGGGGGGGGGGGGGTTGTCTTATCCTCCGTCTTGCATGCTATCTCAAGGATGAGAGGAGGGGGTAGAAGTCAATGGTGTGGGGGGGGGGAGAAAGAGGGTGGGGATAGCTGGACAAGGGGAGGGTGAGTGATAAGGCCGACGGGAGGGTGAGGCAAGCGGGTGGGGAAGAGGGGGGGGGGAAGAATATTAGCCGGACAAGGGGGGAAAGTAATGAGAGGGGACGGGGGGGGGGGGGGAGATTGTGAGAGAGGGAGAGGGTGAATGTAAGAATATGGGAGACCGGGGGGTTCCCATGCGGCTCGACACAGAGGGAGCAAGAGAGGAAAAATGAGAGAGGGGTCGGGGTGAGTTCTCGAGGCTTGCGCCTGGCCGAGGGTGGCCAGTAGGGGGGGGAGGTTTGAGAGAGAGAGAGAGAGAGAGAGAGAGAGAGAGAGAGAGAGAGAGAGAGAGAGAGAGAGAGAGAGAGAGAGAGAGAGAGAGAGAGAGAGAGAGTGGTATGTAGGGAAAATCAAAGAGAGAGAGGGGGGGCGTTATTTCATCCAATGCCCACCGAGGGGGAATAAACTACGAGGGAAGAGAGAACGGGTATCTGAAATCGAGGGCGGCTGGCTAGGCTGGAGTATAGACAAGTGGGGGCCTGAGGGTGATAAGGCCGGCCAATAGAAAGGGGGGGGGGGGGTGTGCCATGCCCCCCGTAAAGGTGTTGTGAGGATTGACCAGGCGGTGCCGAGCCTTCCAACAGTGTCACCAAGGCTCCAGTAGAGGAAAAGAAAGTTTTTTTCTTTTTTTTTCTTTGATTGTTTAAAAATCGGCCATGAACAGGTTGGGAGAGGTTTTGTATGACTGCGGGTTAGAGATATGTGGCAGCATTCGAGCTTTGTGAGGCCCTGAGATAGCTTGGCCTTCTCTCATTCAAACCACAGAGTGTGAGACATGAATCTATCTCGGATAGATCGCTTCTACACTATGACCACTTTGTGACCTAGGTCGGACATTTGGCATTCTGGCAGGGACTTTTTTTTTTGGACCATGCTCCAGTGATCCTTACAGTGACGGATAGACAGAGGAGGGGGGGCACGATGCTTTGCATCCCAGAGAGAATAAAGAGTTTAGACATGCAAGATTCTCTTGTTGATAGAGTGGCCTCAAGAATTGCTCAACTTAATCGACTTTTTCTCCATAAGTCTTTGGCTTGCCTGGCTGCAACAAGAGAGGAGGAGCAGCTTCTCCAACGGGGTGTTACTTCCTTGCAAAGGATACAAGAGCAGCATCTAGACAGCCCTTGGTTGGAGGAGTAGTTACAACAGGCTCTCCAGGAGCTCATTAGCACAGAGGAGAGGCACCATGAGTTTGCTTTCCATTGAAAAGTACCTTAGTGGAATCAGGTGGGTGACAGAGTGATAGGCGGTTTTTTTTGAGGCAGCGGGACCTCGGCATTTGCATGCCAAGGTCAGTCAATTGTTGAGGAGGCTCGACAGGTCAACTGCTTCAAAGCTAGAGGAAATGCATGTAGTTTCCACTGATTTCTATCATGATCTACTGGTTGCAGAGACTTGGTCAGAGTGTCAGGATGCATGTAGAGAGCAGGTGTGGGCACAGATGCCTTGTCTTGTGATTGAGGAGATGCACGAGAGGCTTGAGCTGCCTCTTCAGCTAGAGGAACTACATACGGCTCTTAGCGCATTCCTCCATGGTAGTTGTTCAGGTGACGATGGCTTGACTCCCAGGTTATTCTTAGAGTACTGGGACTTGCTTGGCTCAGATCTCTGTAGTGCTTTTCAGTACATCTTGCACAAAAGAAATATGCCTAATAGCATGAGTGAGGGCCTGATTTACCTCATTCCCAAGGAGGGTGGCTCCTTGGATGATGTTCGACAGTGGCACCCCATCACCATCCTCAACTCAACCAACAAAATTATTGACAAGGCTCTGTGTTTGAGGATTCAACCACTTCTACAGAGAATTGTACATGGGACTCGGACAGGTTCTTTCAAGGAGCGTAGCATCCTTGACAACATCTTTACTTTTTGGGAGGCTTCTACCCTCGCGTAGCTCTGCAGTGAGGATGTGGTGATTTTTCTTCTAGATTTTGAGAAGGCCTATGATAGAGTTGACTGGGAATTTTTGGAGGCCACGCATGATGGGCTTCTTGGATGCTTGGATCAAAGGGGTGTCAACTTTGTATAGATGGGCACACAATCAGGTACTTTTGTCAAGAGGTAGAGGTGATCATTTTATGCTCACACGTTCAGTCAGACACGGTTTCCCTCTTGGCCCCTTCCTCTTTTTGTTCTATGCTGAGTTGATGAGCAGGTTTTTGGTTTCACAGTAGGTTGGTTTATGTGGCTGAGCACTTTGTATTCGGAGAGATGAGCTACTGGACGTTGAGTTTGCAGATGACTTAGCCTTGTACTTGGATGGCCAGGAGGCCAACCGTCATAGGTGTGAGCAAGATCTTGATACTTTCTGTTCTGCATCTAGCACACTCATCCACTAGAGAAAGATAGTGGCTTTCTCCATTTGTAGTGCTCCTATGCTCCATTGGATGCTAGGTGAGGGGTTTCAGGTGGATTCCCCCAAGGAGTGCACTACAGTACTTGGGCTCTCAGGTTGGTTTGGACTCATCTCTCGAGAAAGAGATTACTTCCCTCCTCATGTCTATCAAGAAGAAGTTGCTACATTGGAGTTGTACACGACTTTCAGGCAGAGTTGTAGTGGCCAACGAGGTGTTGTTGGCTACTATGTAGTACATCACTTCTTGTTAGATCTTCTCGAGTTCTTGTATCGGCCAGGTAGAGAGCCTCATCAGGAACTTCCTTTGATCAGGGCGTGACACTCAGATAGCGCGGGCCAAAGTGGAATGGCAGGTCATCACTCTTCCTTGTTCTCAGGGAGGGTTGGGGATCATAGACCCAGTATAGCAGAGCAGATACCTTCTTGGGAAGTTCATTGTCAGAGGAATTCTTCCAGGTGAGGAGCCTTGGAAGGAGTTCTTGCTTCAGTGGCTTAGTGCTAGGTTGCCTCAGGCTGGAGACCCCTGGTGACCCTCGACTAGATGGATTTTCATAGAGATGCGCAGAGATGGCTTGAGCAGGAGACTAGAGGATTGCTTTGCTGTGAGTTGGCTCCGATCTTGGGAGAAACTGCGGTGAGGCCTAGAGCAGTATCAACCTACTTGCACGGAGGAGCACCTGAGACAACCTTGTTTGGAGCCCCATGGTTAGCACTCAGAGAGGCCACTTGGTTGGTAGTCAGCCTCATGTTTCCCGGGGTCCCATGGCAGAGGGTTCAACATGCTCTTTAGGTGACTAGTTATAGTCTTCAGACTTGTCATAGGAGCTTCAGGGCTTTCATCTCTACAGGGCATGAGAGGGGTGCAGAGCATGTGTAAATGCATCTCAGAGGTAGTACCAGCTAAGTGGCTCACACCTCTCGAGTCACGAGCACCCAGATGGATGGGAGACTTTACGCAGCTAGAGGTTCTTATCTCAGTTTGAGCTTTCTCAGATACTTTACCCTCCCTGTTTTTTGAGCTACAAGGTGAAGGACGCTTACACCGAGTTGCAGTAGAGGTCCCACATGTGGCACAGTGCTCTTTTTAGATATCCAAGTGGTGGACATATGTGGGAGGATTTGTGTCATAGATCCCAACCCAGCAGCTCTTGAGACTAGCCATTGGAGACAGTGGGCTTGGGAGAGCTGTCCACTAGCATGAGTACAATGGTATCCTAGAGAGTGGCTTTGGAGGGACCCTTTCTCCTCTGTAGACCACTCAGGTGTCCCTTTGGTTTAGTACACTGTTCGACTTAGATGTCACATAGTCGCAACATAGAGAGAGGCTTGTCCTGCTACAGCACCTCATTGGTAGGAGGAGGGTCGCACAACTGAGTTCTTGGTAGCTTTTTGGTAGAGGTTGTAGGACTTTAGACAGCCAAGACGAGTCACTTTGTTCCAGAGTCTGGTTGCACATAGAACTACAACAGTTGGGAGCTTGCTTGTACATAGCAGTCTCTCGGCCACATGTGCAGCTTCTAACCATCTTGTGGAGAGTCAACATCACTGTCTTTGGGACTGTCCTTTGGCACAATAGGTGTGGCTTGGTGTTCTTCAACTAATGTTATCTCTTTCCGCAGCTCGGTAGTACACTTGGAGGGAAACTGCTTGGTCCACTCTCACGTGCCCGGCACTTTTGTTTGAGCTATCTTTTAGCAACAAGATTATAGTGATGCAAGAAGGTTGACCTACAATCTAGCCTGCCACAAAGCTTACTCTACAGGAGTTGTGCACTGAGAGAGAGGAGTGTCGGGAGCTCATCAATGGCCTGACACTCTGGTTCATCTGGCGGGCCCGCTGCTTCCACATCTTCGAGGCTCACTCTATACCACCAGCAAATATTGTTCGGGATCTTTGGCTATAGCTGATCCATACTCTCAGAGGACGGCTCAATAGACTCTAGGGCAACTTTGACTGCATGAGGGAGTGTAGAGAGGCTTTCCTTTGACTCTTGTGTCCTAGGACGTTTTTCACCACAGTCCAGGGTGTACTCAGATGGCACTATCGGCCACCTGTGTGTCTTTTTCCTCCTCCCATCTCTTGATTTAGCCTCATTGTACAAATGTTATTTTTTCATTGGGAGAGTCTCCCCATCATGATTGTTGTAGACCTCTCTTGTAGAGGTGGTTGTAGCCCCATGGGAAGTTTCATTAACTAATAGAAGGATCTTCTTCTCGGGAAAAAAAAAATCTCGAAGTGGATATCTACTCAGCCTCTACTCAATATGTGACAATGATGGTAGGTTGAATCACTTCAAGAGTTTGACTTTGCAATTGTCTATAGACCAGGCAAAGAGAATTTAGTGGCCGATGCCGAGCCGTAAAGCCTTTGTAAGCTAAATCTCTATGCCTAGTAACTGAGTTTTGGTCAAGGTAAGGGAAGTTGCACAAATGGACCCTGATTATCATAAGCAACTTGTTATTGTGAAGGATAAGACACCTTATAATGAAGCATCATTAAAACATTATGATGTCAAAGATGGGTGCTTATATTACAGACATAGATTGTGTGTGCTAAAGAATGCAACCTTAAGAAAAACTATCCTTTATGAAGCTCATGATAGCCCAACATCTGGAAATCCGGGCTATGCCAAAACTCTCAATGCAGTAAGGAAGAGCTTCTCTTGGAGCAAGTTGTCGAAGGTGCTAATCTTGCTTGTGGACTACTCCATAGCACTAAGGTGAGGTTGTTTTCAAGTTTACTTGTAGGCTTAGGGTTTAGGGTTTAACATGGTATGTGTGTGGGCGTTTTTGCAGGTTTGAAGACATTCGAGTGCTTGAACTTTTAATGCATATTAAATTTATTTAAATTAATTTATATATTGATAATAGAAAATTTCATGCTTTGAACTTTCAATGCTTTAAAAGAAATAATGGTTTGTGTCATGAAATTTCATTTTGAATTATGAAATTTTTCGTTTTGAATTATGAAATTTTTTTGTTTTGGTTTATGAAAAAATCTTGTTTTGAAAAAATTTCGTTTTAAATTATGTTGTTTTTGAAATTATGCGATTGATGCAGTTTAGGTTTTAGGTTTCAGTTAGGTTTAGTTTAGTTTATATGTTAGGTTGGGGTATATATAGGCTATATGTTAAGTCACGTTAGGTTAGGTTAGCTTATAGGTTAGGTTCTAGGCTACGTTTAAATTAAAGGTTAAATTAAGTTATAGATTAAGTTATAGGTTATATGATAGGTTAGCTAGATTATAGGTCAGGTTTAGGCAACAAGCTAGGTTATAGGTTGTACGTAAAAAGTTAGGCTAAGTTATATGTTAAGTTAACTCATGTTTAGGTTATAGATGGATGTTGTGTTCGGAGAGTTATAACTTATGTACATTTATGCTAATCTGAACACTTATCGGTGAAATGTCTAAACACGATCATCTACCAACGTCTAGACCATAATTCTCTAACCTATTAGCAGACTGAAATGGTCAAGCGCTACACTAATTGGATGTGGAGCGACCAAATCAAAAGTTGCTAAACCTAAGCGGACTTACATAGCCTATCCTAGCACTCTAAATATAGTAATGTATTAGCAACCAAAACAAAAGTCGCTAATATAAATCCGATAAGTCTTAGCAACTATCCCTAAGCATACTAAATGACCTAAAAATACCCTAGTATGTTCTAGAGCGCTTTACCTTAGCAGCTTTACATAGTGTGTCCTAACCGTCCGAACACTGTGCACCATATATTAGTGGCCAAACCAGAATCCATAGAACCCTAAGTGGCTAGACCTAAGCAGATTGAAATGAAAAGATGCTACACTAATCCAATTTGGAGCGGCCAAACCTAGGCAACTTTACATAGCGCACCCTACTAACAGTCCCAAAATACGGCCATCTATTAGCGGCTAAATCAACACTATTCCTAAGACGCTAACCCTAGGTGGCTTGGCCTAAGCGGATAGAAATGGCTAATTACTATCCTAATACAATTTCGAGCAGCTTAGCCTAAGTGGCTTTACACACCATACCATAAGTTCTAACTGTCCGAACACAACGTCCATCTATTAGCCGCCAAAGGAAGATGACTTGTGTACTTCTAAAAATGCAAACGCACTTCAATTAGGTTAGTTTATAGGTTATTTTTAGGTTATGTTAGGCTAGGTTAGGTTTAGGTCGTAGGTTAGGTTAGATTATAGTTTAGGTTAGAGCTAGCGATAAATAGTAGAAAAAACGCAAATGGACTTCGAAGATGGCTCGTGTACTTCAAAAAATACAAACAGACTTCGGTTAGGCTAGCCTATAGGGTAGGTTTAGGTTATAGGTTATGCTAGGTTAGGTTAGATTTAGGCTATAGGTTAGGTGAGATTATAAGTTAGGTTAGAGCTAGCTGCCAATGAATCGTAGAAAAAATGCAAACGGACTTTGAAGATGACTCGTGTACTTTTAAAAATACAAATGGACTTCGGTTAGGTTAGGTTTAGGTTATAGGTTAGGTTATGTTAGGTTAAGTTAGATTTAGGTTATAGGTTAGGTTAGAATATAAGTTAGAGCTACCGACAAATAGTAGAGAAAATGCAAACGGGCTTCAAGAATGACTCGTGTACTTTAAAAAACACAAACAGACTTCGATTAGGTTTTGTTATAGGTTATGTTTAATTTGGTTATAGGTTAGGTTATAGTTTAGGCTAAGCACACACAAACTTTAGAAAAACTATATAATCATTCACCCTGTGGTCCTAATCTCCGTGCACCTCTAGACCGAGATGTGTTGTAATGCACCCAATATTTTTCAATAAAGGTATTTCACTTACTTTGCAAATATTTGAGGTTTGCATTTTATTAAGTCAAAGAGCATTCTAATGGAACGATCGGATAAAAAATCGGACTTTAGAACTATTAATTATGAAGTTTATTCACTTGAAAACAATAAGGTTGATGGGAAACTTAAACCTCAAGATTGTATCTAAAGATAAGAGTTGACTCTTTTGGAAAGAGAGAGTAATTTTAGGAAAGGGAGAGCAATTTTAGCCTATTAGGCAAAATTTGGACTCACAAAGGGGCCCTTTAAGAAGTTTGACTTTACCTCTCTCTACCAAAACGGACGCATGAATAAATTTTTGCGAACAAATTCCAAAGTTGGTGGAGGTTTGATAGTTAGAATGTCCTCTTCAAGCTCTATCTACTGATATATAGCACGCCATGAGATTCCTCATATTTTAGAAGATTCTTTTTTTGATTCACCTATAATGTGACAACTCTATCGGAATCTAAGAGAATCAAAAAAAGAATCTTCTAAAATATGAGGAATTTCATGGCATGCCATATATCAGTTGATAGAGCTCGAAGAGGACATTCGAACTGTCAAACCTCCGCCAAATTTGGAGTTTGTTTGCAAAAAATTATCCATGCGCCCGTTTTGGTAGAGAGATGTAAAGTCAAACTCCTTAAAGGGCCCCTTTGTGAGTCCAAATTTTTCCTAATTCGAAAGGAAGAGTAATTTTAGAGAAGAAGGAGTAGGAGGAGTACTTTTAGGAAAGAAAGAGAGAAGGATCTTAGTTTAAAGCTCTTTTCTTGGGAGCCAAGTTTCATCCAAGTGGTTCAAAATTGCGTATCGAAATCCGTGTCCGTAAAAAAAAAAATCCATCCCGTGAATGTGCGCGAACTTATCTCTCCTTCCTCCCTCTATTCTTAGCTGGCCTTGAGATTCTATATAAAGACCCCTCTCCCTTCACTTTGAGGACACGCACTCTCAAAAGTGGAAGCTCTCTTGCCTTGACGTCGGAGTTATCTTCTCTCCCTCAACCTCTCTCCCTCAAGCTCTTACCCTCAAGCCATCTCCATCTCCAAATTTTTTCTCTACCATCATCGTGTTACCTCTCAAATTCTTGCGTTCTCTTTCTCAGCTTTCTCCTTTCTCCTTCGCAACATGATAGCCCTGAAGCAAGTTACTTGAAGCTCGAAGGACGCTCATGTCGTTCCACCTCCAAGAAAGATGCAGAGGAACACATCAACTACTCCAAACGTTGCTCAAGCGGAGGTATTGGTTGTGGAAGTAGTCAAATCCGTCCAACCTCAACCACGAGAGGTAGTCGAATGTATTGCTAATCCGAAAAGATGAATTTATAATTCTGCATTTTTTTGGTGTGCAAATTAATGTGGAGGTTATGGAAGCAAAAGTGAATGCATGTGAAGGTCAACTGCAGCTCCTAATGCACATGAGCAAGATGCTACAAGGCTCCTCCATTCCCACTGCCCTGTGTAATATGGCTATGGGCACTTTTACAGAAAGTATAGAAGGGGTATGTGATGGGACGATAATCAACCCGTGCAGTGGCTACAGTTTTCCACTTGAAGTAAAGAAAACCAATGCCACGGTCAAGATGCCCTGTGGACATAGCTACCACTTTCTCTGCTTTGCAGCTGCATGCTCCTTGTCGACAAAATGTAGAGCTATGACCTGCCAGCAAAAAATACCACAAGAATGGTGTTGGAAAGCCACAGGGCAAAGACATCCAATCACACCAACATCTGGTAAGATTGTACAGGGTGTGCTAATTAGCATATCCACTATGTTAATTAGAATATTGAGTGTGTTAACTGGATATGCTAATTAGCATACTGGGAATCAGCATACTGGGTATGCTAATTAGCATACTCGATATGCTAATTAGCATATCCAATATGCTAGTTAGCATACTGGGTAGGCTAATTAGCATACTGGATATGCTAATTAGCATACCCAGTGAGAATATTGAGTGTATTAGCTGGATATGCTAATTAGCATATCTTGTATGCTAATTAGCATACCCTGTGCTCAATGTACACATAAGAGTAAGTTTGTCATATTAGCAAATCTAGTAAGTTAACTACCATATCCAAATGCTAACTAGCAAACTATATATGCTGATTAGCATATTGGGTATGCTGATTAGCGTACTGGGTATGCTGATTAGCATACTGGATATGCTTATTAGCATATTGGATATGCTAATTAGCATATTGGGTATGCGAATTAGCATACTGGGAATGCTAATTAGCATATTGGGTATGTTGATTCACGTACTGAGTATGCTGATTAGCATACTGGATATGCTTATTAGCATATTGGATATGCTAAGTAGCATACTGGGTATGCTAATTTGCATACTGGGAATACTAAATATCACATTGGATATGCTAATTAGCATACTAGGACTGCTAGTAGCTAGCATACAAGGGCTGTCTTTTAGCGTATAGGGTGTGCTTATTAGCATACCCGCAATGTCAATTAGAATACTGAGTGTGTTGACTGGATATGCTAATTACCATATCTTGTATGCTAATTAGCATACTTGTGCTTAGTGTACAGACTAGAGTAAGTTTGTCATAATGGAAAATCTAGTAAGTAAGCTACCATCTCCAAATGCAAACTAGCATATTGGATATGCTAGTTAGCATACTCAGCAATTCGAATTACCATACTGGGATTGTCAGCATAATGGATTCCAATGTATGCCAGGCCGCACACATAGTCACAGCATATCAAACATTTTCTAGCATACATGACATGCTTATATGAGTCTTAATCCACGTTTTTTGTTGCAGGCCTGTGGCAGTCTCTCCATGATGTGGGCAGTGTGCATGACACGAAGGGCAAGGGAAAGGCTGTAATGGAGGACCTTTCGATCGAGGAGAGTGATGAGCTGGATACAGGTGAGAACCCTTTGACGGAGAAGGGTGTTGAGCTGGATGCAAGGAGTGAAGGGGTGGATGAGGCCTCCCAGAAGATGCCAAATGAAAGCATGAAATCAACGGAGGATGGCGGTGATGTGAGCAGGAACTCAGAAGATGAAAAAGAAGATGATTTTTTTGTCATGGCTCCTCGTTTGCCAGCGATGCCTGCTGCAACTGACAAAGCAGAAGCTTTTGAGCAGACAGTGGCTAGTTGCTCAGGGGAAACTTTGAAGAATGACAACATAGAATATGAGCAAGAAGTTGGTGACAACAACAGCCCTCTCGAGGTTTTTTTGCGTAAAGCTCAGCTGAAAAGAAAAGTTGGCCTTGAAGAGGTACCCGAAGACATTGCAAGCACAGCCCATGGTTCGGACAAGGCTAAAAGCTCCAAAGGTGAAAGAAAGCCACCCGCTCAAGAGCTTGCAAAAAAATGTGTTAAGACTTATTGCTCCCTAGCCGGTTGTGCCTTCACTGTATATGCTAGACCATTTTGAAATCCAAATGTGTATTGTAACTGACATGCATTTTGTTTTCCAATGAAAATGTATTTTTGTGCAATATAAATCTGAGCAGCAGTTCATTGTAATAGTTCATTATAATTTTTGTGGTTTTTTTTTTAACTTGTTCATTTTGTATCGCGGTTTCCCTGCAGAGGAAGAGAAACAAGCATTAATCATCATGCCTGATGCAACTACAGCCATGCAATGGCAGAAATTACGGAGATGGCGAGTCCACAAAGCCAGGCAGTTAAGGAGACAGAAAATGAAGATTGAAAACTCCTTGAACGATATTCACAGCTTGCCCGTAGTATTATTGAGTGCCCAAGTTATGTGCACCCAAGAGGGCCGGTTAATTTTGCTGAATGGTATCCTCTACCAAACCCAATATGGGTACCTAAGCGTTTATGTGATGAAAAAAGGGCTCTAATGCTGGACCTGAATGGTCTTTTGCTCGCATTGGTAGAGCCTCGCTTAGGTGAAAAGCCCCCGACATATGCAGATGAAATGCTGAAATACGATGTACTTGATAAGCAAGTGTTCTGTCGCAAGGACAACCTTTTTTTTTTGGACTGGTGCCTACAGTTCTTTAATGTGTTTATATGGAGCACAAGCCTCCATAGTAAAGTCATGAGTATTTGACGTACTGTTTTTAAAGAGCAGGTGCCAAAGATTACTGGGTTTCTTGCTCAAGCGCACTATACAAAGCAATCCTGGCAGATCCAGAGAAAACCTGTGTTTATGAAAGACTTATCCTTGTTCTGGAAACACACTCCAGGGTACAACGCCCAAAACACACTTATAATCGATAATAGCTTCTACAAAGTGTTTCAGAACCCACCACAAACTTGGCTTGTTACTCCCAGTCTAGAGCACTAGAGTGCTGAGTAGAGGGAAAAGTTCCTTATAGAAACTTTGAAGTCCTGGCTTTTTCTTTGGCTGCAAACGGATGATCGGGAAGCATATGTTGCTGATAATGTGTTTGAGACAGGCTTAGATGAGTTTTCTGATGCAATCGTCGTCAAACGTTTGCTTGACATTCAAAACATGGATATAGAGGCTAAAAGATTGGAAGAAATTCATCGCAAATAGTGGGAAGCTGACTTAGAAGCAGAAAGAGAGAAAGAAAAGCTAGAGAGGAAAAGAAGAGAAAGGGAGCTGCATAGTGCCAACCTAGAAGCAAAGGAGGAAGCAGAGAGAAAGGAGGAAGCAAAGAGAAAGGAGGAAGTAGAGAGAAAAGAAAAGAGGCAGTAGGAAGAAGACAAACAACGAGAAGGACAGCCCGGTCACTACAAGTGCCCTCCGAGGAGGCCTTAAGGGTTTTGGGGGCAGTGACTATCATTGTAAAATTGAACCCTATGTAAATAATTTGATGCTGGCAATTAATGTAAACAATTTGATAGTTAGCATCTTGAGCATGCTGACACACAAGAAACTTTATAATAAAACTGCATACCCTTACAGCAAAGTGGTATATAGAAAATTCAGTGGATACAACTTAAAAGCTGAAGGGCATGCTATTACAAATTGCTTCATAGATTTTTGGAGTGATTGTGTACACCTGCCTTCTCCTTGGGACGTGCTCCATGGGTATTTTGATACATCGCACCAGATGTGAAAGTAGGTGGACAATAGGCTGCTTGTGGTCTATCTTGAAGGTGTATGCATCTAATTGCTTGTAATACAGTCCTTGCACAACATATAAGCCTCTGTCAACTACATTGCTCCATTCATCAATGTACCCCTTGTCCACCTTCTCCTTTTCTGCAACACACTTGACCAGATAGAAATCCACATCTTCGGTGTTGGTTAAAGCATCTGGATTTACAGCAAATGTGTCTCTAGAACATAGAGCGCTACTCAACACATCATGATGACCTTTGTATGTGAAGTCATCATATCCAAGGACTTCCTCTGTCGAAACTTCATCTGTTTGCTCAAGTAATGGCTGCAGAATTTGATAATCCCAAGCCTCCACATGAGATTTATTGATGCAGCAATTCCACCTTCCGTTCATGCATGCATCACAGAAGCATGCCAACTTTCTTGTTGCAAGGGCAGTTGGATCCTGCGGGTTGTGACCATGAATAGCATTCAAAGAGCGAGTTTTTGCCACAGTGGCACAATTCCACTTAACTTCCCTGTGAACATCTCCCTCTTTAACCTCCCAGAACACAGGAGCACATTCCCTTTCTTTTGAAGGATATGATGCAGGTGCTCCTTGCGATAGGTTGGCCTGGCAATAAGCAACCACATCTGCTGCACACTGCAATATAGCTCCATTAGGTTTTAGTTGTTCATGGGTCAAGGTTCTTTTCACAATTGCTCCTGCACCATCATGCTTGCCCTTGCCATGCCCTGATCCAAAGAAGAACCAGATCATCCCAATCCCTATGAGTCCACCATATCTTGCAACAAAATAGAAAGGCTTGGCTCCCTTGAATTGCGAGGCCGCATCATCTGACCACACCCAATGTTGTTTACAAGTGACACCCTCTTGTTGTAACCAATCACGATGTAGCATGAAGCAATGTTGCACAAACAGTGTGTCATGCACCCTATCATTTGATATGAAGAAGTGGATTGTTTTGACTACCTCCCCTGCCTTGAGGTAGTACGTTATGTGTACAAAAATAGTTACTTGACTCATGCATTGATTGAATCTCATTTTGCTCCTTGAAGGCGTAATTTTCAGCAAAGTCAACAACAACTGAGACAATGACATCATCCGGAAATCGAATTATACAATCCTTAAATTGTTGTCGTTTCCATTGTGCCACATAGTTATGAGTGATGAAGAGCTTCAACTTGGTGTGCAACGGTCAAAGAAACTCCGAGCACTTCATTTCTTTATACAAAAGATCTTTTCTTTTCTTACTATTTCCATGCCTGTCTTTTGCTTCTACATACGCAAATACTTTCACATTAATACTCTTACCTAGATTTGCTATTTCTAAGCAACATAATTCTAAGTTCTTTAATCCACATATCTTACAGTCTCCCATCAGGCATTCCCTTCTATGGACAACTGCATCTGCTGGCTTTGGACAGAGAACGGAATCCCACATCTGTGTGACACCTTTGAACGTGTGATGTGAAGCTAGGCATCCCTGCTGCTAATGTTCTTTCCTGTAGCACAGATATTGCATACACAGTTGCAACATGTATCATGCAACCCAAAAGCACGAGAGCGCATGTGGTTCAATGCGTCTTTCAAAAAGGTCATCTGCACATGGTATTCGCAACATCATGTGTACCTATCCTTCAGCCTCCTGCAAAATAATTTCTTTAACATCTAAAAAATCCTCATGCCAATCTTGCAATCTGGATGTTTTTGTTTGAATATTTGAAAGAGATCAACCTGCAATATCCATATTTGATCAGTATGTTTACTAGGAGAAATAATCCAAACAGGACTATACGCATTGCTACTTAATACATCGACCATAGAAACAAATTGGTGTGTTAAACCGAACATTGTATGGTCCTAACATGCATGTAACTGGGTACGGTCCTACCATGCATGTAACTGGGTATAACATTGTATACTAAGCATGCTAGTTAGCACAACTAGTATGCTAACTCAGCATGCTGAGTATGCTAACTAGCATAGCTATGTATGCTAACTAGAATACTAGTTGTGCTAACAAGCACAATTAGTGTGTAGTGTAGCATACGAGGCATACTCATCAGCATGCTGAGTATGATAACTAGCATGCTGAGTTAGCATACTAGCTGTGCTAACTAGCATACTCATAAGTATACTAGTTAGCATACTCATCAGCATGCTAGTTAGCATGCTGAGTATGCGAACTAGCATACTAGCTATGCTAACAAGCCCAATCAGTGTGTAGTTTAGCATATGAGGCATACTCAACAGCATGCTAGTTAGCATGCTGAGTATGCTAACTAGCATGCTAGCTAGCATGTTGAGTATGCTAACTAGCATGCTAAGTTAGCATACTAGGTGTGCTAACTAGCATACTCATCAGCATACTAGCTGTGCTAACAATCATACTCATCAGCATGCTAGCTAGCATGCTAAGTATGCTAACTAGAATACTGGTTGTGCTAACAAGCACACTCAGTGTGTAGTTTAGCATACGAGGCATACTCATCAGCATGCTAATTAGCATGCTGAGTATACTCATTAGCCTGCTAGCTAGCATGCTCAGTTAGCATACTAGCTGTGCTAACTAGCATACTAGCTGTGCTAACTAGCATACTAGTTATGCTAACTAGCATATTAGCTGTGCCAACTAGCATACTCATCAGCATACTAGCTATGCTAACTAGCGTACTCATCAGCATGCTGAGTATACTCATTAGCATGCTAGTTAGCATGCTGAGTATGCTAACTAGCATGCTGAGTTAGCATACTAGCATACTAGCTGTGCTAACTAGCATACTAGCTATGCTAACTAGCATACTAGCTGTGCTAACTAGCATATTAGCTGTGCTAACTAGCATACTCATCAGCATAATAGCTGTGCTAACCAGCATACTCATCAGCATGCTAGAGTTAGCATGCTGAGTATGCTAGTTAACATAGCTGAATATGATAACTAGCATACTAGCTATGTTAACAAGCATAATCAGTGTGTAATTTAGCATCCGAGTCATTGTTAAACCACATGAATGTGTGCTAAGAAGAATAGAAGGTATGCTAACTAGCATACATATTGTGTTAACCAGCACACTTATTATGTTGAACATCATACACAACACACTACGAATGCTAACTACCATAAATCAACTTACCCATTATGCTACTTAGCATTCTTAGCTATGCTAACTAGCATACTCATGAGCATGCCAGTTAGCATGTTGAGTATGCTAACTAGCATGCTGAGTATGCTAGTTAGCATAGCTGAATATGCTAACCATCATACTAGCATAAACCAACTTACCCGTTATGCTACTTAGCATTCTTAGCTGTGCTAACTAGCATACTCAGCATGCTAGTTAGCTAGCTGAGTATGCTTACTAACATGCTATATTGCTAGTTAGCACAGCTGAGTATGCTAACTAGCATACTAGCTGTGCTAACAAGAAAAATCAGTGTGTAGTTTAACATATGAGTCATGGTTAACCACAGAAAGTGTGCTAAGAAGAATAGAAGGTATGCTAACTAGCATACATATTGTGTTAACCATCACACTTCTTATGTTGAAATAGCATAGCCAGCACACTAGCATAAAAGGTGTTAAAGTAGCATACATATTGTGCTAACCAATGTAGTCCTCAAGATCACTAGGCATGCTAACTAGCAGAAGATTTATGCTGAACACCATACCCACCATACAGGAATGCTAACTAGCATATACCATAAACCAGCTTACCCATTATGCTAGTCAGCATACTACGAAAGGTAGCTAGCATACTCATTGTGTCAAAGAACATTCTGAGCATGCTAGTTAGCATAATAGGTATGCTAACTAGCATAAAGGGTGTTATAGTAGCTTACATATTGTGCTAGGCAGCATACTTATCATGCTAAACAGCATACCCAGCATACTAGGAGTGAGACTATGCTAACTAGCACACATGTTAGGTGGCATACATAGAATAACATATTGTAATACTAACTAGCATGCTCTATATGCTAGGTAGATTACTAGCATGCTAGAATGCATAAGTTATGTAATGGAATTGTCCTATTTAACTTGAGAGTAGCGGACATTAATGAGAGTACTTTTGAGAAATAACTTTGCGAGCATAACGGGTGAACATATTTGAAGGTGGAAACATAATCATAGCAATTAGTTAAATTGGCATGAAAAATACTTTTGCAAGAGAGAGAATTTAGAGAACATGACAACAGTTGAGGACCGGATTTATGTGGAGCCGGTCCCCCCTCCAATAGGCATTTGTATTATGATTTCTCCCATTAAGAGAGACTTGTTACAATACAGTCTTTGTGTTCCTTGTGACCTAGGTGATGCAATGAAGATGGAAAGCTTCATGCATCACAAACATAACATAAACTTGAAGAAAGCTTTAACTATACCAAGCCTCAGTCCCAAGACCTCAAACACCTTCGAAGGTGGAGAGAGCTAGCAGGGAATGAGGGTAGGGAAGAGGAAGAAGAAACATTTCGTAGGAGAAAGAATTAGTTCCTCACTTATCATACTCTTGTTGCTAGCATACATAATAGCATAGTAATGAAGAAGAAGGAGATGGCAAGCTTAAGCATGGCTCTTGGTTGGATTTGCACTCCATAGCCAAGAGTGTTGGTGTAGGCTCTCCACCTCTACTTGCTTGGAGAAGGAGAGGGAGCTCTTTAACTTTGCATAGTACACAATGAGAGTGCTTGTGAGTGTGTGTGGGTGAGTATACCCCTCAAGCAAGCCCCCTCCTTGCTAGGTCGACCCCCCCTTCTAGCTCAAAATTGAAGCTCATTGGCTCTTGCCAAGCCTAGCCAATCATAAGCTTGGACCATTTCTAGCATTAGGTGTAGGCTTGGGACAAGTGTCCCCCTTTCCCCTTTGAGAGAGAGGACTTGATAAATGCAAAAACAATTAGATAATTCAAGTAATTTATCATTGGAACCCTTTGAAGCTTAGCCAATAGGCTTCAAGCAACACATGAAGGTAACATGGGTAGGGACCTGACATGTGTCCTTGCTGCCTCTTCAATCTGGGGATTCCCTTGCGTGTGTGAGTGTGTGTTCTCTATCTAATCCCTAGTAAAAGGGCTCGCCCTCGCCCCCCCTCTTGTAGGGGTGCTTTTGACTTTAGGTGTTCAAACACCTTACTCACCAAGCATGATAAAGCACTTGAACTAGGGGGTATTCCCACAAGCATCTCAAGCAAGCATGTCAAGGCACCTCAAGCACCTTAATCAAGCGGCAAGTCAAGAACCTCAAGCATGGAGCAAGTCAAGCACCTCAAGCACCTTAATCAAGCACCTCAAGAATGACAAGCACGACAAGCACCTCAAGCAGGACAAGCACCTTGAGCTTCCCACCTCAAGCTCAGACCTAGCTTACCTAAGGTCAAAGGACTTTTACACAAATTACTGGAGGTCTTCAATGAAGCTAACCCTAAGGTCTTTATGCTCCATTGGTTAGTCTTGCTCTTTGATAGACCATCTCCCATTTGGGCCCCTTTACCATTGGCCTCGTGTTGAGATAGATCTATAAGCACATATCTATATCTTAACACTTGTTCCCGTTTACTCTCCCACATTAAGTGATCAATTTAATATGAGAAAATCATTTGGGTTGGTTAGATATTAGATTTTATGACAAGTTATGGTGCAAGTATGTCATTGATCACCTGAGACTCATCCAGGAGGTGCACAGGGTGTTTTATGTAGCTTTTCCTTCCCACTCTCTTTCGACAAACATCCTTCTTGTTGGGTGAAACAAGAGTCTCCTCTGTCCAAAATGTGTAGACCAATTCCTTAATTTCATCCGCGATAGGGCTATGACGGTGTTGCTTGTGACATCCAGTCAATGAAAACAGTCGATCATTGACACCAAACTTCACCTACCGTGATTTTGCTTTGGACAAACTACGACGGTCGACTTTTAGGACCCTGGAGAATTTGGCAATAGGCATCTTTTCCTTTGAATTTATCATCATCTGCAATGCTGCATTCTTCAAAAATAGCTCCTCGTTAGAATATGGCTACTTGACGATAGCTAGTGTGTTGCGAACATTGGAGACAATTGCACTCTGCACAGCGGCCTCCTCCTCTAAAGACTGATCACGGATTTACCGAACAAGCGGATGTTGAGCAACAAGATTCCAGATTTCACACTTTGCTTCTTTATTGAGACCTTCAATCCTGCTCTTGAAAGCTTTCACAATGTCGAAGGAGATTTTCCTTTTCTCCTCATCGTTGACGGCATGATGTCCTCGTTTAGTTGTCATATGTCGGTGCTCCCACTGTTTACGCTTTCTTTCTGTGTCATATTTCCTGATAATAGAAAGAGCTGGATGCTGGTAGTTGTGATTCATTTCCTGTAATGGCTCCCTTCTGCCTCCATTTCTAGTGGCAATAATGTTGTTTGCTGGTTTTCCATATCAGCAAGTCTGTTAAGCTTTGACAACTCAACTTTGAGGCAAGAAGCAATGCGAGAGAGAGAGAGAGAGAGAGAGAGAGAGAGAGAGAGAGAGAGAGAGAGAGAAATCAACTTTGAGGCAAGAAGCAATGCGAGAGAGAGAGAGAGAGAGAGAGAGAGAGGGAGGGAGGGAGGGAGTAGGAACAGGGCAAACTGTAAAATGGTGTGAGAGTGAGACAAAGAGGGAGTCTACGCCGCACAAAGAGAGAGAGAGAGAGAGAGAGAGAGAGAGAGAGAGAGAGAGAGAGAGAGAGAGGGAGGGAGGGAGGGAGGGAGGGAGGAACATGGCAAACTGTAAACTGGTCTGAGAGTGACACAGAAAGGGAGTCTGCGCCGCACAGAGAGAGAGAGAGAGAGAGAGAGAGAGAGAGAGAGAGAGAGAGAGAGAGAGAGAACAAAGGCCACACCCCACATCATCATCGTAACTGAAAACAGAGGCCACACCCTATATGGGAGGGAACAAATAATATACCTTATGGTTAATAAAATTTCAAACTTCACTTGCTCTTTGGTTTTGAATAGATGCTAACAAGCACCTCTTACTAGCATTGTCCCGGACACCAAAAAGCATGACAAGTTAACATTCTTATACCCGTAAACGATGGATAGAGGACTTCCTCTCTTCCGTTGCTCATATCTCTACTTTGTGGAAACAGACTAGGGTGTTGTCATGGAAAAAGAGAGTAAAGGAAGGCCATCTATCAAGTCGCCCCAATCTTCTCGGGGTTGGGGACCTCACAATTTGTATCAAAGCCTTAGGTTTAAAGTTTATTTTTTTAACCATCTGTACTATTCTTGGGTTTAATTGCATGAATACTTGCTTGGCACTGCTACCCTATCTGTTTTGTAGCATGAGTTTATGGACACCGACTGTTTCACTATCTTTAAGGAAATATATCACACTGCTTTCCAATCACCAATATTCGAATTTCGTGAGAATGTGTTCCGCATCCTTAACAAGGTTTTTGCACCTCACATCAATTTTGATCCACCAAATACATGGTTATATACAAGTCGTTGGGTTTGTGGAACAAGCTTTGCTATCCGAGCACGTCACATTGAACACTTGGAGATTGACCTACATCGAATCAAGTGGGATGAAGAATTGAAGCTGGTTTCATACTTTCAATTTTACAAAGCACCCCTGACTGTCATAGCCCCTGATGGAGTCACAAATCGTAATCGATGGTTTTATGACACAGTGACATCCGTTCTCCCTGCCAATTGAGTTGTTATTGACAATCACACTCGACCGACCTTCAAGGAAAAAGTTTTCATTGGCTATCTCGAGCTTCCTCTTGTGTTCCGCTTCTTACATCCACATCACCAACCACCAATCTTTTACGACATGTCAGCTGATGTGTATTACAACTATGGTTAAAACCTCTATTATATATTTTCATGGAGAGATCTCTTGTAGACCCCTATATGGATTTTTGATGAGTTTATGAATAGCAATGTTTTGCTCCAAAATATTGTTGGCTAGTTAAGTCATTTGATTGAGTTGTTTTTATTCAAAGAAATTGTATGACTGGTTAAGTCATGTGATTGACAAGATTCATGACTGGTTAAGTCATGTGACCAAGTTTTGATGTGGGTAAGTCATGTGACTAAGTTTTGATGGACTGAATAAGTCCGAATTGGTTGTCATATGGTTAAGTTTTAATAGACTGGGTAAGTCAAAATTGGTAAAATATGTGGTCGAACCTTTAGTGGACTAGATAATTCTAAGTCTAGAAAATACCCTAATGTTTTGGGTTGTTACGAATATTAATATTAATATATGTGTATACTCAGGAGAACCCTCAAATCACTCCTATGATGGAAAACCCTCAGAACGATGCTATCTATACGGAGATTCAGAAGAAGAGGTTATTGCTGAAACAAATGCAACCACCTTCTTTTAAAGGAGAGGGTATTAACATTGAGAAGGATGTAGAAGTATGGATTAAAGCTATGGATGATTACTTCTTGGCTGCAAAGACTGCACCTGCAAATCAAGCGATGCTAGGAATGTTTTGCCTCTCTCATGAAGCAAAATTATGGTGAAAACAACATTGTCATGACATGGGAGTATTAGAGAGCTCCTAGAGTTGGAGGGAAATTAAGAAGGCAGTGAAGGAAAGATACTTATCTCCTGTACATGAAGCATTGAAGATGAATGAGTTCTTTAGTTTGAAACAATACAGTTTAACCTTGGAAGAGTACTACTCAAAGTTTGTAAGGCTTAGGTGTTATGCTCCGCCAATGACCATAGAGCAACAGGTAGCCCGTTTTTGTCAAGGTTTAAGAGAACCAATCAGCTCGCGACTAGAAGCCATGCAACCTACTACTGTGCAAGATGATTTACTACGAGCTAAGCCCTTAATGAAGGAGCAAGGGATTAGAAGGAGAGTTGAACAAAATCAAAGTTTTAATGCTGACAGACGTCCAATAAGGCTTCCCAATAATAATGGACAACCGCAAAGAGCTTATTCTGTTAATGCTCAAAATCCTTCACGCTTGGATGTTCAATGCTTTGAATGTGGAGAGTTGGGACATTATCGGAACAGATGTCCATGTATCACTAATAGAGCAGCAGCAACAATTGAAGTAGATCAAAGACACCATCCTTTTGGACATAACAATGGACGAGGTGGTGGACGAGGTAGAGGACGAGGAAGAGCAGTGCGAGCCTTTGGAAGAGGTCAAGGTAGGAATTCACATGCACATGCATTCATAGGAGAGCCTACCCTTGGTGAAGAAGAAGAGAGAGCAAGAATTTATGCAGCTATTGACAACCCTGGAGCCCAAAGACAATTTGTTGTTATTCAAACACCAGCAACCCGTCAAGGTAAACCTTTTAACTTCCTCATCGATTGTGGCAGTACTCATTCTTTTCTATCCCCGAAATGCTTGCAAAAGTTGAATCTGACTAAAAAGAAAGCTTAACCCATGACAATCGAATTGGCTAATTGGAAAACCGTGGTATCACGATATTCTGTGGGAACCCTTGACTTTGAACTAGGAGGACATGCTGCTTCAGCTTTCTTTAGAACCTTACCAGTTGGAATGTATGATGGAATTCTTGGGATGGATTGGTTATCTAAGAATCACGCTAGCATCCACTGTGGCCTTAGTAGTATCAGCTTTAGAGATAGTCAAGCAAAGCAAGTCGAAGTACAGGGAAAGAATGGGATTCCAAAGATTCAATTAGTTAAATCTAACCGTCTACTCAAAGGTATGAAGGCCGGACAACAAATATTTGTGGTCAAGCTAAACACGATGGATTCAAAAATCAAGCATTACGAAACCCTCTTGGCTTCATGAATATTCAGATGTCTTCCCCGAATATCTCACCTCTCTTCCTCCAAATTGAGAGATTGATCATGAGATAGAGATTCTTCCAGGAAGTGAGCCAGTGTCAAAGAGACCTTATAAAATGGTGCTACCAGAGGCCATTGAATTGAAAGAACAAATTCGTCATAGGATTTATTAGACCGAGTAAATCAAGTTGGGGAGCTCCAACACTTTTTTAGAAGAAGAAAGATGGTACTTTACGACTCTGCATTGATTACAGAGGACTAAACCAGGTAACATTTAAGAACAACTATCCTATCCCACGAATCGATGAATTGTTGGACATACTACATGGTTCCAAGGTCTTGTCAAAGATAGATCTAATATCTGGTTACGAATCGATGAATTGTTGGACATACTACATGGTTCCAAGGTCTTGTCAAAGATAGATCTAATATCAGAATAAAGGAATCAGTATTCCAAAGACAGCTTTCAACACCCGGTATGGACATTTTGAGTTCATAGTAATGACATTTGGTCTCACTAATGCTCCGGCTACATTCAATAGATTGATGTAGGATATTTCCAGTTCGTTCCTAGATGACTTTGTTCTTGTCTTCTTTGATGACGTTATAATCTACTCAAAGGTTGAAGAAGAACATAAAGACCACCTGAGAAAGGTGTTGGATATTCTTCGAGAACACAAGCTATATGCAAAGATGAGCAAGTGTTCATTTTTCACTCCAAGGATTGAGTATTTGGGATTTATTGTTTTGCATGAAGGAATCTCATTGGACCCTGCTAAAGTTCAAGACATTGTTGAAGGGCCTCAGCCATCAAATGCAAGTGAGCTTAGAGGATTCTTGTGAATCATAGGATGGTATATAATCTTTATAAAGTATTATGCAGTGATTGCTTCACTCTTGACCAATCTTTCAAAGAAAGGAGTGAAGATAAGCTGGGGATCACTACACTAAGAAAGATTTGATCAACTTAAGCAGTATGTGACTACAGCTCTACCAGATTTTAACCAAGCCTTTGAAGTCGTCACTGATGCTAGTGGAATAGCAGTTGGAGGAGTATTAGCTCAAGAAGGTGGACCTATAGCTTTCACCTCACATAAGCTTAAGGTTCATGAAAAGAACTATCCCACCCACGATCTCGAACTATTGGCAATCATTCAGGCTCTGAAGCTGTGGAGACACTACTTATTGGGACGAAAGTTTCAAGTTATAACCGACCATAAGAGCTTAAAGTGGATTTTCACCCAAGCAACCTTGAATATGCGACAAAGACAATGGGTAGAACTTTTGCAAGAATTTGACTTTGACATTATCTATCGTCCCGGAAAAGTGTAAGTTTGTATCTATACAAACTCTTCATAGCTTTCATCCCTCAGCAAATGAACTATAATCACAAAAAAGTTTTTATTGGACTGGGCAAAAGGCAGATGTTCTACGCTATGTTCATCAATGCTTGCATTCCAAAGGATTAAAGCTGAGAAAATTAAACTTCCGGATAAACTTCAACCATTGGACATTCCCCAAATGAAATGGGAATGCATAAGTATGGACTTCGTCATTGGATTACCTATGGTACAAGGAGGTTATAATTCACTCATGGTAGTTGTTGACCTTTTCACAAAGGTTGTGCCTTGTATGGTCAAGAATGTGTCTCTCCACTCGATTTTTTTGACCCTACCATCAGAGTTGAAGCGTCTAAGAGGATGCTAGAAGAAATGGAAAATCAAACAAAAGCCATATGAAAGGATATTCAAGTAGCTCAAGATCGTCAAAAGCAGTATGCGGATAGTAAGAGATCCAAAAGAATATTTAAAGAAGGTGACAAGGTTTTTCTTCGGATTCATCCAAAGAGAAGTACCCAATCACTTAGAAAGTACAAGAATCTTAGTCCACGTTATTTTGTCCCTTATGAAGTGACCAAGTGTATAGGAACCCCAGCGTACAAGTTGAAGTTGCCAGCTCATATCAAAGTTCAGGATGTATTTCATGTAAGCTTGTTAAAACCCCATATTCCCAGTTATGATCAACTCCTCAATGATGAAAAATTTGTCATGCCTACTCAAAACATCTTGGAACTCCAACCTTCTAGAATTTTAGCAAATAGAGTTCTCAGAGAACACCTTGTTCAGTGGCAAGACTATCCTGAAGAAGATGCAACATGGGAAGATGAAGCCACCCTAAAGAAGGACTATCCTCAATTTTTCTCGAGATGAGGACATCTCAAATCCCTAAGTTGGGAAGATTGTAATGCAGCCAAAATTTTTCAATAAAGGTATTTCATTTACTTTGCAAATATTTGAGGTTTGCATTTTATTAAGTCAAAGAGCATTCTAATGGAACGATCGAATAAAAAATCGGACTTTAGAACTATTAATTATGAATCTTATTCACTTGAAAACAATAATGTTGATGGGAAACTTAAGCCTCAAAATTGTATCTAAAGATAAGAGTTGACTCTTTTGGAAAGAGAGAGTAATTTTAGGAAAGGGAGAGCAATTTTAGGAAAGGAGGAGTAATTTTAGAGAAGGAGTAGGAAGAGTACTTTTAGGAAAGAAAGAGAGGAGGAGCTTAATTTAAAGCTCTTTTCTTGGGAGCCAAGTTTCATCCAAGAGGTTCAAAATCCCGCATGGAAATCCGTGTCTGCAAAAAAAAGAAAAACCAGCCATGAACGTGTGCGAACTTATCTGTCCTTTCTCCCTCTATTCTTAGATGGCCTTGAGAGCCTATATAAAGACCCCTCTCCCTTCACTTTGAGGACACGCACTTTCAAAAGCGGAAGCTCTCTTGCCTTGACGTCGGATTTATCTTCTCTCCCTCAAGCTCTTACACTCAAGCCATCCCCATCTCCAACTTTTTTCTCTACCATCATCGTGTTACCTCTCAAATCCTTGATTTCTCTTTCTCAACTTTCTCCTTTCTCCTTCGCGATATGATGGCCCTGAAGCGAGTCAATCGAAGCTCGAAGGACGCACATGTCGCTCCACCTCCAAGAAAGATACAGAGGAAGGAATCAACTACTCCAAATGTTGCTCAAGCCGAGGTATTGGTTGCAGAAGAAGTTGAAGACATCCAACCTGAACCACGAGAGGTAGTTGAACGTGTTGCTAATCCGGTAAGATGAATTTATAATTTTGCATCGTTATACATGATGACCGGTAAGTGAAGCCTAAGAATTTCCTAAAACTGTATAGAAGACGTGATTATATCACAAGAAACAAGCATATGGTTTCATAGAGTAGAGAAGGAATTGTTTGATTTATGATTACTGTTTGATAAACTATCTCTGTTTGATATTAGAAGTTAGTTCATCTTGTTTGAGAAATCACATAAAGAAAACAATTCCTGAAAGAATATCTTGTTTCCAGATGGAACTCACGGTTAGCGAGGTGATTCTGCGGTTAGCGGAGATTAAGTTGAGGTTATCAGCTCTCTTTTTGTCTCTTGTGGTTAGCAGGATGCCTTGCGGTTAGCGAGATGCTCCCTTGAGGTTAGCGACTGGTAAAGCGTGAGCATTTTGCGATTAGCAGCAAATAAGTAAATCCTTTGCAAAGGCTCTGTTAGTTAGACAGAGAAAGTCTGCGGGTAGCGGAAACTCTTAAAAATAATTGAAAGATTCATTTTTGTTGAATTATAGGACTGTCTTTATTAGACCATGTTTGAGAAAAAAATGTTTTGGTGATGTTTGAAGGGCTGGATGAAAGAATCTGTGTCTAGAATTAATTAAAGAACATTGTTTGTATATGTAAAACAGTGTGGTAGTAATTAGTAAACAAGAAAAAAAGTGTGAGTGAGGGGTGGAAAGTGGGGGCTGGCTCAGGTTGCCAGTCAATGATGGGTGGTCTCGATTAGTCGAGAAACTCTTCACTCCCTCATATTAAGAGAAGTCAAATTAGAGACTCATTGTGCCAAGAGTCGAGATGGCCCAAATCTACGTGACATAAAATTACTATTTAGTTTAGACTAAGTCTCATATCATATTTATGGTCTATGGATGGCGATCGTGCCTCTTAAACGTGGAAAAAGAGGCGTTTTTTATGGATTATAAACATGTCAATGGGATTTTATCTTTATGTTAGGAAACAGCTTCATTAGAATCCTAGATTTTTCGACCTAGCTAGTGGCGTATAACCCTTATAAACACGTAAACTATGGATAGAGGACTTCCTCTCTTCTATTGCTCGTATCTGTACTTTGTGGAAATAGAGTAGTGTGTCGTCAATGGAAAAGGAGAGTAAAGGAAGGCCATCTATCAAGTCGCCCCAATCTTCTCGGGGTTGGGGACCTCACATGTGCGGGGATTGGACATGGCTAGAGAATGTGAGATTGTTAGAGCTCGAGCTAGCAGCAAGTTCTTGAAAAAACACAATTAGACTTCCAAAGTGCACACAAACTTCAAGAACCTTAATATACAGTCATTGACCAATAAAGACGAGATTATTACCCTATGGTCCTAATCTCCGTGTACCTCTAGACCGAGGTGTGGGGGGATTGGACATGGCTAGAGAATGTGAGGCTGTTAGAGTTGCAAAAAATAGTTGAAAAAACGCAATCAAACTTCCAAAGTGCACACACAATTCAAGAACCTTAATATATAGTCATTGACCAATAAAGACGGGATTATTACCCTATGGTCCTAATCTCCGTGCACCTCTAGACTGAGATGTGCGGGGATCGGACGTGGCTAGAAAATGTGAGGGTGTCATGTACTTAGTAGTGTGCAGTTATAACAACTAGAGTGTTTTACTTATTTGTTGCATCATTGGTAGATAAAGTATGGATGATAGGATTGTGTGTCCTTGTGCGCATTGCAAGCATCAGGTCTTTCAAAAACAAAAAATCTGTGACAAACACATACGCAATCACAATCTCTTTTCAATTGAGAAACTACAAGACCTACATTATTGATATCATGGTCTAGAGATTGAAGGTCAAACTCCACAAGTAGATATTGCTCCAACTTCATCCTAGAGAATACAATTTTCAAACAAGTAGCCATCAAATGAGTCCTGCCAACCAGTACGTGATGTGGAATTTCAAGAAGTAGATATGGATCAGATGTTGGATGCGTTCATTGACATGGATCCGATCATTAAAAACATAGAAGATGAAAACATTGAACGCAATATTGCGGACCAACCTCAGTCATCCCGTTCATATTGACGGCATGATAAAAACAATAAAGAGGGTGAGATGATGCAAAGTCTTGCACGCATGCCGCTTTATAGTGGTGCAAAAATCTTAGTTCTCCTTACCGCGTTGGTAATGCTTAATTTGCAGTCTGTTGTCTACAGCTGGTCTGACGCCTCAAACATAGAGCTTTTTAGGTAAATACATTGTATCCTAAGCATGATAAAGTGAAAATTACAGTTCAATACTGTGATCAAGGGGCTAACTTGTTCATGTAACAACATGTTGCTCAGTGAGCAAATCTTGCCAGAAGGGAATCACATGCCCCCTACCCGTCCAGCCGCTAAAAAGCATCTTACTAATTTGGGCTTGGATTATCACAAAATACATGCATGTCCTAATGATCGTATACTTTTTCACAATGAGTATCCAAATTTGGAATAGTGTCCCAATTCTGGATCAAACAGGTACAAGGAGGACACACAAGGAAAGTTTATCCCTGCAAAGGTCCTATCATTCCAAGAATAAAGATCATGCTTAGGTGTAAGTCCATAGCCATTTGAGGACATGGCACTCAAATACTAGATCGACAGATGATGTGATGCCCGTACCTACTGACTCTCATGCATGGAAGCACATAGAGGAAAGTTGGCCTATAAAATAAAGAACAAGCCTTGATGTATCCACTTTGGTCTGGCAATGCACGGATCAAATCCATTCGGATTATGGAGTTCGTCATGGAGCACGTGGCCTATTTGTCTGGTTAATTATAATCTTCCACCATGGCTAGCTATCAAGAAGGGCCATCTTTTCTTGTCATTGATCATCCTAGGAAAGTGCAGAGCGGAAAACATGGACGCCTATCTGGCACCAATTATAGAAGAGCTCCAAATCTTGTGGACAGGAATCAATGTGATTGGTATGTCCCAACCAATCAGACGATGGAATGTACATGTGCAAGGAATTCTCATGTGGACCATGCACAATTGGCCAGGCTTCGGTGAATGCTAAGGTAAGTGCCTTTGAAACCGTCACACACATGTGATTCTTGGCTATGCCAATGCTTTTATATTTTAATTTTGTGATGTTTCTGGCTTGAGTTACTCCGACAACCATGCATGTCCGAAACATGGTCCTCGACTTGGCTTCTGCCGCTCTGAGAGTTTGAGCAAGATAATTTACAAGGAGCATGGTAGATTTTTGCCTGAAAGACATGAACTATGTGGACCAAACATATGCAAACATGACATGCATCCACTAAAAGCGAGCGATTGGAAAAACATATGGCTAGAGAGGGGAGATTGGATGACACGTGGAATGAAAAGACTTTCTATTTTCCATGAACTCTCGTACTAGAGTGACTTGGTGATTAATAATTTTGTTGACCCAATGCACATCTTCAAGAATGTGGGGGAGATCATATGGAAAACCATCACTAGAAAAAGGGAGAGCAAGGCCCAAAGATATGAACTGCAGGAGGCTGTGGGTTGAATGCCGGAGATGTTTTCTCGACTTAAACCCAATGGAAGGTTTGCTATACCGAAAGGTCCATGGGTTTTGAGTCGTGTAGAAGAGTAACAAGTGAAGAAGACTATATCTTCAGGAGGCCCAAAGATATGAACTGTAGGAGGCTGTGGGTTGAATGCCAGAGATGTGTCCTCCACTTAAACCCAATGGAAGGTTTGCTATACCGAAAGGTCCATGGGTTTTGAGTCGTGTAGAAGAGTAACAAGTGAAGAAGACTATATCTTCATTCAAGACTCCCACAAGGTGCATGCGATGTTTGAAAATGGCTTTTACGAGAGATGACAATCTGAATGGTCTTAAGTCCCACGATTGGCACAAATTTTTACAGTTCATCTTACCAATTGCCTTAAAGGATTGTCTGACATATGAAATTAGAAGAACAATCTACAAAATTAGTGAGTTGGTACATTGGATCAGTTCAAAAGAGAAAAGAGAACACAACATCGATGCAGCAAGCTTAAATGCTATTGAAGCAGTGTGCATGGTGGAGAAGCACTTTCCAACAAAATCTTACCATCCAAATGCATGTACTTGTGCATGTGGTCGACGAATTTGCAGTTCTTGGGGTGGTCCATACAAGGTCGATGTTCTTCTTGGAGAGATTTATGAAGACTTTAAAGGGGGTTTGCTCATCAAAGGGCTCTCCCTGAGGTTAGCATGACCGAAGGATGGATTTTACAAGAGTCTCTTGTTCTCATCAGTGAATTTTTTGTCTCAATTGATCCAGAGATGCCCCAAATGTGGACTATTGAGGTCAATGTCAAGGTAACAAGGGATGAGCTGCAGGGACAAGGCATCGTTAGGAAGATGGACATCACAATGCGAGAAAAGGTTATGAGATTTTTCCTTCTCAACTCACACATCATGCAAAAGTGGCTAGAGAGGTACAAAGGGGAAAAGCAACAACGCTTGACAAATCACCTGCAATTCAAGGGAAACCATGTCACTAGAAACCTTCCATTTTTAGATCATCTTCAAAAATTGTCCGACTTTCCAACTGGGTGGTGGTTAGATGCGACAATATCAGAGGCAAAGAGGAATGAAGTGTTGATTACTTAAGAGAAAGAGGATATGTCAAGGGGTTGCGATTGGCATGAAATATTTTCACAACTTCCTTCTCGAGCTCCACATGATCACATTGCTTTGATAACTTTTAGTCTGTTTTAATTTTGTGGCTGCAATATCACAAATATGGAGCTTTGTGGTCGCATGGGAAACACTTTAGAGTGCAACAGATTGAGGAGCAAAGGGTCACTTTTGATAGTGGTGTTAGGGAAAGCTTCATCCAAGAAAGTAGGAGTAGTGCAAGGGATGAGAACACAGAGACTAGCCAACTTGAATACTTTTGCTACATCCAAGACATCTTGAAGATTAGCTTTAGAAATTTTGATATGTTTATCTTTGATGTCAAGTGTTTCAAAGTTTTTACCAACAGCTCTAATGCAACTGTGCACAAAGACAAGAGTGAATTGATTCAAGTGAAAAGATGCATAAGTACAGATTGAGATAAACATGTTTGGTGCATCAGATCTTATAGAAGATGAGAGATTAACCAAGGATTTTTTCTAGGAACTCTTTTGTAAAACTATTTTTATTAGTCTACAATACACTTTAGATTCATTCATTTGTGTTGCAAAATTGTTTATTTGTTCTTTGTATTGATTAAGTGTTTCTTCTATAAACTAACGTATTTTTTGGGTATTGTTTGTGTATAATTAGCCATGGACAATGACGAGGAGACATACTATCCTAGTTTTAGTCTTCTTGTTACTCCGACCGGCATGTTACCTGAGCAGATGGGCTCGTTTTTGTCTCAATTCACACCAGAGAAGATCGCGATGGCACAACACCTTTGGGCAGTAGGTCCCTCTAGACTACTACGACCGACCATATGCCCGAGACTAGTGTGGTCCCTACACCAACCGGCCCCACACCTTAGTCTAGTGTTCCCCCTACGCCTAGAACTTATGTGCCCCCTACATCAACGTGTGACTCATCCTCGAGACGAGGTAGGTGTCGTTATGGAGGTGGTGGTTGCTATGGTAGCGGTTCTACCGGTGCGTCCACACCACCAAGAGAGCGTCCACGACTCTCTTCAGTAGATAGTTCACCAATTGGTACACCACGTACACCTTGGGGATCACACGAGCATGATCCTAGAAAGGTGTACAAGATCAGGGATGGGGCTATTTTGGCAGATTGGGTCGAGAAGACCATGCGATGGAAGATTCGACAGCTCTGTATCATTTAGTTTGGTCACTCTGCGAGATGGAGGTTTGGGATAATCTCGATCTAGAAAGAAATAATTACATCATTGAGACCATTCACAGAGAGTACAGGCCAGCAGAGGGGTACGATCTAGCCTCAAATATTTGGATTCTGAGCGTCGAGAAGGACACAATGTCACACCAATGATCAGAGCAAGAGATAGGTACAATGTCTGTAGTCCAAAGCCGGCATGGTTGGGTGTAGAGGAGTGGGTGGGGATTGCACAAGAGACACAAGACAATCGTGAGAGATTTCAATAGCTAAGAGATGTAGCTAGAGCACATTTGGAGTCTGCTGGAGCATCACATCTTGGGAGTGGAGGCTACGACACGCTTTGACATCAGTTTGTAAGTATTATACGTATGCTTTAAATTATTAAAAATATCTATGTTATTTGAAGATTTGTCTTAATGATAAAATCATAGTTTTGCAAGAATGTTCCGTGAAGTACCCTCTGACACGTCGCGAGGAGAAGTATGGGTACAAGCATGGACTTGTGGCCCTTTTGACCCAGATGTAAGAGTAGGGAGAGGACGTCGACTGGGAGGCATTACCATGAGGGTCTTCTTGATAAAGTTTTACCCAGTCATCCTTATACAATCTTATTGGTACATTCTTTTTTGTAGTTGTGGTCTTCTTGATACAGTCTCACTCAGTAATTGTTTGCATAGCGTGACATGTTGTAGTGGAGAGAGAGAGAGAGAGAGAGAGAGAGAGAGAGAGAGAGAGAGAGAGAGAGAGAGAGAGAGAGAGAGTTTTAAACTTAAATTTTAAGGAAAATAACCAAAATACTCCTCTAATTTGTGGAAATTTCCCAAACTATTCCCAGTATTTTGTCATAAATTCTTGAGATGCCCTTCAAATTTTCCAGCATGCCCATGGTTGTGAGTTCTCCAAAAATAACTTTTTTGCAAGTTTTCATAATCAAACGGATTGTCTATCCTACAAGATGCAAAAAATAGAATTTGGGTTGGTAATGTAGGTTTTGGAGATGAATTGCTTTATTATTTCAAGACATAATTGCCTTTTTTGTGAGGTAATTTGTGACAACTTACATTGCATGCGAAACACTCATTAACAAATCTCAATTGTCAAAAAGGAAGAAAGATTTGAAAATCTTGAACAATCCAACCAGAATAGATATTGAGAATGTTTGAAATTTGAAGGGGATTTTGGGGATTATCACAAATTGGAGGGGTATTTTGATAATTTTCCCTAAATTTTATTGTAGTCCTGTCTTCTTTGTAGCAGCCACGTGATTTATCACCTGTTCCTCTCTGCCTGCTTAAATCTTTTGCATGAAAAGCTTTCTTTTCACTTTTGGTAAGTTACCTCCAAGAGATGACACACACCTGTGACCCATTGTACACTATCCATGTGTCCATTACCTTTTGAGGTTAAAAAAAATATATACAAATACTTAGACCTTGTGGTTGCTAGTGAATACCATGAATTGCAAGAGTTGCTCTTGGGTAAAGAGATCTCCCTTGAAAGATGTCATGATCATCACCACCATCATCGACTTGAAGCCGCAACTTCTCGTCCTGATATCCAATTGATGATATGCAAAGCACATGACTTCAAGAACATTAAAAAATATAAAATTGGTGACCTTGGCCACATTTTACACAGCCAAATCACTAGTTGGACCACTGACAATAGAACCGACCCCGACCAAACTTTCAAGCGTCCATAATTTTCACAAACGGACTCCAAATTGAAATCTATAATAATGAGCTTGTAGAGCCTATCAATGACTTCAAAATTCAGCAATAAACCTACGAATTCTCAAATTTGAAGCATGCCGACTAGTGAGCCCCAAAATATCAGAATCGATCTCCAAAAACACGTATTGCATATGAATCATAAGTACACTTCCCCTCCATCACATACCACAGTAGCCAATACATCCAAGGAGCCCTTTGTAGGCATAGAAACATCAATCCCTGACACTTTCCTATATCGACCATCTTTAGCTACACCAATGTTTCAAGCTAGTGAAGACTCGATGGCTTACGTGGCTCTTTGAACCTAACCCTAGCTAGCTTGAGGATCCTGGGTCAATGGGCCTAAAACCTAGAAGCAACAAAAGAAGAATAAATTATTACCAATTTACAATTCCTCCACAAGAGACCTAAAGTTTGAAAGAGTTTCAAACAACGTATGGGACCCCATCTGATGGGACCCAAAATAAGAAAGTAAAGCACAACACAAACACACACAAAAAAAAACCTTGCATAGATAATGTTGACATGGTAGCCATAGAGATGATTTGTAATTTGTGCTGACAAGTTGATGACATGGTAGCTATACGAATGCCCACATTTTGTGCTACAATCTACAGACATTGTAGGTGTACAAATTTTCCAACCTTTTAGACCAGAAGCTTTGAACTCTATGATTTTCATGTATTTTGCTTCTAGAGGGCCAAGGGCCTTTAATTAAGTATGTGACAAGGGCTCACTCTCTGACATGCTTCTCCATGGAGATGCAGAGACCTTGTCGTGCCGTGGCATGTACATAGTGTGAAATAAAAACATTCACCTCACTTTTGACAATTCTTGATGCATGGAAAGAAAAACAATAATGTACATATCATGATATATGCTAAAGAGGCTACTGCGGTCGCTATCATGTACATACCTATCCGGGGAGTCGTGGCCCTGGATGTGGCGCCTTTGAGTGCTTTAACACTAGATAAGATTATTAATTTGGTTCGACAATGTACATATTCCAAGTGTTTGATGGTGGCACACTCATCGTGCCTATAAAGACTAATGCAAGTAAAAACTGCCAGCAATAGCAGTTAACAGGTGTCGTTGCAAAATTGCATGGAAAGTGACCCAAAATGGTATAATGATGAAAAATGATGTTTATCTATGTTTTTTATTCTTATGCAAGTAATGCCACAAATTTAGGGATTTTTTGACTCCATTTGGGATTTCTCGCATCAAAAATGGCAATTTTGGGTCAAAAATGAACTGAAAATGGCATAGTTTTGGTCCAAAGTGGAAAAATGTCCCAAAAATTGACACATCAGCTCATATTTCCGTGGGGAAGAGAGAGAAGGGGTATTTTTACAGAGAAAACCTGCAATTTTTCACTACTGTGCAATAGCTTCCATGGTTGCCCAATCTATGTGTGTTGTAGTTCCGCCTCTTGGCAATCTTGTATCTGAGCTTGTGAGGGAGTGATTTAGGGTTTCCCCTTATCAAAATGGTATGTGGGCTTCACTTTAGAAGCTCATAAATCTCTGCAAAACCAAAAAATTGTTATCGTGAAGGTGGAAGCTCGAGCATTCCTTTCAACTGTTTGATGTTAGGACTATGTAATTGGGGGCAAGGCTACAAGATATCATGAAAAAGATTTGGGTTTTGATTGAGATTTGTGCTTGTATGAGCATTAAAGTTTCATGGTGGATGAAACTTTAGTGTTTTTTAAATGGTCTTTTAAATGAAATTGAATGGGATTCGGTGATCCTCTCATCATAATCTCAACTATGAAAACAAGCAATTTCTAAGCACGATAGGAAAGAGGGTTTGAGATTTTGCTATCACAAATGCTCTTAGATTTTTAGTCACCCCTTAGGAAGACGGTTTGTGATTATCCACAAAAACTTTTCACAAAGTGTTTGTGACTCTTATCACGACTGTCACAGCCAGAGGTTTTGCACCTTCCCAGCTAAACCGCACACATTTTGACATTTCTGGTGAACCCGATGCGAAGCTGCTGGGGTGGGAGTTTGTGAATTGATATAGACACTTTGTTAGACATGGATGAAAATCAAGAGACACATGGGATGTACTTTGATCCAGCAGTCATGCAGATGTTTCAAGAATTTGCCATATACATGCAGCAACAACATTCAACGAAAAGAAGCCAAATTTCAACCACAAAAGCACTACAATCCACTATGAAGAGAATTGGCCAATTTGATGGGAAGAACAACACAAAGTATCTACAAGATTATATGAAGGAAATGGAGTTGAACTGAATGTGTGAGAAGACATGCTTTGAAGTTTTGAGCTAGTTTGTGTCCCAAAGATCAGAGATCGTATTAGGGCAATTCAAAATGCTCATGGAAGAAATTGGGAGGAATTCAACCTTGCTCTAAAAGAAGACTACTTTATGGAGGACTCTGAGAGGGTGACCAAAAGGACTTTCTTAAATTGGTTGCAAAGCCTAAAGAAGGGATTTTTGCTACAGATCTTCTCAGAGAGTTTGAGCAATGCCGTGTTCAACTATCACAAACTGAACAAGATTCCTTGGATAGGGAGAAGGTAGAACTTTCCCTACAGGTAGTGGGCAGAGAAATTGAAGAAAATTTAGATCTTCTCTTGGAAGACAAAGATATAGAACAAGGTTTGAAGACAAGGTGGAGCTATGTACAAGATGTAGTCTCCCTGTTGGCAAAAAGACAATGCAGAAGAGACAAGATGGTGGTAAACAATGGTGCTCCAGTTCATGCTATTACTGAGAAGCAGCCAAAACCTTCTATTGTAGCTTCTAAGGATGATGGGTCTATGCTTGAAGAACTTGTGAAGGGCATACGCGAGCTGAAATTAAAGCTAGCAAGGCTTGAAGAAAAGGGGAAAGCATCTGGACAGTCATCAAATCAAAGACCTCAAAACAAAGAGGGATTTGCAAAAAGGTGCATCTGGTGTGACAGCCGAGACCATCCAAGAAGGGATTGTGAAAGCTTCAAAGATGCCTTGGGTAAAGATCTTGTCTTCTTCAAAGAAGGGAAGATACATCTTAGTGAAACAGGGAAGCCCTTGGCAATCAGCTTTGGCAAAGGAGGGATCAAAAAGCTAGTTGAGGACATGGAAACCAATCATGCTATCTCAATGGTTAAAGCAGCAGCGTTTAGATTAAAGGCTGGACGTGAGTGAGGATGGAAAAGATGTCTAGCCATGTGCGATGGAGTTAGCTATGAAGGGAAAGTTGAATAACTAAGTCTTACATGAAACAGGAGATTGTATCCATCTTGAGACTGGGTGGAATGAACCTGTAGATGCCTTGTCAATGCAGGATTACATTGCAAACTGTTGAGTAAACAAGGCACTTGTTGAAGAAAAATGAAGGAGAGAAAATGGGGATGAAGACCCCTCAAAGAGGGCTACTAGAGGTGGAGGGAGAAAGGATCTGAGTCCCTCTCAAGAGCCCATGGCAAGGGATCCTCCATCAGAAGAAGTACCAATGAGAGATGATGCACCAAAGGAGAAGCAAGATAAAGAAAAGAGCAAGGAAAAAAGCCCATCATACAAGCTACAATCAGATATTGAGGTAGCCACAGATTTAAAGAAATTTTTAGAGGAAAGGATCTTAAATAGCAAGGTGGAGTTTACATTGGGAGATGTCCTTGGTGTTGCAAAAAGAGAGTTCCACAAGGAAATCATTGATATCATAAGAAGGAAGCGACAAGCTTTAACGGATTCTATCCAATCAGAGGCTGAAGAGAGTCCTTCAAAGACACATGTGATACAAGTACAACAAATAGATAAAGATGAGAATTTTATAATCTGCTACTACCAGTCTTCGGGCGGCAGAAACAGGCATGTTAAATTTGCAGATGAAGATGAAGACAAAGCCACTCATAAGACCACTAGAAACCATTGGGCAAGGGCTACAACAGAAACCTTGGTTAAGGTGGGAGATCTTGAGGAGCCTTATGTGGCCTTGATAGACCATGGTTTGGAGATTAACCTCATGTCTAAGAGTCTCTCTATGAATGGAAAGTGGTCAATTGATATTGACCATGGGTGGGTGATAAGGGCTGCAAACAACTCATCCGGGGATCTCTATGGTTCTCGTCCAAATGTCAATGTAGCCATAGGTGATGTGAAAGGTGAGAAAAAATTATTTGTTCAAGAGATTTCAAGCTATCCTCTAATCCATGGATAACCATACATCACCACAGTGGGAATGGCAACAAAAGCATTGGATGATGGATCTGCCTATGCCAGGGTCAAAAGAAAAGATGGAAAACAAGATGTTCAATTCTTGATAGTTTGCATTGACCATGAGTGAAATCGTGACAGCTTAAGGGACCATTCTCTACCAAAACCAAGCAAGGAGTTTTGAGATCAAAGGGAGATGAGGGGTTTTGGCCGAGTGCCATTGTAAAGCGGGGAGTGCAATGGTACAGAAAGAAAAAAGGTTCTCATCTGATCCGAAGGGAGACAAAGCTTTTTCTACAGGTGACCTAGTAGCAAAGGATGGAGTAGTATCTTTCACAATGCTTGGAGATTTAAAGAAAGGACAAAAACAATATGTAAATAGCGTATATAGAAAATACAAAAACCATAATTTGCTAGATGAAGATGAGTACATTTTAGGTGTTTTTGAGGAGGTTTCTTTTGTAGATACTATGGGTGATCTCAATGCTATAACAAGTTCTAGTTTTCAACAAGGAAATGACCTGTTAAAAGTAGCTTCTATGGACATGTATAGAATCATTGTGTCTTTCAAAGATGAGGAGTTATTCAATGTGCAAAAAGACCTAGAAGTGAGAGTGGAGACAAAGTACAAAACTATAGCAAAGAAGGTGAAACCAGTGGCATTGCCCTTGCCTACAGATTGCAAGGAAACTATGGATCAAGCTTCTTTGCAACCTAGTCTCCGAGATCCAAAAACAATTGGACACAAGTTTACGCAAGAGTCATTAAAGATGTTAAATTGGAGGCAATGACTCCTTGACTGAGATTGAAAGAAAATGCTTTGAACAGACACTCTCCAAACATGGAATAGCTTTTGCATTTTGATCCGCATGAGATAGGGTGTGTGGATCCATCTATAGCTGAACCAATGGTAATATTCACTGTATCTCATGTGCCTTGGAATCTACAACCAATTCCAGTTCCAAAAGCACTCTTGCCAAAGCTTATAGATTTACCCAATGAGAAGATAAATATGGGGATTTTGGAACCTTCATGTGCGCTCTCCTCAAGCAGATGGTTCACAGTACCAAAGAAAAATGGAGCTCTACGCTTCATCCAAGACATGCAGCCTGTCAACAAAGTCACAAGTCAATCAGGAATATGGGTACAGGGCCAATTGTAGATGAGTTTGCAGAAGCATTTACAGGAAGGGAAATATATTCTATGGGGGATTTGTACTCAAGGTATGATCAGTTCCAACTAGCAATGGACAGCACGGACTTGACTACCATAAGAACACCCTTGGTTTGGTAAGGATGTGCACCTTACCGCAGGGAGCAACCAACTCGGGTGTGCACATGATGAGCGGTATGAACAAATTGCTTCGTGACTTCATACCTCAATTGATGACATTCCAATCAAAGGATGCAAGTTAGCTAAAAAAGACAAGGCTCTGGATTCGAGGGGGTGCCGTAAATATGTTGCAAATCACATCAATGATTGTGATAGAATTTTAACAAGGCTCGAAGTATTGAACCTTACATTATATGGGCAAAAGTCAGTGTTTGGGGTTGAAGAAATATTGATAATGGGACATCTTTGTAATCCTCATGGCCGCTAACCTTGTCCAACTAAAGTGGATGCAATACAGAGAATGAAGAAATTATGCGTAAATATCACGGAGGTGAGAAGGTTTCTAGGTGCATGTGTCTTCTATCTCATATGGATTCCACATTATGCACATGTCATAGATGCTCTTTATCAATTGCTAAGGAAGAACCAAAGGTTTCAATGGAGTGATGTACATGTAGAAGCTATGAGAAAGTTGAAGCAATTGTTGCTATCTTCACCAACGTTGAGGAAGATTGACTATGAGTGTGGAAGACCGGTGATTGTGACAGTGGACACTAGTCCAACGGGAATTGGATGGGCAGTAGGACAAGATGATGAATAGTAGCACAAGTATGTGGTGAGGTTTGGGGCTAAGGTTCTAAGCTCTTGCCAAAGAGCATATCCACAGGTAAAAAGGGAGTGATGGGGGGTGGTTACAACATTAAAATGTGACAAAGAGTATTTCATTCAAGCATCTGTAGTTTTGTGAAAACTGATTGCTTACCATTTCTAGGGATGATTGCAAGGTCCTCTACTCCTGATATTGCTATGCTTAGGTGGATTGCTTGTATAAAGTCCTTGAACCTAGAATTGAATCACATTGCAGGAAAAGATAATGCAATGGCAGATATGCTTTCAAGGGTAAGGTATGAAGATGAGGATGATATAATTGATGATGAAGAAGATGTGGACACAAAACTCTACACAATTTTTCATGCAAAGTGTGATGATATATGCATTGTATCTTCACTTGAGTCCCTTTCAGAGGAGTTTTATGAGGATGAATGGTTGCTCATAGGTCTCTACTTGAGTACTTTACAAGAGCAAGATGATTAGACTAAATCAAAATTCAAAAGGATCAGAAAGAAAGCATATGGATTCTTCTTTAGAGATGGATACTTATGGAAACATCTTAAAAGAAGAGATGGGACTCCATTACGAGTAGTATGTGATAAGCCTACTCAGCTCAAAGTTATCAAAGAGCTTCATGAAAGCCTATATGTTGGACATCGAGGTGTATGGGCTACTTTTTTCCAAGTAAAAGAGAGATATTGGTGGAAAGGCATGTATAAGGATGTAGCGGATTTTGTGGAATCTTGTGTCACATGCCAAATGTATTCCAATGTACGCCATCATGATGGATTGCATCCTACATACCCATTAGCCATGCACTATAAATGGGTTGTTGATCTAGTCACAATGCCTTTAGGACTTTGGCAGATGAGATACCTGGTACTTGCATGAGAAGACTTGAAAAACCAAGTGGAAGGGTGTGCATTGAGGACAAAAACTACAAAAGCCGTTTGTAAATTTTTTCTTGAAGATGTAGTTTTCCGCTATGGCTGTGTGGGAAAGATAGTGGCTGATAGAGGTGAGTTAGATGCAAATGAAGCAGGTGATTTCCTTACAAGAATTGGGATCAAGCTAGCCTTGACTTGTGCTTATAATCCAGAGGGAAATGGGAAAAGTGAAAGGGGACATCCTCCTAGTGTCAAAGCTTTGGCTAAGGCATGCAAAGGTAGAATGCGTGAATGGACAAGGTTGCTATGCTTTATGGGATGATCGTACAACTCATAGCTCAGTGAGTGGTCACATGCCTATTGAATTTATGTATGGTCAGAAGCCAGTCATGCCAATTGAGGATGTGGTTCCTAATTGGAACATGTTACCTTGGGAAGATGGTGTAAGTAGGAAAAATCTACTTGCTTTGTGCATAAAGTAGTTGGAAAAAAGACAGGAAGGCATAGACATTGCAAAATCTCAATTGAAGGATGCAAGACTAAAGAATAAGGATAGGTTTGATAAAAGACATAGGCTTCGACCAAAGCCTATTGAAGAGGGTGATTGGGTTTTAATATACGACAGTAGCCTTGACAATCAACACACCACACAAAGAAAACTTGCAAAAGGGTGGTTTGGTCCCTATGTTGTCAAACATGTGCATGGAAATGCTACATATACTTTGAGGGGCTCGATGGAATAGAGCTTAAAATTCCCATAGCAAGCAAAAGAATCAAGATGTTCAAGAGGAGACATGATAAATGATCCTTTTGATTCACAGCAAGATGATGATGAAGAACCTAATGACATTACTACAGATGAGGATGAAGAAGTAGAGAATGATCTTCCAGACTTTGCAGAAGATGAAAATGACATCCAAATATTTGTGGATCTTAATGAAGATTAAACCTACATAGGAAAAATGTTGGTACATGCCGGAGGTTGTGCAAGTTCAGAGGAGGTGGATGTCATGCCATGGCATGTACATAGTGTGAAATAAAAAAATTCACCTCAGTTTTGATACTTCTCGATGCATGGAAAGAAAATCAATAATGTACATATCATGATATATGCTAAAGCGGCTACTGCGGTCGCTATCATGTACATACCTAACCGTGCAGTCGTGGCCCTAGACGTGGCGCATTTGTGTGCACTTGATAAAATGCTCAATCTGGTTTGACAATGTGCATACTCCAAGTGTTTCATGGTGGCACACCCATCTCGCCTATAAAGAGCGATGGGGGTAAAAACTGCCAAAAATAGCAGCTAACGATGTCAAAAATAGCAGCTTAACAGATGCCATTTCAGAATTGTATGGAAAGTGACCCAAAATGGTATATTGATGAAAAATGATGGTTATCTATACTTTTTATGATAATGCAAGTGATGCCACAAATTTAGGGATTTTTTTGACTCCGTTTGGGATTTTTCGCATAAAAAATGACATTTTTTTGGGTCAAAAATGACCTAGTTTTGTTCCAAAGTGGTAAAATGGCCCAAAATTTTACATGTCAGCTCATATTTCCATGGGTAAGGGAGAGAGGGCTGATTTTTACAAAAAATACCAACAATTTTTCTCTACTATGCAATAGCTTCCATGGTTGCCCAATCTATGTGTGTTGCAGTCCCGCCTCTTCGCAATCGTTTATCTGAGCTTGTGAGGGAGTGAATTATGGTTTCCCCTTATCAAAATGGTGTGTGGGATTCACTTTAGAAGCTCATAAATATTTGGAAAATCATAAAATTGTCTTCGTGAAGGTGGAAGCTCTAGCATTCCTTTCAACTGTTTTATGTTACGACTATGTAATTGGGGGCGAGGCTACATGATACCATGGAAGAGGTTTGGGTTTTGATTGAGAATTGTGCTTGTATGAGCATTGAGATTTCATGGCTGAAACTTTATTGTTTTCAAATGGTCTTTTAAAGTGAAATTGAAGGTGATTTGGTGATCCTCTCATCATAATCTCGGCTATGAAAACATGCAGACTCCAAGCACGATAGAAAAGAGGGTTTGTGACTTTGCTGTCACGAATGCTCTTAGATTTTCTATCACCCTTAGAAAGAGGGTTGGTGATTCTCCACAAATTCTTTTTCACAAAGTGTTTGTGACTCTCATCACAAACTCTCACAGCCAGAGGTTTTGAACCTTCCTAGGTAGACCGCACACATTTCGACAACGTGTTGTCGACGTTGTACTTAAGAAACAACAAAAGGGGCGCCAGGGTTTGTGGGCAATACTCTCTTGGGGTGAAACTTTGTCACTTCACCTCTTATGTGTTGTGCATATCTTTGAGTTCAATTGTTATTGAAGTGCTTAAAATTTTGTTCAATATGTTATTTTCCATTGGCACGTGGTGCTCTCGTGTTTTAGTGGTATTAGAGCTCTAGTCGTGTGCTTTTCTAAAATCATATGTATATAGTCTATACTTTGGGTTCTTACTGCTCTACTTTTGGGGAAACTATGTCAAATTTTTTCCAAGTTGTGATGGCTGGTTTTTTGGTCTTTTGAGCCATTTATGCTGTTATGCTACTAAAATTCTAGCAAAATCAGAGGATAGGTTAGAAGTACCTTCTTGGGAGCTGCATGGTTGGCTTTAATGGATGATCAAAACAGACCTCAATTCACTCCTTTTAACTTAACACAAAGAATCCAGATAAATGTTCATGTATCCAGGAAGATTTTTTTCTAGCAGCGCATAGTCTTTATGTTTGGGCCAAGAAGATTAAGAGAGATACTGGAATGACCTTTGCCTGTTGTAATGCCGATGATTAACTATGAAATCTCATTAGATGTGCATGTGTTTGTTCTTATCTAAAGGCAAGCTCCATTGAAGTTTCTAGGGATTGAGTCAGTCCAACGTTTTGGGTTCTTGCACGTGTGTCTGAAGAGGTTCTCAAAGCATTGAAACTTGGCCATGGATTTCTCTTATCCGAAATTTCATGCAAGAAGTGATGAAGATGTGGAAGACTTTTTGGAAAAGATGGAGGCTGTCTGCATTAGCAACCAGATTCATGACCCGACGCAGATGTTACGTCTTCTCCAGTTTTGTTTGAAGAGTGATGCAGGAGTTTGGTCCAAAGCATTTGAAGAGGAGTTTCGTGTGGCTGATCCACCTGTAAGATTGAGTTTGGAGAATCTAAGGCATGGATTGGAAGTGGAGTTTGTGAAGAAAGAAGATCCTGACAAAGTGTGTCAAGAAGTACAAGGTTTGGTGCAAAAGGAAGGTGAGCCAGTAGATACGTACATATGTAAGTTTTCATTGGCATGGGAGCGGATGTGGAAGGCCTTAGCACCATAGGTGCCCCCACCTGACATGATGAAGAAGGACAGGTTCTTGGCTGGTCTTTGGGAGAATATACGCTGGAGAGTGGAGATAAAGAAGCCTAGGACATATGAAGATGCACTAAAGGTATCAAGGAACAAAGAGTGAAAGCTGAGAAGAATGAGTCAACTAGGAGTAGAGTCTTTGCCCATGAGTTCTGAATTTTAGCCTATGAATTCTTTGCAAGGTCGCATGCCAAGGGTTCATCATGAACTAGTGGTTTCTGTTACTCCTCAGGTTATGCTATTAGTGGTCACTACAGCAGTACAAGATGATGGACTAAGGCAAGACACGAGACAAGTGGTAAATTTAATGAAGAATCTCAGCCTAAACATGCTAGGTCAAGTGAGAAATAATCGAGGTCGAGGGAGGTTTGCAAATCATCCAGGAGGTGAAGAAAGACCTAAGAATGGTGTTGGACCAAGCAATGGTAGGTTCTGGTGGCAGACGCCAACATGTTATAATTGTGGAGAGTTGGGACACATCAGCCCACAATGTGATAAGACACCAAGGATGGGGGGAGACATGTATCCATTGACAAGAGAGGTGCTAACTAGGTCAAATGATTATGGCATTGAAATTAAGGGAGAAGAAGGAACCAGTGTATTAACCGAGGAGGAAAAGGGAAAGACAAAAGTGATAAGTGTAGTCACCTTGGAGAAGGCATCGAAGCTAGAAGATACATTAGTGATGTGTGGTCCTATTGGGAAGAGGACCACATAGGACAAGGAAGGAAGAAGTGCCCCAAGTCCTAGTAAGAAGAAGGGAAAGAACCATGAAGGCGAGGATGCCAAGGCCAAGAGGAAAAGGAGGGCTCATCGCAAGTCTCATGTTTTAGATTTTCCACTAGGGATGGGCAATTAAGCTATGACTTGAAGGAGGATGTGACAAGCGGGAAAGCCGATGTTACTTTTGGGCAGCTTATAGAGATGGTGCCTAAGCTAAAGCGACAGTGGAAGAGGATGGTTAACCCAATGGAGAAAGGTCCAGAGAGAGGTTCAGTAAAGGTGTTGGAAATGGACGAGCTACCAGAAATTTGACCAATAGTAGATGTGTGGCATAAAAGAAAAAATATGGGACAAGATTATGTGGATGGTGGAGCCCAAATGTGTGTCATAACACACTCTTGCGTTGAGAAGATGGGTCTTAGAGTGACTGGGGTGTCAGGCTTTTGGATCAAATTGGAAAACCATTAAAAAGTGAAATGTTTGGGTGTTGTAAAGAGATTAGAAGTGGAAGCATATGATGCAAAGGTGGTGGTTGATTTTCATGTGATGCCAGCGGGGTTGGGAGCATATCCTATTATATTGGGCAGACCATGGTTACATGCAGTGGGAGTTGTTCAAGAAGGGAGACAAGGTACGATTAGCCTCTATGGAAAGACATGTGCCAAGAAGCTATATAATATGGACACAAGAAAAGTATTGGAAGAGCATTATGAAGATAAGGATGAGTCTAGTGATGAAGACTATTCCACAGTGATTGGCGAGGATAGTGATAGTACGGCTAGCAGTGATGAGAATGTTGATGTTGCATTTCTTTTGATTTGGACAAAGAAATCCATGAGTCTCCTTTAGTTGCATTTGCAAATGAGTTTGAAGATGAAAATGAATGGCCTTATGAAGTTATTGAAGGGCTGATGCAAACCAAGGTTGAATTGTCAAAGAAGCAGGAATTGATGACACAAATGATCAGTGGAGACCTCTCAGCTATGGAGAAGGAGATATATTTGCACATGCTCGCTAGTTTTCTTGATTTTTTCATTACTTCATATGAAGAGATTAGAGGGTTCAAAGGAGAAGAGATGCATATAGAACTGAAGGAAGGTGCTAAGACAGTGCGAAAAAGGCTAAGAAGGATGGGTCAAGAGCACATGGAAGCCTTGCGAGAAGAGGTGGACAAGTTATTGAAGGCAGGGTTCATAGTCCCAGTGGAAACCACAGAATGGGTGAGTCCCAGCCCAAATAAGGATGGAAAGTGGAGGATTTGTGTAGATTTTAAACCCTTAGTAGCCACTAAGAAGAACCCATGTCCTCTCCCATTCATCGATCAGATCTTGGATTCAGTGGTGGCAGGTTATGAGAGGTACAGTGTGTGTGATGCTTTTTCAGGTTATTTTCAATTGAAGATTGCTCTTAAAGACCGAACAAAGACAACTTTCATTCCGCCATGGGGCTCTTATTGCTACACGGTATTGCCATTTGGGTTGTCCAATGGACCATCTTTCTATCCAGAGAGAGCAAAATGAGTATTGGCACCATTCATTGGTAGTTGTGTTAAAGCTTTTATGGATGACTTCTGTGTCTACAGCAGTAGGGCTGAACACCATGAGAAGCTGCAGATGGTATTGGCTTGATATGATGAATGTGGAGGACATCTAAATCCAAAGAAATGTCATCTAGCACAGCCAAGGGTGAAGTTTTTGGGCCATATGGTGTCAGAAAATAGCATTGAGGTTGATCCAGACAAGGTTAAGTCTATTATTCTTCTTCCATCACCTACGAGTACAAAGCAATTGGCAACCTTTATACACAAGTTGAAGTACATGGAACGCTTTATTCCATTGTCTTTGCAGATCCTTTATCCATTACAACAAGTGGCAAAGCATGATCCATTGCAATGGGATGACAAGTGTGAAGAAGTGTTTCAAGAGGTGAAAGAAGTGTTAGGGGGGTTGTTAGCCATGCAGGCTCTTGATTGGGAGCAAGTGTTTTATGTAAATCCATCAGTAGGGGATGATGCCATTGGAGCCATGCTATTGCAAAAGAGGAAGGGCAACCATTATATGAGGCCAGTGTATTGTGCAAGCCGAGTGAAGTTGGTAGCAGAGAGAAAATTCTCGGAAGTAGAGCTAGTGATGGCCAGTGTAATATTTTCTTGTCGATGATTTCATCATTACTTGCTACCACGACCTTTTTTTTTCTTGACAAGTTACACCTTTTTCCACAATTAATGAATGGCATTAACATGTCAAATGTGTTCAAGAAATGGGTAATTGAGCTACAAGAGTTTGAGTTCTCTTTTCTAGTGGAAGACAGTACAAGATCTACCCTGGCTGATCTATTAACTTACAAGGAGAATTCCCTTCTTGTGAAGGAAGAGGTGGTGAGAAGGGTAGTTGAAGAACTGCCACAGATCAGCAATGCACATGTTTTGTTCTTTGATGGCCCATACATGAAGAGCCATGATGCGTCTTCAAGGGGTATAGCACTCTACAATCCAAAGGGGGAGTTAGTATGCAAGAGAGGGTTCAAATTGGATGCTCATAGTGACAATGAGGCTGAATATGCTACTCTGGAAGCCGGATTACACATTCTTTTGAAGCATGGAATTAGAAGGTTGAGCATAAAAGGTGATGCCTTGTTAGTTGTGAAGCAAGTGTTGGGTGTGTGGAAGAGCAAGAGCACCTCATTGAAAGAAATGTGTTTCAGAATTAAAGGCTTGTTAAAAAAGTTCAAAGCATGGAGCATCAGACACATTGAACATGCTCTAAATGGAGAGGCACATGAAGCATCTCAAAGCATGATTGGGGAGCTATTTGTGTTGAGAACAAACTTACCTCTTTATCATGACCAAGAAAGTTTGGCTCAAAAAGAGGAGTTTTTGCTAAAAGGAATCATTCCGAAAGATATTCAGAAGTCTAAGAAGTATGGTTTTGTGCGTAAAGCATATAGGTACAAATTGATTGGTGATGTCCTATACATGAAAGGGGCTGATCTCGTGCTAAGACGTGTACCTTGGCGGGAGGATCTTTATAGAGTGTTGGAAGAGAATCATGAAGGCGCATGTGGCGGACATTTTTCTCTAAAGATCACCTTGTAGTAGTAAGATCTTGCAAAAGGGGTATATATGGCCTAGTTTGCACAAGGATGTTCACCATTGGTGTAGGTCTTGCAATAGGTTTCAAGCATTTGGGAAGAGAGTGTTGAAGTAAAAGCTACGAAAAACCATTATGGCATTTGATGTGTTTGAAAAGTGGGGGATTGATGGGATAGGCCCGTTACCTATCACAAGCAGGGGCAAAAGCTATATTTTGATTGCAGTGGACTATCTCTCTAGATGGGCAGAAGCTATAGCAATAAAACAAATCACCGCAAAGGATGTGGATAAATTTGTGTACGATGAAATATGTTGCAAGTTTGGGGTTCCATTGGAGCTACTTTCAGATAAGGGGCCAGGATTTAGAGCTAAACTATTGGACTTTTTATGCGCGAAGATGAAGATTAGGCACCATCATACCCACAATATAATGGCTTAAATGAAAGATTCAATGGTGAGTTGGCACAAACTCTTTCGAAAGTGGCAGATCACCAAGGAAAGAATTGGGATTTGGAATTGCCTGGTGCATTATGGGCTTACCGTACTTCGATAAAGACAGGTACATGGTTTACTCCCTTTCATTTTGTGTATGGAAAGGAAGCACTATTGTCTGTGGAAGTAGAGTTTCTTGCGGTCAAGATGTTAGAGAAGTTGCTTGGGCCGCCTAGTGATGCATTCAAAGAGAGGCTCTTACAGTTACAAGAGGTTCAGCTAGATAGGATGAGTGCATTGGAACATTATGGAAAAATGCAGAATAAGGCTTTGGCAAAGATAAATGAAAAGGTCAAAAGTAAGGGTATCAAGAAGCATGACTTGGTTTTGCGCTACAACAGTAAGTTGGAAAACACCTTCCAAAAGAAGTTTCAAGTTAAGTGAGAAGGCCCTTTCAAGGTAGTGGAGTGTTTTCTGAATGGTACATATCAGTTGGCTAACCTGGATGTGATTTTACATAGTCAAGGATAAATGGATTGCGTCTTAAATTATATCATGCCAGGTTAATGATGATGGAGAAAGATGAGCTGTCTATGGAGAAAGTAATGTTGGCGAGGGATGAGGAGACTTGTGACGTGGCGAGTCTCATATCTCTTTTTGCTACTGCTGGTCATGAATGATCTAGCAGGCTACAAACTATGTTAGGAGTTTTTTGGAACACATGCATATGTATATACACATGTATGGTGCATCAAATAAAGGATTGCCCATTTTCTAGAGCCAGGTGGTTACGTGGGGCCCACATGTGTACAGGTAGGACAACATGTACATAGTGCATCGATTTTCATCGTCACCGGTACCAGTGTGTTTGTTCTATAATAATGAGGAGTTGGTAGCACGTAAAACTTCTTGAGGAAGCTATCCACGGGCCGACGCCATAAGGTAAGCATGTGCGTCAGATGGCATCTAGTGGCGTCAGGAGGTCGAATGGGGTCAATACTTGCACGCGGAGAAGTACGGACACAATGTGAATGTCTTCTTGTGATAATTATGCAGAAAGGTGATCATGAGGACCATATTTCGGGGCCACTTCACGTGGTAGCGGGATGCATTATTGGAAAAATTTGAGTGCCAGGTGTGCGGATGATGCAAAAAGGTGACAACTATGCACTGTGAGGCCAGTTTTTGGCCTGTTCGGGGTCCTTTTGAGGTCATCTAAAAGGCCAAGGGTGCTCAAGTGATAAAGCTAAGTGTGGGAACTGAAAAAACAGAGAGCACTTTGACATTGTAGACTGGGGTTTTGGGCCGTTTTGGATGCAATGGTGATATCCATTTCCCAAATTCCTAACTGTTTTTCTAATGTTTTGGCTGTGTAAGTTTCTCATATGAGCAAAGCCTTTGCTCCAATTTGTGATTGTATTTGGCATATTTTACCCATATTGTGTGAGCTATTTGCCCTATTGTTGTTGGCCCAAGCTCAATTGTATTTAAACATCAGAAATTATCCTCTTTTGAGCTGAGTTTTTTGGGTGTGTGTGTGTGTGTGTGTGTGTGTGTGTGTGTGTGTGTGTGTGTCTATGTGGAGTGGGCAAATGGCTACTCTCTCTCCTCTCACTCCAGCGGTGTGTTCCCTGTCTCGGCCAGGTGGGTTGTGTAAGCCGAGTGGTGCCCCATAGTGTGTGTGTGTGTGTGTGTGTGTGTGTGTGTGTGTATCATCCCAAGAGTGTGGGTCGGGTGAGTATAGAGGCGTTGTGTGTGTTTCCATCATGATCACAACGTGACAATAGCTGTACGGATGCACACATTTTGTGTTAAAGGCTACTGATGTGGAAATTGTACGTATTTGCACTCACAATCACTACAAGAGGTTGTGTGCTCTTGTGACGCTGTTAGCGACAAAAATACACTGGGTTTTTATAACCCCCGGCGTCGCTAAAACCGTCGCTACGAGCGTCGCTACGAGAGCGTCACTACGAGAGCGTCGCTATATGCGTCTCTATATAGAGACGCTCATAGCGACGGTTATAGCGACGTTTACACTGAAGACTATAGCGACGCTCATAGCGACGCTACATAGCCATAAATAGCGACGGTTATAGCGACGCCCGAGAGAATTTTTTTTTGGTGGCAGGGCATTCATCAACCATATTGTACTTGATTCACTTTTTAAAAAAAGTGCAAGGGTAGATAATAGACCCAAAATAGTCACCCACAAGACGCATTGTTTGCAAAATTGACAATTGTACACATCATAGGCAAAATGAATTGATTGGCAAATGTAATAATGACAATTGTACAACATCATAGGCATAAAGAATTGATTGGCAAAAGGAACTGCGGTGACAAATGTAATAATATACATGGTTCAAAAAGACGTATAAAATCCGTCTCATGATACATAAGCTATGAGAAACCCTAAACTAATGCTATCTAGCTATGGCTAAACTGACGTCGTCTAGTCAGACGTCTCATCGCGTCCAAGTGGCGTATCTGTCGGATTCTGCAAAAAAAGACAATAAGACAGCTTTCAGTAAGTATAAACATATAACGACATTTATAAAACAATACAAAAAATAAAAAAGAGTAAACCCTAATACTAACCATGCCGCCGCGAGAACTGAGAATGTCCATCAGGGCGTTTAAGCCCTTCCTACCTGCGTACTCGCGCTCGCACGGTGTGGGATCACGTCCTGTCATCGACCACTGTCAAAACATACAAAGATTTCATTATGTTAGAATTAAAAAACTCATAAACCCTAAACTATCGAACATAAAGAGCAATGTGAAAACACTTACAAAATCGGCCTCAAATGATGCCCATCCACCGCTCCCCAAGTGGTGCGAGCTCCCTGCCTCTACTCGCACTCTGGCTGCATCCTTTTGTTGCTTCCACTTGTCGGGATTCTCGCGCGCTGCTTTCTTCGCATTCTTCCAATCTTCTTTGGCCAGCCAATCTGGCCTGTTCCACCCATTCTTGATTGCTTTTTGCACTTCGGAATGCTTGTGTTTGCAGTATTCGCGCATTCGAATCTTCATCGGGTCTTCATTGAAGCGCTGATCCCGTGTTGGAACGGGAAACTCATCATGAAGTATGCTGATGACTCTGTTTTTTAAATCACTTGGTACTTCACTCCATTTGTTTAGTATGTAGTGTCTAAACAGCTGAGAGCAAAGACCACGCATGCACGAGATCACCTTCTTGCCGTCATCATCCATGATGATGTCGCCGCTGAAGTCGATGGAGTAAGACAAGCCCTCTGGCCGGTGACGCGTGAACCTGGGTGTCCTGGCAGGGGTCTCTAGCGGCGTGTCGATGGGGGTACGGACGTCAGGTGTCTCCACCGGCGTCTGGGCCCCGAAGCGAGGAGTGTCCAGTGGGGTGACTCCTGGCGGAGTAGGTAGAGGTGTGTAGCTTCTAGGAACAGTCAGCCGTGCAAAACCTGGCGTAGATGGCGATGCTGTGGCTGGTGTGGGGCCGGGCAAAGAAGGGGAGGGTAAAGAGCCTCGTCGAACACGAGGCGGTGTGGAGGCATCGGTGGCGGAATCCCCACAACAACCGCCACCGCCACCACTAGAGCGCCGATGTCTAGACGAGTGTGAAGCTCATCTCGTCGACGCCGAAGCTTCGGAGCGCGCCGAATGCTCCGAAAGAGAGGGAGATGCGGATGGAGTAGGAACGCGCGATGATGCGCCAGAGCGATGACGCTCCACGTACCACTGTCTCTGCTGCGGTGACAAAGAAGAAAGAAACTCCTCATCATCCATACCTGCATTAAACACACGAATATTTAAACTTAATATTGAATGAATAGAGTAGACAATGACGCAAAGACCATTAAATACGATGACGTAATGACGCATATAAATACAATGACGCAATGAATTGAGTGATAGAAGAGGCAAGTCGAAAACTCAGAATTTTCAATCAAAAGATGTGAGCGCGAGTAGAAAAGAGCGTTATACACCATGGAAGGTACTTAGAGAGCCAGAGCTTTTACAACACGGAGCAAAATTGTTCAAATACAATATTTGTGGCTTTAAGAGATTTCTCTCTCATCCTCGCATAACTCAGCATAACTTCCTATATCTATATAGAGCTCTCCGTTTAAACACATATCCTCTGTTTCATTTTGTAGCTCCTCTGCATGCACCCCATATAGAGTAGTAGCATCTTGATGCTCGTCTGGCACCACCGCAGCGGCTTCTGATTGAGCATCTTCTCTGATCTCCTCCATTGATGCCGTTGTGATTGGCACATGGTAGCCTTCATACGTCCTTGCACTATGAGGGGCTACCTCTATGACGTACCACCAGTTTGATGTAGACTTTGTAGGATGAAATATTACCTGCCAGAGCCACATAACTTACATGAGAGCTTTCAAGCACATAACTTGTAAAAGGGGGATGTTAACTATTTACATACTTACTTGTTCACAATGCTCGGGTAGTACGAAAGTGTCTCTTAGGTCAGTCCATTTCTTAGTAGAATCCACCTCAAGAAAACCAGACTCTCCTCTACGCACAGTAGCGTTGCGACCCTCCATGATTATCTTGAACCATTGCACGTCGACAAGTCGACAAAAAATCCTCTGTAATCGATCCTCAAAATCTCTTGCAGCGTGCCGAAGTAAGTGAGTTCCGCCACCACAGGATCTGCATCAGAGGAACGTCGTCGACTAGACTGTTCAAATTTTGCCATGATTCCACAATCTTGAGTAAAACGCTTTTTGTCGATTCGTTCCACCCTAAAATGTCGACCTTTACACCATGCTGCTGTGTATGACTTATACTACAACGAACAAAGATTATGAGTGGCCGTTCAAACATTTATAAATAAAGTCACTTGCTAGTCATACATTGCAAACTTACCTTGGTCGCGCAACCCCGAGAGTACTCCCACTCTTCCTCAGTCACTTCATCACCGCATTGTTGTGCGCTTTTCAATTGGTTGTGCAACCATCTTAAGCTCATGAAGGTTGGTAGGCTCTCTAGAACCGCTGGATAGTGCATCGGTGGTCGTCTTCCCCGTCTCCACTCGATTCGTGCCCTTTGTCGCTCTTGCTTTGCATCCTCATATTGTGAAATCCACTTTTGCATCACTGGATTGTGAAGCATGCAAAATCGGTTGATTTTAGCCTCTAGATCTTCCGTCATCTTCTTCTCAACACCGAGATTGCACATGACAATCCCAGATATGCGCTCATCATCTATGGTTCGCCATAGCGTATCCCGAGCTTTATCAAATCCGTCTAGCCACTCTCCAATGTACACTATGGACTCTGATACCAACCAACCTTCTGCCATGCTACCCTCCGGACGTGCCTTTTGACGCACATATCCCTTAAGCGTTTTCATGAAACGTTCTAAGAAGAACATCCATCTGGAATGAACTGTGCCAGCTATTTCCACCTCATCAACTATGTGAACAAGAAGATGCACCTGAATGGTTAGCATTGTAGTAGGAAAATGTTTCTCAAACATGCACACAAGCTCCGCAGCATTTAGTTTGGCGAATGGTATGGAGTCTATGTTGATCTCCTTTTGTGAGATCCATTGCACCAGCTTTGCAAGTTTGTAGATTGTGTTACGGATGTCGAGAGACAAACATCCCTCAATGGCAACCGATAAAATAAACTGTAAAGTATGTGCAGCAATGATATTAAAGTCCACATTTTATGCAATGATATTAAAGTCCACTATGAACGTACCTGACACATTTTATGCCAATCGTGTGACTTCAAATCGGTAAGCTTTCCTTCTTTAGTAAAACACGTTCGGAGCGAGTGCATTACGCCAGTGGGGGTCCGCAAAGATCGAATGGTCTCTTTTACTTTGCGTTCTTGGGCTCCTGTGAAAATCCATGGTGCTTTAGGGAGTTTTATCGATCCATTAGACGCTGTTTGCGGCCAATATTGCTCTATACGATCCACATTTCTAAGGTCAACTCTGGCTCCCAAAGTATCTTTCTTGCCGGTCAGATGGTCCCATAGTAGATTACCCACATTCTTGAATATGTGCATTGGATCGAGCAAGTGATTGATCATGAGTCGGGGCCAGTATGGTAACTCGTACCATAGAGATAGTCTCTTCATCCCTGGAGGCAATCCGTCATCGCACATCTCCTTCTGCTCTAACCATGCTTGTGCAGACATCCTTGGTGGCTCTCTTCCCAAAAAGCCATCGCGTAACACATGATTCTCTGGAAGATACGCTTGATGACCTTCGTAGATTTGCTTCTTCAGTGAGGGTGCCCTACGTGCATTCAGTCTAGGTCCACATGTGACACATGCTCTGTATCCGCTTGTTTGAAGCCTTGCATGTATACACATGATAATAGATCAACTATGGGAAAAAACAAGATTTACAGTGTCTGAGTGAGGAGTGTCAATAGATCACCTGAGCATTCTGCTAGCCCGGGATAGTCATGCATGGTCCACATTAGAATGCCTCTGATCAAAGCATTCCGTCGTCCTGTGTGTCGGCTCATATCCACCACCTCTATGCCAATCCACAATTGTTGTAGCTCTTCCAATAGTGGACGAAGATACACATCCATATTCCCCACTTTATATCGCCCTGGCACAATCAAGCTTAGCCATAGGTGCCCCTTCTTCGTAGTCAACCACGGGGGAATGTTGTAGTTGACGATGACAACGGGCCATACACTATAAGATGTTGATCTTTGACCAAATGGATTTACGCCATCCATAGCCAGGCCTAAGCGCAAATTTCGAGCTTCCCTGGCAAAATCCGACCATGTTCCATCTATATGTTTCCAGGCTACGCAATCTGCAGGAATTCGTAGCACACCATCCGAAGATTTATTCTCCTCATGCCATGATGCTAGGGCGGCCATGGACTTACATTCGAAGAAATGCTTGATGCGAGGAAGCAGAGGAAAATGTCGCAAAACCTTTTGTGGAATTTTTGTCCCGTGGAGATCTACTCGATATCTTTCGGAATCACATTTCGGACACTTCTCCATGTCTATGTATTCCCCTCTGAAAAGAATGCAGTCATTAGGACAAGCATGGATAGAATTGTAATCCATCCCCAAGTTTCGCAAAATCTTTCTTGCTTCATCTCGGGAATCTGGCATCACATTGTCAGCTGGTAGTATGTGCTCTTTCAGCAATCTACACAACATAAAAATATGATACAGTTGTGTAAAAATCTATCAGACCATTATACATTCAGAGTTTTATTAAAGTAAACTAATTGTAATAGATCACCTGAAAAGCGCTGTGACGCTAGTGTCACTCCATCCAAACTTTGCCTGCATGTTGAGAAGAACCAGGAGTGCTTTCAATCTAGACATACGTGCTCCATTATACAATGGCGTATCGGCTTCACTTTTCATATCATCATAGATAAGCCTTTCTGAATCCATGATCGTCTCGATCATTTCATCAATCTCGGGCTCAAACATTGCCTCGTTGGGAATGTGCTCTGCATGATCATCCCCCGAGCTATCAGAGGCTACATCTTGTGGCCTCACATATGCTGCTTGACCAAAGCGCTTGCGAACACGTCTATTGGGTTGCAAGATTGCTGCTTGTTGGCCAGCGTCAGAGTCCGACGAGTTATAATTGGCAACAACTCGATCTATAATAGATGGATCGAACTCGCCAAATTCGCGAACGTGCTGCAAAGAAACACGTCTTGTCCGTCGCACAGCATGCTTGCATTGATTACAAGGACATAAGACCCTCGTTGAGAGATAGGTGTTTCGGTTGGACGGTCCCACATCCTCGTCACTACTCATAATGAGGATAAAAAACTTATAACCTGGACAATAAATTTAAGATTCTATTGGCATTCTTCGTCTTATCTCTCTCTCTCTCTCTCTCTCTCTCTCTCTCTCTCTCTCTCTCTCTCTTTACCTCACATTCTCTAGTCATGTCCAATCCCCGCACACCTCGGTCTAGAGGTGCACGGAGATCAGAACCACCGGGTTATAATCTCGTCTTTATTGGTCAATACCTATATTTGTGGGTACAAGAAATCTACACACCCACGTCTACATGATACTGCATGTAGTGGACAAAACCCCTTTGCCTCTTCTCTAGCTGTAGCACTTCACAGCATCTTAACATCTTTTCACAGTAGATCTTTTCACTGTTCGTCTAACTCTAAACCCTAAACCGTAAGTAATTCTTGCGTGGACTCGATCTAACGTAAATAAGCGTAAATCTAAATAAACGTAAATCTAACTAAAAATAAACCTAAATCTAATTTAACGTAAGTCTACATCTAACCTAATCTTTAACGTCTTTTGGGATAGTTTCCTACGACGTTAAAACTCTCTTCTTCTTGTGTGTGTGTGTGTGTGTGTGTGTGTGTGTGTGTGTGTGTCTGTGTGTGTGGGTAAACCTAAATAAACCTAAGTCTAATCTAATATAACATAAATCTAAATCTAACGTAAATTATGTTATATTAAAAACAAAGAACTAAACTAACAGGGATTATAAGAACCTTAAAACTGATTTAACACATAATTTTTCACATAACTCTGCAAGAGTTGGCATTCTCATCACTAAAGATGTGAGAGTTAACTTCCGGCGGTGACGCTGCCTCATCTCTATCCACATCTGACGACAGCAATTGGCCCTTTAGACCGTTCTTGCTCTTGTTACTAACTTTGAAGTTGCTATTGAATGACTAGAGGTTGTCTAGATGGTCATTGTGTCGGGGATGTAGTGACTCTTGCCGCCCTGAAGATCCACCTTCTTCCCTATTTTCTAAAGACATTTCACCAGTACTTTTGGATCGACGGAGCCCACCATGAGTGAAGGTAGCAATACCCTATATTTCATTGAGGGCTTTCTTCACCCGCTTCATGCAGGCATCGGAGTCTATGGAGACCTAAATCTGATCTAATATAACGTAAATCTAAATCTAGCGTAAATAAACGTAAATCTAGTTAAAAATAAACCTAAATCTAATTTAATGTAAGTCTACATATAACCTAATCTTTAACGTCTTTTAAGATAGTTTCCTACGACGTTATAACTCTCTTCTTCTTGTGTGTGTGCGCGTGTGTGGATGTGTGTGCCAATAAAAAGAGATAAATGGTATAACCTTTCTATCACCCATGCCAAGTATGATAGATTGATTATGCCATTTCCCTCTTGAATAATAGGTCTTGAGTTCAACTCCTCGTCGGCTAGATCTTTAGGTCTTTTAATTTTAATTAGTTTCCTACGACGTTAAATTAGTTTCTCTCTCTTTCTCTCTCAATGTGTGCGTTTTTTTGGATCGTATGCATGTTTTCTCTCTCTTTTCCTCTCTCAATGTGTGCGTTTTTTGTTTATGCATGTTCTCTCTCTCTTTTCCTCTCTCAATGCGTGCGTTTTTTGCTTATGTATGCTCTCTCTCTCTTTTCCTCTCTCAATGTGTGTGTGCATTCTTTGTTTATGTATGTGTGTGTGCGTTTTTGTTTTTGTTTGTACTCTCTCTCTCTCTCTCTCTCTCTCTCTCTCTCTCTCAAAAACACTATGTGTGTGTGTATGTGTGTGTGTGAGAGAGAGAGAGAGGGAGAGAGAAAGAGGGGAAGGGAACATGAGAATGAGGAGAGGGAAGGAGCATACCTGGCTCTCCTTCCTCTCCTCGTGTGTGTGTGTGTGTGTGTGTGTGTGTGTGTGGAGAAGAAAAAGAGAGAGAGAGAGAGAGAGAGAGCGTTACCTGCTCCTTGCTTGAGGGCGCCGAAAAACTCAGATCTGAGATCTGAGTTTTTGGGCGCGCTCGGTTATTTTTTTAGCCCAGTCGGCGTCGCTATGAGCGTCGCAAATTTCTTTGTAAATTTGCGACACTCATAGCGACGCCGGGATTTTTTTTTTTGAGTGTCGCTGTGTGAGCGTCGCTAATATGAATAGCCTCTTGTAGTGGAAGCTAACGAAGCCGCTCTATGTACCTGTACCTATATCTGTACCCGACCAAATGAGCTGTGGGCTCTCGTAAATCGAAGAGATTGCAACAATGGTACCTGTGACGCTCTCCAGCACAAAATACCAAAAGAGAGCTGAAAAATGTAGCTCCTAAATTGTATCTCAAATTAGGTTTTTGATGGCACGAATGGCTTCGGTGTAAAACCCTAGGACACCTACTGAAAACGCTCTCAAAATGATGAATTTACCGATACCAAAGTCGGAACCTTGTTTGCAATCTTGAAAGTGCGCGCGCATGAAAGCGATTTCGGGAATGAAACAGCTTTGATACCAGATGAAGGAGAGAAGCCCGGAGCACAGTGAAAGAGGAAGATGAATATGCACACACACTCACACACACACCACCATAGCCATACACACAGGTTGGAGGGGGGAGAGCCGACACACACTGTGTGCCTCCTTTCTTTCTTCTCTATCTTATGCACTTAGGCGCAATACACACTCTACTTTGTGTTAGTGGCTCACACAAGTGTATAGCTATACACTTAGGGTTAGTAGTAGTTAGTGATAGGCAGTCGGCCACATGGCCATTAAACCCAACACCGTTGCTTTCTTCTTTTTGTTATAGCTTCTAATGGTTTGGGATGGCTTGTACATGCCTCTTCAAGTAGAAGAAAACCGAGGGTATAAAAGTTCTTGGATGTTCCAAGCACTTGTGTCTTCAACAGTTGGTTGATGATACTAATGCTTTTGTTGAGTAATCATGAAAATTCAATACATAATTTTTGGGAGTGTTTACATATATTTTCTCTAGCAAGTGGATTAGTTATCAATCATAGCAAGACAGGGTATAAAACTTCCAATGATTTTATAATAAGAAAATAATCAGTGAAGCTAAGTGTCAACCTCTAGGGGAAGAACAATTTTTTGGATTGTTAGGTATTCCTACGGGTATCATTGTCACCATAAAACAAAGGTGGAATTGGGTGATGGATAAGTTCAGAAGAACTACCTATAGGTGGCATGCACTTCAACCCTCTCTCTCAGCCAGATATTTTGTTTTAAATCATTCTATTTTACTCTCATTAACTTATTTTTTGGCATGTTGGAAGCCTTCCAAGGCCTATATCAATACAGTCTTAGCCATTGTAAGAAGATTTCTATGGGGGGGTAATGAGGAGACTATGAATCAAGCTAAAGTATCTTAGAAGCAATGCAACAAGACAAAGGAAGACAGAGGACTTGGCCTTCTTGATTTTAAAAGATTAGCCACAAAGCTAGCTGCCAAATGGATTGCCAGAGTTGCAATTTCAAATAATTAATGAGCTAAACTTGTTATTAGAAACATTAGTAAGTCTGTTATATAGGGAAACAAAGCATGGAAGGATCTACATTGAAGGAACTTTTATTCTCTCATGCCAATTTGATCCCTAAAGGCTCAATCTTATCTTGTAGGATGGAGATCAAGGAGAGAATCGCAGGGCGTATGACACCTTCCAAGAGGCATATGGAATTTTTCCTTAATGACTCTATTTGGCTAGGCTACATTATAGGTGCAACCAGCACTGTTATGCTCTATTAGAGTTCACAAAATGCAGGTGTGATACTGTGGAAGGATGTATACAAAGAGGGAGTAGTCTTCATTAAGAAAAGACAATGCTTACTCTTTTTGACTTAACGACTGCTGTGTCCTCTTTTGGATAGGATAGAAATAGTGAAGAAGACAATTCTACCATTCAAAAGACAGTATGATACTATGGATCTTCTAGGATGTGATGCTGGGTTGATCTACAAATTTACAAAATACCCTTAGTATGACAAAGAGGAGCTGAAGAAAAAGCTAGTGGACCTACAGATAGTTATGAGGTAATTTTCAGAGCTTCCACACAATGTCTAAAAGCTATAAAAAATATATTAAAATTATGAAGAAAAAATTTCTCTTCGATTCTTCCCTGTAGAGAAAGCACAATATGCTGATGTGGTGGATCTTACATCAAGGAATTTGGAGCAGTGCTAGGGCTAATAATGTTGGAGTAAGCAATGGTATTTGTCCTAAATGCTTAAGGGAAGTTGAGACCGTAACTCACTTGTTCTTTTGCTTGTCATGCCAGCAAGAAAATCCTCACATGAAGCCATCGGCTTTTCGCTACAGTTCAATCAAATGCTTTCACTTAGCAAGAGGTGATTTTGGGAATCCACAAAGGATTGTATGCTGCATTATGGCATACCTTCAGATCTTGTTTACTTTGGTGAATCTGGACTTAAAGAAGTGCAGCCCTCTTCAATAATTCTAGACTATGTGCTACATCTATGCTTAGAATTGAGTTAAGACAAGTTTACTGGCACTTCTTCAGCAACATGAAGAAAGCTACTCACCTTATTCTTCATCAAATACAAAGATAGACACGATGATTGATTTGGTCTAGAGAGATGGCTAAGGTTTACTCTCCCACAAGAGTTCTAATGCTTCGAGAGTGGAAGCCCTTTGTGCTCAATTGATGCGTGAAAAATTTCTTTCACGACTTGTACTACACATTTTGATCAAGTTGATCTCCGTTTTCTTTTGGCAATCATCTTGGTTGCCGAGTGAGGTATAATATGTAAGGATGCCCCTTTCCTTATCTTTGGGGCTATTGTATACATTTTTTCCTCTTTTTTAAACACTTTCTGTCCCCCAAAAAAGGACCAACGGGTCAAAGGTAATGTTTATGAAATGTGTGCCTCAGCTTAGCCTTGAGCTGGTTGAAAATCAAGATTAGCCGGTTGCAATTGATGGTAAAGGGGAAGAAAACCAATAATATACACTAGGAAATAGTTGAAAAATCGTGCAAATTTGGAATTTTCTACTTGTATTTTCAGTTTGAATCTGTACAAGGAGGAAAAACCCGATCGGTTAGGAACTTAGCAGAGGTGTTTATGTGCCGACGTGTTGCGCAGAATTCAGGCTGCTTACACACCGCATGCCCAACCTTGGGCATGCAAACGTGGAAGCCAGCCAGCTAAACTTATTGGCTGCGAAAAAGCAACATCGGACAAGTTTTAGGACATGTGCGACCCCCTGCCCAAGGATGGGCAAATATCGATATGTTGACAACTCAGCAGAGCGTAAAGAATGAACCAATAAGGTACTCAGGTGAGCTGAACGGGACATCATTTTTTCTAGGGAAAATTACCAAAATACCCCTCTAATTTGTAGAAATTCCCAAAATGCCCTTCAAATTTTCCAAAATTCCCAAAATACCCCTGGTTGTGAGAGTAAATTTATCCAAAAATTGGAAAAATTGTAGCTTTTTATAAGAAGACTGATTGTCTATGAATACAAGATACTAAAACTAGAATTTGAGCTGGTTATGTAGGCTTTGGAGATGAATTGCTTCATTATTTTTAGACATATTTGTCTTTTTTTGGGAGGTAATTTGTGGCAAATTACATGCTAAGCACTAAAAACGGATATACATTGTCAAAAAAGAATAAAGATTAGGAAATCGTGAACAATCCAGGTAAACTAGATACAAGGGTATTTTGGGAATTTTTGAAATTTCAGAGGTATTTTGGGAATTCCATAAATTAGAGGGGTATTTTGGTAATTTTCCCTTTTTCCTAAAGCCCCCCCCCCCCCCCGGGCAGGCAGTGTGTAAGCAGCCTCAGAGAAGTACCAGGTTAACTCAAAGAGGAATCTGTGAAGATTCCTTCTAATTGAGTGGAGTTGGACAGAATATAGTTTTGATTATACTTTCTATCACCTAGCATCGTATGTGACATTGATTTCTGACTCAGATATTATTCTACACGGTTACACAGTGCTAGATATTCCCAAGGCCCATAAACCAGTGCTTTTACAAAGTTCACGGTCTCCAGCTGGGGCCCCATTTTGACGCCACGTTAGTGCGCTTTTCAGGCCAATCTCCCGACAGAAACCTTTTAATATGCCACGTGTCTCGCTTTTGTAGGACCAACGCTCACCAAAGCGGGGCACGTGGCTTGCTGAGATGGATTGGCACGTGCGCACCGCTTATTGGCTTTTCGGATGCCAACGGTGATCTAACCAGTAAATTTCAACCGGGAGTCGCTCTTTGCATGGGAATGCAAACTCGCGAGATTTAGCGTAATCAGTTATAGCAGGAAAGAAGAGCTCTCTCTCTCTCTCTCTCTCTCTCTCTCCATCCAAGCCAGCTCTTCTGTGTTGAAGAGCTTGGGTCTCATAATTTCTCTGTGGCACATTTATCATTGTGGCGCCATCACCTCCAACTAGGCTATGGCGAGCAAGCTTCTTTACTGAATTTTCAGCATTCGATCCGTCTTTGCGCAGCAACATTGAAGTTTCCCTCTTTTACTACAACTTCTTGAATCATTTCCTGATCCCGTAACAGGAAACCTTGGCGCTCTACTCCCTCTCAAGAATCCTCCCGCGACTTGGTTTGTAACCCGATCGTATTTCATCCTCCCTTTCCCTGAAGGCCTCCATGGATGCTTCTTCTGCTTCTACCTATGCACAGAACATGTGCATTCAGAAAATATCCATGCAACCCCGCACTGTCTGCCTTTCTCGGCCACCCTCGTCTTGCATGTGCAGCAAGTCAGGATTTTTTGGGAGCAGAGAAGTATGGTCCTTCCTTCAACCTTCGGCTTCCATCAGCACGCAACCTCAGAATGTTTTTCCTCCTCGCAGGATCGACCATAAGGTGTTCGCCTCCTCTGTACTTGCCGATATTACAAAGGAGGTACTGGTAAGTACCGTAGTCTGTTGCAAACCCCACTTTTTTTTTTGTGTGAGAGAGAGAGAGAGAGAGAGAGAGAGAGAGAGAGAGAGAGAGAGAGAGAGAGAGACTTTTTTGTCTTTTAATTGGATTAATTTTCTTTAATTACGTAAACTCGAGACTGTTTTCTGAGTTTCTCCGAACATTTTCAGCGCTCAGAAGAACGGTTGAGTGTTTAGTGTATGTTTTCTGAGTTTAATGCCAACATTATGATTGGGCATTCAAGAAAATGCAGGGATCTTGACGTTACAGCTATGACGCCTGTGTTCGAGAAACTTTTGTGTTGGCTAATTTAAGGCTTATTATTAGACCCAAGTTAGTTCAAAAATGTTGGAGAGATGGTGGCTGCAAGAACTCTGTAGGGGGGAAATATTTACATGGTGTGGTGTTGCATCAGCCGAGCAGTATTATCTCTACGTGAGGTGTAACACAGCTTAATAATTCAACAATTTGTTCTCCGGGGACAACTACCGAGTTTGTTTGAAACTCCATGCATTTCAGTGTGCATGGCATCTTAGTTGGAGATCTTCTCACATAGGCTCAGTAAATCGTAACAAACCATATCTGTGGTGTATATTGATGGCTCGAAGCGGTTCATCTCCACAGCATCGCGAGTTGGAGGTCTCCAAACAGGTTTGATCTTTCTGTAAAAATGTTCAGAGTTCAGAAGGTGGACAGATAGTTTGCATGCCAGTTCTCTCTTTCATACAAATGGAGAATTTGCTGGATGTAAGCGTTTTCTGACTGATTTCTCTTCTTGGAGACTTGTCAATACATTCTAAAGCAATGCTCAGGCTTCCACGTGGCTTGTTAGTTAACATCTCAAAGCTTATATCAGTAAGTAGGGCTTTTGTTGTTACATTCTGTGTGACATGAACTCACACTTGCGTATTCTTATGTCTTTTTAACCACATGATTCGCCTTTCAAGGCTTTTGTATGGTACATATGTCATATATGCTATCGTTTTCTTCATTCATTTAGATTTCAACTGGACTTTTTTGAGAGTGCTGAGAAATTTTGGTCTATCCAAATTAATGTTTGTTGTCTTCTGTTTCAGAACCAAGTACCTGCAGCTATGGAAAGGCCAAGAGTGGATCCTAAATCTGTTGTTTCTGTCATTCTAGGAGGTGGAGCAGGAACCCGTCTCTTTCCTCTCACGAAAAGAAGAGCAAAGCCAGCTGTAAGGATACCCTTCAGAGCCTCAATTTTTTTTTTGCGTTATCCTTGGGTGCAGATGAGAAATCAGGCTATCAACATTGCTCTCCTCATATTCTGATCTTCTGTCTTGCAGGTTCCCATTGGGGGTGCATACAGGTTGATAGACGTGCCTATGAGCAATTGTATCAACAGTGGAATCAATAAAATCTACATTCTTACACAGTTTAATTCAGCTTCACTTAACCGACATCTAGCTCGAACTTATTCTTCTGGCAGTGGAGTGCAGTTTGGTGACGGATTTGTCGAGGTTAAAATTTTTCTTTGCTGTACACGATGTTTATAAAACAAACGTAACCTGAGCGGGCGAGCTTTTTTGGGTTCTTTTGTTCTTGTTTTTTCTGGAGCCCCCCGCGTGGGTGGGGGTTGGGGGGAGGGGGGATGCGTGCACAGCAGACACTGTAACATATAGACCATTTATGTCAAAATCAGGTGCTGGCAGCAACTCAAAGACCTGGTGAAGCCGGAATGAATTGGTTTCAAGGAACTGCAGATGCTGTTCGTCAATTCACTTGGCTGTTTGAGGTTAGGAGATGAGAATTTGGAAAAAAAAGTTAAAAGTTAAAGCTGGATTCTTATCTTGCAGAAAAGGCAGCAAATAAATGAGAGACTAATTCATAGCTACTCATCTTGCTGGTAGGATGCTAGGAACAAGAATTTGCAACACGTGCTCATTTTGTCGGGCGATCACCTATATCGTATGGATTACATGGACTTTATTCAGGTTAGCTCTGGTATTTAAATGGTCTTTTAGCAGATTGGGTGCCTGCTTTCATTCTTCTCATCTAGATTTAAATTGGTATCAGAAGCATCAGGACTCCGGAGCAGATATAACAGTTTCTTGTGTACCAGTTGATGAGAGGTATGGGTTATTATTTGTTTTGTTTAGTTCTTTAAGGTCTAAGCAGAAACCAATGGAGGGCATCATGCAAATTGGAAAAGACATAAAGACTGCAAAAGGAAGCTGCCAGTTTCAAGAATGATCTTTGAAAGTGCTTTTTGCAGTCGTGCCTCAGATTATGGACTCATGAAGATTGATGGCAAAGGAAGGGTTCTCTACTTCAATGAAAAACCTAAAGCATCTGAGTTGAAAAAGATGGTAGTTTTTAACAACTCATTTTGATATTGTTGTTTGAATTTCTCAAAGTTGGGTGTGGCTGTTTCAAGTTTTAGTTTGCTAGTGTATTCAACTGCGGAATACGGTTATTTTTGCAATTTGAGGCTAGTGATGGCTTTGTAATGCAGCAAGTGGACACAACAGTGCTTGGTCTGTCTCCACAAGAAGCTCAGGAAAAACCATACATTGCATCAATGGGGATTTATGTTTTCAGAGTGGAGATCTTACTGAAGTTGTTAAGGTTTGTGATAAAGACAAAAACCGCAGTTTTATTGAAGCAAGCAGAACAATACTGTAAGTGACTACCTTAACTTTCTTGTCATAGATGGCGATACCCAACATCAAATGACTTCGGCTCTGAAATCATACCAGCTTCGATCATAGAGAACAATGTTCAGGTTTTGCTATAGTTCTGTCTAAATTTTTTGTGTTCTTGGAGCGTTTAAGCATTATGCTGAACTGAATCTACATATTGCAAGGCGTATCTCTTTGATGATTATTGGGAGGATATTGGAACAATCAAATCTTTCTTTGATGCAAATCTGGCTCTGACAGGACAGGTACTTGTGATTCAAAACTCTCTCTCTCTCTCTCTCTCTCTCTCTCTCTCTCTCTCTCTGGGGTGTGTGTGTGTGTGCGTGCGTGTGCAGGAGTGTTGTTGGTGTCAAATTGTCATTGGGCATACTTGGGGTTTCTTTCTCTTTTGCATTTTGGACAAGCGTGCAACAACAGATTAGCTGACTGATGCTGTTGGGAGACAAACCCTTGTTTAGAACTTAGAGAGAGAATCTCCGGCAGCGCAGCATGGCAAGCCTCTTGCAGGTTGCTTGAGGTGCTATGGATATGATAAGGTGTGGGTGCTGGGGAGTCTTTGAAATAGAGGGGACGAATGAGGAGGTATATCTGTTGCATCACGTGTTGTTAGCCTTTCTCCTAGCTCTCTGTTCATGTGGTCTTTTCTCGTCGCTAGTACATTGTGCACTGAGAGAGAGAGAGAGAGAGAGAGAGAGAGAGAGAGAGAGAGAGAGAGAGAGAGAGAGAGAGAGAGAGAGATGACATGATATATTAACGTCTTCAAAAGGCCAAAATGACCTATCAGACGAATCTGTTACAAACTTGTGAATTTGGTACTGTGTCTGAGTACGAAAAAAGAAATACTAAAATGAATCTAGAAGTGCTACTAGCTCGAACTGTGTGGGGTACGTGTGATCACTAATACAATATGTGTCAAATACAAGAGAAAGATACAATAAGTGATGGATCCATCCTCATTTGTACTTTGGATGTTGAGATAGTATGGCTCGAATCCTTTGTTGTAGTCTCCATCGATGTTGTGAAGCTGCTCTCCTTAGTCGTGGGGTCTCGATCTCCCTAGTTTCAATGCTCGGTCAATGAGAGTACCGCGTGTGAGTATGAGCTGAGCTTTGCAGTGGTGGCTACTCCTCTATTTGTTTAGTGTTTGGTGTGAAGAAATTAGTAATCTATCTCGGGGATTGTCTCTCTCCAGATCTCCTCAGTCAACTATCTGTCTTTGTTAGTTGACTAACTCAAGTAGATATAGGCCAACACATCTCTGATCCTGGTAGCTCATGATGCTCGAGAAGGGTCGGAAGCCTTCTCTAAATAGATAGTGGAAGCGACCCTGTATTTCGTAATACACTGTGCACTGACGTATATAATGTGTCTTCGTCTCTGGCTCTGTTATGGCATAGGCGGCATATCCTGCTAGCTGTTGGTATCCCTTTGAATCTACCAATCTCAATCTCAAGTTGGTGTGAAGATGCCCGTATCTAACCAATGGCACACCGTAACCCATGAGATAGATGTGTATCCATATAGTTGGGACGAATCACAAACCCATCCCGTGTGAGCTGAAGAAGATGCTCTCTATAGAAAGCCATCTTCGTGCCTAACTCATGTGTCGGCTCTATCCATGTCCTCTTGGTGTCCAACTGGGTCAGTGCTACAAGACGCCACGTGCCAATAGAAAAGAACAGATTGAACAGACTTTTAGCACTTCAATAAGAACTGAACTGAAAGAGAGACGACACGCGACACGGAGTGGCGAAATTCCACCCCAGAGAGTATTGGCCCCAAACCTTGGCGCCCCTTTCGGTATTTCTTTATATTGCATCAACACAGTACAAGCCGGAACTCCACGCTCTGCACCTTCTCCAAGAAGCATGCCAGAGAATGAGAGCACATATTTAAATGCCCTAGGCCCCAAAAGCAGTATACATGAAAAGCCTTCAAAACTCAAAAGCTTCTGGTCCAAAAGCAATGCCCAAAAGCTGCTAGTGTGATTTGTGGAATTCCGTACAATTGCCACGTCATCAGTCAACGCAAAATGAGGAGCGTCCTTACAGTTGCCACGTCATCGGTTTTGCGCGCGTGCGTGTGTGTCTTGCTTTATTTTAATCCCTTTGTCACTGGGTCCCCATTGGACGGGGTCCCCATTAATTGGTAGGACTTCTTCTTCTGCTACTTGTTCTCCTTAGGGTTTAGGCCCCTCGGCCGACATCTATAAGTTGGCTCCATTCTTCAGGGCTTTGACACGTCAGCAGTTTGTGACAGTCAGGTTCTGGCGAATGAGTCTAGTAATCTTCACCCGTGTAAGAGACAACTCTGGTGCATCAAGGAAGTACTGGAAGGGAGGCAAACTTTCCATGCTGAAGCCATGTATATTTAACCACGATGATATCTGCGCATACCAGCGTGATATGTCCCCCTGTAAAGCTAATTGTCTGGAGTACTCAAGGGCCAATTTTGGCATATTTGTCTCTGGTAGTATCCCATAAGCTGTGCGTAAAGGAGACTCATCTGGTAAGCGCCTCTATCTCCAAGGGGGGGGGGGCAGCTAACTCCGCTCTAATGATTTTGTGTGGCAAGGGAGGCCTTGGCTCTAATCAGCCGAGAGACCATAGATACCAAGGGCCTCTCCAATACCTCTCCACTCATCCTGACCCAAAGAGGGTCCCCAAACCTGAACCCCATAGAGCATAGTTGAAGGAAGCTACTAAGGTATCAAAGAGCCAGAGCTTTGTTCAGGGTTCTTGTAATTGAACCTGCGAACACGTCCTCTCCAATCCTCCCAAGGCCGCATACGCTCTGGCCAGTCTAGTCTCTGCTACCCTCTTCAAAGAAAACTTTGGCCTAGTGAAGACTACCCCGAAGACGAGATTACAAGATACATGAACCTTTCATTGTGTCCACATCCCCTAAAACTTCTTTGTAAGATCATGGAGAGGGGGTTGTCACATCAAGAAACCTTGAAAGATTGGAACAGGGGCTGAGAAAGCTTCACACACCATGTATTTACTTCTATTACAGGCCGCAAGTGGGGTTTCTGGCTTTTTGCTACACGGTTCAACATTCACTTCAGCTCAACACAACAAATATTGAACGTATATCCCATGCAGGGATATTTTGATGTTGTGTCAAGCTGAAGTGAACGATGAAGCATGTCACTCCAGGTACTGAACATTGAGACTGAGACATAATCAGCACATTGGACATTTGTTCAACCATGGGCTTTAAGAGTGAAAACTTGCTCTTGATGGGTAAGGAATTGTGAGGGTGAAAGGTGACTACATTTGCCATTTATGAAAGAAAACAAATTAAATTTTGATACTCAACTTTTAGAGCTCTTATCGTTTTTATACTAGGTCCCCATTATGACCACTCCGAGCGCACTCCCACATTTTAAAAGTACCTTATTGATGTTACTATTTAGTTTTGATGTTTTAAATTTCTGATGGTTTTGTTGCTTATACCAGGCTTCATACAACACTTTCCCTCAAGTAAGAAGCCTATTTTGAAGGTTTTTGATCAGAAGATTTCTTTGTATTTCAGTTGCCCAAGTTTCGGTTCTATGATGCTGCTAAGCCTATCTTCACCTCTCCACGTTATCTTCCACCAACCAAGATTGAAAAATGCAGGGTAGGGTTGGATGGGCATCTGAAAGCATTTCAAAATCTGGGAAGCAATGGGATCATTGTTTGTCTTGTTATTGCAGATCCTAGACTCCATAATCTCCCATGGATGTTTTCTCAGAGAGTGCAGTATTGACCACTCAATAGTGGGCATTCGGTCTCGTCTTGAATCTGGCGCTGAACTTCAGGTCACATGCGAATGCAATCCCTAATATATGCCGATTCCATGCAATTTGATTAGATGTTATAAAGGCTATTCACTTTGACACAGGATGTGATGATGATGGGTGCCGACTTCTATGAGACTGAAGTGGAAATGGCTGCCCTTCTTGCCGAGGGAAAAGTGCCTATGGGAGTCGGGGAAAATACCAAAATCAAGTATGTGTCTAAATGTCGTCTCTTTTTCTGTTACTCAAATCATATACCAAAAACAAGTTTTCATGATAAAAAGCTTTTGTCAGGGACTGCATAATTGACAAGAATGCGAGGATAGGCAGAAATGTAGTGATTGCAAATAAAGATGTGAGCTCTCTGGACACCCTGCAAAAGCATGCAAATGTTTGTGTGACAGGTTTTTGTACATATGTTAATTCAAAACTTTCAATGTGCAGCATGTTCAAGAGGCGGAGAGGCCGGCTGATGGGTTTTATATACGCTCAGGCATAACAGTGATTTTGAAAAATTCAGTTATCAAGGATGGGACGGTGATTTGAGGTATTAACCAAATGTCATCAAATTGGCACAGCAGAGCATTTCTGTGCTCTCATTTGTCGAAAACTGGAGTATATTACAAAGCTGGCAGGGAGTTAAAACACTAAGCAGTGTGGAGAGATTCTACGTCCAATTAGAAACTTTATGACGCAGGAAGAGATGATTGTTATGTGTTTCCACTGTGTCCATACCCATGATGTATTATTTAACCATTACTGAATATCTATCTCATCATCTCATGTGACATATGAACTGAGCACATACATTACACGGTAATTCCACATACCTAGCCAATAGCCATAAGCTAACATAGTCGATCTTAGTGTTAGATTGCAATGCCGATGGCAAGATGCCTAGTGTAATTGTAGATATAAATTATTGTGGACCTATATCCTTGTTGATATTTCATATAATTCTCCATACCCAATGATAATGCCTACAAAAGAGCGCATGGAGGCATGGTCCTGCTTGTATAAATATGGCTTTGTTAATGAAATCTTAATTACTTGGTGAGCCAAAGGCTCTTTTTCTAGTATCTGAACGTAGAAGCCACCACGTGGCATCAGATTTAATTTTTAAAAAAACATCGTTGCCATGAAAAGCTCTAAATAAAAAAGACTGTGAAAAGCTAGTATGCAGACTCTCTCTCTCTCTCTCTCTCTCTCTCTCTCAAAGTGTACAGAGACAAACCTGCAGATCAACCTAGGAGCTGCTTGGAACCTGCCAACTACAGATCGAACTGCTTCTGAGAGCAATTGAGCAACGTAGAGTGCTTTTTTTATTTTATTCACTTGGTGGAATCGGCCTTCTTTTGCAATGAAGCCTGAATACCTAACTATAAGCCTACCCGCATCTTCCCGGCTCGTCCTAGATATCGGACTCTCTGACTTCGTGGCAGGGAGGTCCGCCCACCGGCAACCGGCCCCATTTAAAAAGGTTTTTAACACCCCGCCCCCCCCCTTGCTTTAAACCATATAAGCGTTTGAACACGGGCTTGAAACAAACCACCATGGCAATGCTAGTGGTTGAGCATCATGCCTCTCACCGTGGGTACTCGAGTTCAAACCTCGTTGATGGTGTTTAATCACCTTTTTGGATTGAGCATTTGGCCTTTTGTGCAAACCAAGGCCGTTGGAAAAAAAACTAAGTGTCGAAAATGACCTGCTCAACCGGCCCAGCAAGTCAACATGCACGCCACTTGGACGACTCTCAAGGTTGTCACATCCTTGAGAGTCCAATATCTAGAGAGAGCCCATCTTCCCCGTGTAGCGATCATAGCAGCTCTGTGTGCAACAAGACCTAGTGGCCAGCTGAACAGTATGTCCAGCTTGAACTACCATATTCAGCTCGTTTTTGCAAGTGTAACTAGTTATGGCCAGCATTATGCCCCTCCAACTATAGCTCATGCAGATTCAACAACCCTGTGCCCTCCGCCATCCTTCAATGTTCATGGAAGTGATATATTGCACTAGGTCCCCATGCCTAATTCTCAAGATTCACATCAATTCTTTTCCGCGATGTTTGTCTGTGAAGTAGCGAGCCGGGAAGAACTCGAAAGGAGTACCGGAGACGTTTTAATTAAACCTGTTATATTTCGTAGATCATAAAGATAGAGGGTACTTAGGATGCTTGTCGATGTAATGGGCTCTCTCAAAGATCAAATATTTCGTGCAATCAATCCATGGCAGAGGTCCGTTCTAGTGCTACTAACACAAGATATCAGATTTCAAACGATGATCAATTGGCCAAATTTGGAGTCGAATCACATGACTAAGGAACACGGGGTCTTTAATGAAGATCACGTCATGGGATCGACGGCAAAGGAGACGCGCGTATCTCGAGAGCGATCGGATGGCCAACCAAAATGCGGCGTCAACGCCTGGCCAGTGACTCGAACCCACAACCTGAGCCATGGCAGCAAGATGAGCTAACCACGCAGGCGCGTGCATTTCGTTGCCAGCAAGGCACAAAATAAACCTTATATGGTGAACTCACGCAGGCAAAAGTAAACTAAGACAGAAAATGTAAACTCAGAAACGTCCGCTTAAAATCGAAAGGCCGAGCTTACCTCTGCTTTTGTGCGCACACTCCCTTGCCATGGATCCCATGACGGGGTCTTCATTGAAGACCCCGTGTTACTTAGTCCTGAGGGTGTTCTGGAGACCCTCAGGACTATATGACACGTGCATGGGGACATGGGATCTATGATGAGAGCATCGAGCGTCATAGATCTTGTCGACACCGCAAAAGTAAGTACCCGAGATTACTTTCAATCACATTTGGTATAAGAGTAATCTCGGTCTCATACCATCACAAAAAACGCACGGATGTTGTGGATAGGACATGGGAGTTGCAAAGATGAGATCGAAGATTCGAGGCTTGGGTGCGATATAATCTCGGTACAAAGTACCGAGATTACTTTTTGTAATCTCAGGTACCCGAAATTACTTTGCCATGCCTGAGATTACTTTTGTAATCTCAGGTACCCGAAATTACTTTGCCATGCCCGAGATTACTTTGTCATGATCTACGTCTCTCCTTAATCCCATCGTAGATCCCACCCCCTCAATGCCCGTGTCACTTAGTCCCCAGGTTTGCAGCCCCGCGTTTCAACTAGAGTCTATACATGTCATATCTATACTATTCTATATACTATACTATCTATTTGATGGAGAACCCTTTTCATGCTCACCAAGTGGCGCAAAAAAAAAAAGAGTCCAAACAGTGCTATTGACTCCTCCGATCTCTTGGGATAGTTTCCTACGACGTTAAAATTCTCGTCTTCTTCTTCTTCTTCTTCTCTCTCTCTCTCTCTCTCTCATCTCACACATGCACTCTCTCTCTCTCTCTCTCTCTCTCTCTCTCTCTCTCTCTCTACCCCCTCAAATTGTCGCCTCGGCTCTCAGCTACCTCTTTGGGCTGCTCCCTTCTTGCCTGCTCTCAAACTGCGGGCGCTCCATCTTGGGCATTGATTCGCTTCCACTTTCTAGCATGCATATACAGTGGCTAAGAGTGCTTCCAATCCATTCCCGAAAGCAATTGTCGTCTCATCTAAAGGCTTTTCTCAACCTACCGTTGTGTCTTATGGAGGTGAGTAGTAGGTAGAGGGAGGCATGTACAACCAAAAAAGACAGAAACAAAGAGACAATGAATTGTTGAGAGCACATAGCTATAGAGATCGGCTTGCAAGCACTAACTAATTAACAGTTTGAGAGAGAGAGAGAGAGAGAGAGAGAGAGAAAGAAATGAACTTGCCATCAAGGTTTGTGCAAAGGTCGTGCACCCTAGCTAGTTAATTAACAGGTAATCTTACGATTTTCATTAAATGAAAGGCAAAAGTTAAAGACGTTAAATCATCCCTTCCTCGTTTAGTAAATTGACTTTAGTATTTGTTTACTAAGTTTGACTGTGCCAATTGTCTAAAGTAGCACAAACTTGCTTTGTGTGAACTTAACAAGTGTGTGTGGTGTGTGCACTTACCACGAAGAGGCCAAGGGGGGGGGGGGGGGGGGGGGGGGGGGGGGGGGGGTGGTTTCTAGCATGCAACGCAAGAGTGGACAAGTGTTTGGCATGTTTGAGTTGCATTAGGATGTGTTCCCACTTCATTGGTCAAGGGTGAAGCATTCTAATCAAGACTAGTTGAACACTAGCATAAGCATAAGAGGGGAGGCTTGTGGGGATTTTTTGCCTCTTCTTGCTCCTCTCACACACTCTCTCAAATGCCCAAGTTGGCAAAGCAAGTTCTCTCTCTCTCTCTCTCTCTCTCTCTCTCTCTCTCATGGGAGCTCTTGAGACAGACTCTATGCTCAAGCTCTTGGCTATGGATGTAAATCCAAGCCAATGAAAGTTTATTCTCTTTTATCTCTATTATTCTATCATACTATGCTATGTTAAGAGCTTGACTATGACAAGTGTATACAAAGAATCTATTCTCTTTATTGAAAAATACTCAAAAATTACTTCTTTCCACTTTCATCTTCCTCTTTCCCCCCAATTTCTTTCTCCCTGCTGGGGTATTTAGGATTTGAGAAGAAGGGTTACACCATGGAATCTTGAAAGACACCACATTCTTAATTCAAGCAAGACTCCATAAGAGCACAAACATGTATTGTAACAAAGCTCTCTTTTCAGAGGATTATAATACAAGTCCTTTTGGAGGGGGGACTACTTCCAAGGTTTGTGCAAAGGTCTTGCAAAGGCGAGAGATGCAAGAGACCATAGCGAGCAGCGGTTGAGGCGTCGTGAATGCTACATGTGGGCATTAGGAAGGAGACAACAATAAGAGACTCTCATTGATGTCCAAATGTGGGCCTCTACCAAAGAAAGACGAGTCAAGAGCTTTTTGAAACATCAATGATCGAACTCGATCAAATTAGTCTTTTGCAACCCCACGTTTCAACTAGACATGCCATATCTATAATATACTATATATAATGGAGCTTAACTATATATATATATATATATAAATAAGACAAGCCTATGCTCCACGTGGCTGCAAATGCATGTAGTCACATGAGCACCTTACTTTCAGCCTTGCAAGCATTTGATGGCCTTGATGTCGATCACGTTTGATGGGGGACCTTGAGTTGTTGAACACCCAACCACCAACATTGGAGAAACGGGACATCCAATGGCAGGTTACCTACACACACTTTTTTTTTTCTTTTTTTGTAATGTCAGATTGAATTACCAATGGGAAACCTCAAGATGAGGAAAACCCATGAAAAATACTACAAAGAGAAAATCAGAAACAATCAAAATATGTCATGCCAAGGGTAGGACTATAGGAGGGCACAGCCCTGGCCAAGGGCCAATACATGCGGTACAGGGGCTATATATAGGAGGGCCAAGGGCCTATATATAGGTATGGTTGGGTGGTTAATGGCATGTTTATCTTCCTATGCTCTTTCACTGGTATCAGAGCTCAGGGGAGAGGGGAGTGTGGAGGAGAAGCAACGGAGATGGTTTTTGCATGGCGAGGAATGGCTTTGCATGCCTTCATGGATTCTCTCTCTCTCTCTCTCTCTCTCTCTCTCTCTCTCAATCGACTTCAGCATGAGGCATGGCCTCTCAAGGGCACTCTCACTCTCCGGTCGTGGAAAAGTCGATAGAGCATGGCCGTGGGAAGGACTGCTCCACAGGTGGGGAAGGCGGGAAGAGAAGCCGACAAGGCATGGCCGTGGGAAGGACTGCTCCACAGGCGGGGAAGGCAAGAAGGGGAAGCCGCAGCATAGGCAGCAACCCTAAGGGGGGAGGAAGGTGGGTTTTTGGTCAGCACCAAATGGTGCGCAGATGGGCTCAGCATGAGCGCGAAGGGGATCTGGGGAAGACCCATCACAGGGGCGGGTGCAGTCAAGCGACGAAGACGACGTTCTCTCTCTTTCTCCCTCTCGACGGCTTTGTCCGAAGCCCCATTGCTCACAGTGAGTTGCAAAATTTTATTTTAATTTTCTGTCTTAAAAAAAAAAAAAAAGAATTTGTTATGATTTAGGGCGCTAAGAGCCAACTCCCACCAAGGGTGTCTCCCAAAGGGATCCTCCCCTCGGTGCATGCCGCCGTCACTCTTGCATGCACCGCATGCAAGACGAAAGACAAGGTCAAGGACAGTCAGCGAAGGGCCGTTTCAAGCTCACCTACGTGAATCCATATGAGCTTAAGCATGCTTCGGCTACGAGCCTTCTATTTTTCGCTTGATTGCACCTGTATATTGCGGATTCGAGGTGAGGAGTGCGGTCAATTATCAGTATCACATTAACATGTACAAGCCTACAATCGACACGTTCTTGAGGAACGCCCTTGCTAAGTAGACATGGACTCGACGATTGTATCCGACACAATCAGTTGTCCATGGGATAAAGCATTCAAGGATTCAAGCGGCGTTGGTATCTGCAAATCCTTCAGCATATTGCGAAGCATATACTCTGACACAATTCCAACTACTCATGTTTTAGCTTGCACTTTACTTTCGAATTAATTATGTCATCATCTGCGTATTGTTGGGTTTGTGAATGCCAACTTATGCCATGATGGCCGTCCAAGGGGTAGGTTGGACTTTATCAAGCAAGGCTTGGATGGTATTAACTTTAGTCACTCCTATTTCTCGGCATGAAGGATTGACTAACATGACTGATCATTCATGTACAGAATTGCATGTATACACCTTCTGCATATGGGGCATATTTATCATTGGAAAAATTGTTTTATGCATGCCATGTTGCATCCATTATTGACATAAGACACATGCTTACCTTGCCAACATAACTCAAGCATGACTTGAGTACCTACCGCACTGATCTGCCACACGGATCATCAGTAGTTCAATTTTTGTGCCAATGGACTCTCAAGGAGATCAGCACACCATGTGGCTCGCCTTTATGAAGGGTGCACAGAGCTCGGCATGGCCGACTTCTTGTCACTGCTTCCAGCAGGCAAAGATGCTCGCTACACCGCACTAGCCAATTTCAATTGAAATTGCTTGACAAGGTCAATTCTCGTTTGCCATGATCTTTGTACGTCAATACCAACATATGTTCCCTACAATTTGCGCATCTTGCATTGAAGATTCCCACAAATTGGACTATGCTATGAGCATACAACCTTGGCGAGGGAATTGCCAATATGATTGTAGGATCTTTCATTACATACTAGACGAGCATATATGATATACGAGGGTGTATATGATACACACGACAATTCTCTCCCGCGCAACGGATAGGGCTAGGCACTGCCTTTGAGAAGTCCGTTTTTCCTTGACACCTCAAGACGACTGGTTCCAGCAGGACAACCAGGTTAGCCAAATTTATGTTTTGTTTGTTTTTTCATAATTAGATATTTACGTTGTTTTCTATGCAAAACAATGTGCTTTGCCAGTTTCACATGAAGCACGACTTCTAGATCGTGCTCAGATACTGCCCATTGACTTGGCATCAAGGGCATTGGCACGCAAATTTGGGAAACGGGTATGATAAAAAATTTGCTCACATTTTAGGTGTAGTGACATCCTGTTATGATGTATCACTACCCATGCAGACTGTGCAAGGCACTTCTAGTTTTGGCTCTCGCACTTAAGACCGTCACAATAGCCAAGGGCTTACAACCTTGCTTGCTAGGCATGCTATCTAGGTGGATTGAACTACACCACATCATGGATTACGCTTCCGCTATAACACCAGACACTTTGTCACAGACAAGATAAGTTATGGATTGTTTGACATGATTTTTGGTTGTTTTCAACGCACAACACCACTAAAAAGAACCTAAAACTTCGACTTGATTCACCGGCAAAGTGCCCTATTCAAGTCATCCTCATACAATCACGACCCCATACATGGTAGATGGTCAAGATTTGACTTGGGTTTTTTGTTTCCTCTCTCAATGTGAGCTTCATACAAACAAATTGTTGTATGCTTATAGAATAAGCTGCAACCTATGCATAAGATGCACACGAGCACATGGATTGGGTACGCACTACATTACGTTAAGAAACCTTCATCAACCCAGCATGCTACCTCTTTCTCTCTCTTTTTCTTATTTCTCTCAAGAATAATGAAAACTTTCTAAGAAGCTTTTGATATATGTTTTGTTTGGGAGTCAGCATGAGCCAAGGTGCTCTAACTCTCAGCTAGAAATTCGCCAAGATACCATTCACATTAGTCTTCCTCAGTTTATCGATTGAACACTAATCGCCGTAAGAGCTATGAGCCACACACAGGCTAGCTAAGAGCCATTGTCAGATCTTGGGTAGGACCCAACTATTGGCATTCCTTGGGTGGTTGTGCTTACAATCGAACACTAGATCTGCCCAGTGGAGTACACATCGAATCATCGACGTTAATGGACGAGCAAGAGTCTTGTCATTTCGGATGATTAGGGTGTCATTTTTGCACTACATGTTTTTAGTGCAACGCTCAAGTTGAGTTTTTGATACTCTTGAACTCACATCAGCTGATCTATACCATGGAGTCTAGAGGCAACAAACATTTGAGACAGCATGACTGTTCATACGAGCTAGGCATCTCAGTTGTGTGGATCTCCTGCTCTCTCTCTATAGCACTACGATTGTCTATGGAAGCACAGTTTTGGGGTAAGACCCAACGGGTGATTACTAAATCACTCCATCGGCATTCAGGATCACATTTTGATCTATACCAGTTGCACTTTCAAGGAAAGACGTCCGCAATCTACCACGGGATAGTGGGCAAATTCAACTTTTCAAGTTGATTCCAATTATTTTTATATACGGTCGACTATGTTGGTTATTGTTACCTGCTAGTTGAGCAGATTCTATAAAGGGTCTTACCAAGGGGTTTAACTACGTAGATTATAACCAACGGGTTTGAGTTACGAAGGCAACACCCAGGGTTTCTAGTGCAATGTTGCTTGGTTTTTTCTCAGGTGGGCGACGTGCTCCTCTGCATTTGAGTACGGGTATCTCCAGGTACGCATCCATTGATTTGGTGTTACTCCATTTCTTGGTTTCTTCAAGTCGTATAAATCTGCTTGAATATTTCTGAGCCATGCCAAGGGCATGTCGGAACAAGTATTTTGCGCCATAGTGTCCAATGTACATTATGCTGTTATGCACCCACACGTCAAATTCGATTTGGCACATGTTGTCACATGGGATACAACATGGTCTAGGGACTCAAGGAGTTCGGTTTAGCCAGTGTGGAGCAAGGCTAGTGAGGGTCCCTCTCACTCCCGTCGTAGAATGTTTGCAGTTACCTCCACACACAAGTACATCTTGTACTTGTAGAATGTCCTTTTTTCAGACATCCTTAGTTGAGACATATTCCACATGTGCCGAATATGAGTCTCTGGGATTGACACTGGCACCACTATTTCACGTATGTGTCATGACAAGGTCCCTAGGTGCTTGTCAAATCTGTTTTCTAGACCATTTCAGCACGACGTATCAAGAGCAATTTCGGTGGCCAAAAATTGTCGGATACTTAAAATGACTTGTTCAGGTACAAGTATTGCTAAATAACATTACAGATGGTTGTTTATACATATAGCAAGGCTCTGAGTGGTTAATGAAAAATTTTCATTGTTGTCCCTAGAAGTGATTAATGTTTCATCTTCTATTATGGTTCAAACATTTTAGCAAGGCTGGAAAATGATTACCACTAAAAGTATTTAGTTTTTTTTTGGAACTATTTACATTCCTCTTTACTGTGTGCTCGCACATCACATTCGCCATAAGTATTGGCAAGGACGATCATGGATATACATGTTCGGATCTGTTTTTTGCTAAATGCATGCACACTAGGTGTTATGGGCACTAGTGTTTAGCAAAGGCTGATTTGGAATGGCATGCGCATTCCTCAAGTTGTTGCTTATGAAGCATTTTGCACTCTATCTGCAATATCTCTATGAGTTTATTTTTCGGTCTACCAATCACTAATAGAGGTCATGGCTCGGTTTGGGTGCTTGTGGATTTTTTAAGTTAACCACAATGGTTATTCAGCCAATTGTTGATTCCTCAACAATGTTCTAAGATATTGTGATCCCCGTTTACCAGCCATCTGGAAACACTGTCTGTAAACCGTGGGTGAAACACACCTCAGTACTGTCAGTTATCCAAAGAGATATGCAGATTACAAAGTGTAATCTTGTGCTAAAAGATATGCAAAGTGTGTATATTAGCACCAAGCAATCCAATTAATAAACATTTGTTGCTCTACTTGGAGTTTGCTTACCATTAGCTAAAGCATGTTTGCGACTAGGTTTAGTCTCTTCATGTATAAGTCAGATTCTCAACCTTGAACACTAGTTATGGTGAGGTTGTTTACTGATGAAATTTGAGAACAAGTCAAGGACTTACACTTGGCTGATGAGTTAGATCAACAAGTTACTTTCACGGAAAGTGAAAAGCGATACTCTTTCAAGTGCATCTTTGTCGTGATAACTCGTTTGGCATGCTCATGTGCGTTCTAAGTGGAGTCTACACAATAGATGGTTGCAAATGGACAATAATGTGCAAAATTGAGATGTTAGTCTTGATTTCATTGAACCTCCTACTGCACCATGTTTTCAGTCAACCAAATAGCTGGATCCATGAGGGATACCACTGTGGAAAACATTAGTGTTCTTATGAAAATCCTACCCACTTTTGTTTTCGCGGACGAAAACGCTTCTCCAAGGGGGGAGTAATGTCATGCCAAGGGTAGGACTATAGGAGGGCGCGGCCCTGGCCAAGGGCCGATCGATACACATGCGGTATAGGGGCTATATATAGGAGGATCAAAGGCCTATATATAGGTATGGTTGGGTGGTTAATGGCATGTCTATCTCCCTATGCTTTTTCAAAATAGAGCTTGAAATGGCTAGCGAGAAGCTCATCCAAGTTATAGGTAACTCGGAGAGACTGTCAGAGAGATGTCTTGAAAAAGGAAACATAGTCCACTTGAATCTGTTGAAACATGAGAGAATTACGTGCTCTCCACACCGTCCAAGGCACCCAAAATCTGACCCAGCTCAAAAAGTATGCATACAGCCGAAGCAATGGCTGAAGTACTCCAAAGATCTAGAAAGGTCTACCAAAATGCATGCCAAGGAAACGCGTGCGAAGAGCTGCAGGGATGCCATCTACAAACTGTAGCGTACGAGGACAAAACCACAATAAATGTGAAATGTTCTCAACGGCTCCACCACATTGAACACATCGCGAAGAGGCCAATCTTTTACATTGCAAGAATTTGCCAATTGGAAGAACCTCAACGATGCATCTCCACATAAACAGTCGCTCCTTCAGAGGCAACTTCGCATGCTACACTTTCATGACTTTACTCCGCCACCATGAAACACTCTTGTTCATATTCCATACCTTATTACAGTGTTCATGGATCCATGAGGATGACTGCAAATGACAATACACTTTTCGTGCAGAAATCGAAGAGAAGAAAGAAATTTAATTTTCCATAACCAGTTGTGGAACAGGAGATATTGAGCCAACCAGATTTTCAATGGTGTCCCACATACGCCTATAGTGCACCCCAAACCCAAAGATAAGAGCAGCCTGTCTAAACGAACGCGCACACACACACACACACACCTCAATTTGTGGGCAGCTAGGCTAGGATGCACCTCAATTTGTGATCGACTTGGATTCAAATACGGGGAGCTGAAGCACATCATATGTCCTCCTCCACTCCTCCACCCCTCCTTGCCTGCATAATGCATAGTCGGCAACTTCATCATGGCATGGTCTCTGGGTGTAGCCCCCTTAGCTACTCTCCTGGCCCATAGACTTGCCCAGGCTGCGTGTGGAGTTTGCGATCTGCATACGCCATTTTATGGCTTGGGAACCTGCTGAGATGGTTTGCCCTGTTGGGGTTTCAAGAGCTGACATGATCACTACATGTCCAATAGAGTGGATGCAGCCACACAGAGCAGTGGGCGATTACGTGCAGCCACATTGGGGATGTGCCACCTTGGCCACTATGTAAGAGCAGTAAACAGTCGGAGGTGCACTCTCCCCCCCCTTTCTTCAACCACATGCTGCTTTTGGCACAACCTCTTTTGCCCCGCTTTCGCTCATGCATTCCGAAATTTCTTCTTGGAAAAGAGCACCCGTGAGAATATGAGGAGATGCTACATTGCTACACCTACTAAGGTTGGTGCTGAGCTCCTGCTCCTCGTAATAGCTATTTTTGCACTTTAGTTACACGCACAGAGAGAGAGAGAGAGAGAGAGAGAGAGAGAGAGAGAGAGAGAGAGAGAGAGAGAGAGAGAGAGAGAGAGAGAGAGAGAGAGAGAGAGAGAGAGAGAGAGAGAGAGAGAGAGAGCAAGCATCCTTATGATGCCTGGATAGAATGGGATTGCACGAGCGAATGCAGATATCAATGTATGATCCTCGGAGAAGCAAAACGAACAAATGATGGTCGAGTTTCCCAATAAAATATCAAGGCAAATGGCCTTTAAAGCGAGTTCTAGGCCTTTAGAAACCTTTATCCGTTATATTCTCTCTTGTAAATCTAGTTGTACATCTTCAAGACTTTCGATCCTTTCTTTATATGCTTCATCACGTTCTTTCAAAACTCCAGAAGGGAAAAGGTGTCCTTACTATGAGTACAATTTTCAATCGACCATCTATGGTTTGGCCACTTTGAACTCCTAGGTGTGGATTGCAATATTCCATGCAAGAAATACATTGCTCTCTGAGAGGACCAACTACTCAGCTGATATTGTGCTACTTGGTATCGGAATCATCGTTGCCATTATCAGAACATTCAACTTGGGGATTGAGGCATCACAGTATTGTGCTACTTGGGGATTGAGGCATCACAACTGATATTGTGCTACTTGGGAATCATTGTTGCCATTATCAGAACATTCAACTTGGTAGATGAGCGAGAGAAAGAGAGCTGGATTTGTAGAAAGGGTGTGCACATGACGGGTTTTCTACATGAAATTTTGTGCATCCTCAAATTGAGCAATATGTTGCCCTGCCATCTTCGCACACACAATGAAGCTTGCACCAGAGAAATTGCTTTCTTTGCAACATCTAACTATATCACAAGTCCTATTTTCAAGGCATGGACGCAACGGATAAAAGGTTCCCACCACGCAAGTTGTTTTTGTCATTGCGAGTAAGTTGAGGACTAATGTGCATAGCATTTGAGCGAGGTTTTTGGATCGCTGGGCTTATGGAGAGGTGGTCGTAGAAGTACGTGGCGAGAGGCCGCTCTTGAGGGGAGAACTTACAGCTCTTGAACGGGTAGTTGGAGCTAAATAGCTTTGCATTCCCCCCATCACTCCTTACCGGCTCATATATATTATTGGTAGGGCGGCTCTAGCGCACCATGGCGGACACTTTTTACATAAAGCTTGAACCTAATTAGATGCAAAGCATGGTGATGACAACAGGCTTCTACGAGCCTTTATGCACTCGATAGTTGAAGGTGATTACAATGATGGCCTGCTACATACCTGACACACATAGGTAAAGTGTCTTGTCAAGCTGATCCTTTTTTAAATCAACTTGGTGCACAACATTTTCTTGGTCAATTTAAAGACTCCTTCTTTTCCATGATTTTCTCCTTCATTTGATGAATTTAGATTGGTGAGAACCCCATCTCACCAAGGGGTTGGAGGGCATACATGACAATGAAGCTATACTCTATAAAAGAAAATTTGCTACTCATTGAAAGTCACGATCTCTTCTAAATTTACGTCAATTTCTTGAATAGCTTCTCTTCTTTTTTTTCGTCGTAGACAGAAGGAGTCTCACTCATGGAGCAGCTTAAAATTTTCAAAGAAGGAGAGGGATCCACATGTCACTCATTGGTTCATTTCAAAGAAAACCTTCCAAAAACATTTAATCTAAAAGCAAAAGTGAAGGATAAGATTTAAAATGTAAAAGTGAAAGGTAAGTTTGTAGGAAATGAAAAGGTTTTTGAAGTCAAAAGACTTTCTCCTCTACAGAGAACAAGGTGAAGGATTAGGAAGGCTTGCAAATGAAGTGAAGGTTGTGGATGTTATGGAAAGGAGTGTTGTATAATAAATGTTTGTAGCTCATATTAGGGGATCCTCTCCACATAAATTTGTAGGGTTCTTGGTGAGCTTTCAATCCAGAAAGTGTTCTTTGAATTGCACTTATTGTAGGATAAGCCCAACATGGTTGTGGCAACAAGGAATCTCTAAGCTGTTTTGAACCGAATATGAAGGGAGGGCCTTCTCCAAATGTAATCACCTATGCTTGCACCTTGAAGGCCTATGGCTTTACACAAGCCTTGCACATGGGGGTGAGAAATCACAATGAAAGTGCTAGTCAAGAACAATTAGAGAAACATGATGTGCTTGGCAATGCTTTGGTCAATGTGTATGCCACATAGGGTTCTCTAATGGAAGCACATAAAGTTATTGTTGAGCTTTCCGTGCAAACTATCGTCTCTTCAAGCACAATAATTACATGATGTGCCCAACATGGATGTTGTAAGGAAGAGCCTCTAAGTTGTTTTAATAGATGCAAAGTGAGGGTTTCTTCCTCCCCAGCTATAATTAATTTTCCTATTGTGCTCAATGATTGTAGTCTCAGGACTATTTGAATTGTGCTCAAAATGTTTTTGATAGCATGAGGGGAAAATATGGAATTATAGAACCCTACAGCTGCATAGTTGACCTAACTCATTTGGCTCAATGCAACTGTAACTAATGAAGCGCTCTAGTATGGATACGTGAGTTTATGTGAAAAGATCAACTCAAACTTTGCATGTGTGTCCCACCTTTAAGGATTGGAACAGGCAAAAGCACACTTTTTAAAACTAGAATTCTTAGGTCATTCGAACTGTGAGATAGTAAAGGTCTACTATAAAAAATCCACTCAAAAGGTATATAGAGAGACGACTTAAAAATGGCGTACAACCAATTCTCTCCAGCTCTGCTACTACCATTATCAATCAATTACAATTTTGACGTAGCCATTCTACGATGAAAAACAAGAGTGGCCACAATTTTGGCCTTTCTTATGCTTTACGAGGGGTATCAAAGATCGAACAACATTTATGACATGATGATGGCAATCTACCTCAGGTTGAAAGCACAATATGGCGGAAACTTGCACAACATGAATGACAATATAAGTTTATCATTCAGAGTTTTTTTGGCTTTGCCATGTCATTTCTAAGTATGCTTCCATCAGAATCACCCATTTCAACCCTTATACATGTATAAACCTTAGGTCCTTTACTGCAAATTGTCCCTCCAAAACAGGATCCATCATCTCCATAAGCTATTCCCAACTTGTGCGTTAAGAAGTGCCTGTCAAATACTGCTGCATTAGAAACATATTGCAAGTACAAGTGCTTAGACTACATTGGAGTCTAGAGATCGCTCGTCAAAGAAAGTCAACAAGCGCACATTTTACTATTTTCATCTAGGTTGTAAAAAGAAAACATGCGAAGTTCCCACAGTACATGGACTGAAAATTGCTTTGCATATACCCTCCCTTTCTGCCTGAAAGGCAATGCCAACAAACACCCATCCAAAGACAAGGTAAACTCAACAAATACCTAGATATGTAGTGTGTACACACACGACTCCTTCTGTAACACGATGTGACATACCATAAAGAAAAAAAAGAAGCATATCTGATTAATATTTGATACACGGCTGAACAAGTTGAAACTAAGAATTGACTTGGGAGTTTTTTTCCATAACTTAAATGCTGGATACACAGCTCAACAATTTGAAAGTAAGCGTCAACTTAGGATTTTCTTTCCATCCATAACTTAAATACTTTGGTAAGGAGTAACATGCCCTCTTCGTTTCAGAACCTTGCATGTCTGTTATGCCACAACAGCTAAGCTAGAAAAGGGGGAAAAGGACTCACACCAAAAACAATAGTAAGATTTTAGTGTCCCTTGTAGGGCGGTAACGATACCATGCTTTCCGGTCGAGATCATACACTAGAGGCACCAAGTAAAAGGCCTCCTTTTGATGATCACTAGACATATTAGCGATCATGCAGATAAGACCCCGAGAGGATATAATCTTCTCGCTCCATGTGTATTGTTTGGCATACTTTTTATAGAAGCCCTTGGAGAAGTAGGGAGGTGTGTGTGCAACCTCTACCCATATGTCATCTTCACACTTCTCATGAGGTGGACCGCTTGCATGTGGCCGTAGCTCCCACAAAGAAAAACGTGCCTCAATCCCTACAGATTCAGTGGGAAACTCAATTGCAGTCACAAACACCTGACCCCTATGCCTAAACAGGATGCTCGCCTCATGTTCCCTTTGTGTGAGGACATCCTCTGAGCATAATTGCATTAAACACTCAGCATCTGCATGCAAAAATTGTGCAGAGCACCAATCAGCAAAAGGCACATCGAACCTCAACGTCACCATGCAGACGTCCATTCTATGGACTTTTCGCGCATTCACATGGGCCAACTTCAGTCACCATGGACTCTCCACCGTCCACCTAGGGCGCTCGGGGTCGACTTCAGCCACGGATTCCCCCCGCTGCACGGTCCTGAGGTTGTTGTCATTGAATGCGCCATGAGCTAGCAATTTCATTCCAAAAATTAGCCTACATCATGGTCGTCCATGTGGACGGCCCATGGCAAAGTACGCCTAACGCGACTCAACACTAAGGTCTTTATTTTAGCAGGCCAAAAAAATTGGACCGACTTAAACACACATAATTAAAAAAAAGGTGATTTTAGTGGAGATTTGATTATTTAATATAAATAATAATTTTTAAATATTATATGGCTTTATGTTTTAAAAGGGGGTTTCTCAAGGCCAACATTGTTATTATTTATACAAGTTTGTATTTCTTTAAAGAGATTGAGAAAAAGGGAGAAAGCTCACCTATCCATGCATCGACTTGGGGGTTGTCTTGCTTTGAGGACATGCATGCAAATGAAGGTATTGTTAACCATGTTATTGATCGAGAGAGAGAGAGAGAGATAGAGAGAGAGAGAGAGAGAGAGAGAGAGAGAGAGAGAGAGCATCACATAGCCTGTGTGTGTGTGTGTGTGTGTGTGAGAGAGAGAGAGAGAGAGAGAGAGAGAGAGGTGTTGAATGAGTGATGAGTGAGAACTAGAGTGAAGGAATGGGCCCGAGCTGTCATATTATCTTCACTATGGTCATCACACCACCTACTCAAATCCACACCAGCTCTTCCTTGTTGCGCTTTTGTTCATCTTGAAGGTGCAACCCCTATTTACCACTGCCTTTCTCATCCTCTACCATAGTTAGACAGCCACTACACCTCTACTCCATCACATCGTGAAGGTAAAGCACCACTCTTGTTCATTAAACAACATTGCTCACATCACCCCTTTGTAAATGGAATGTGTTGATTCTTGATTGTTGACACTTGTGGAACAAAAGAAATGTGGGTAATTTCCCCTCTTGAGTGTCTCTCCTATTGTTATCAACGCTAATTACCCACTAACTGATGCAAATGTGGTAGTTGTCTTAGCTCCTCAAGCCGGTAGGAAACAAGGGTAAATTTTCTATGTGGCATTGATTGTGGAGCTCGACTGCAAAAAGTACACACATAGACGAGAAGTTTTAACGAATTGTAGGTTGAAGCAAACAGGGGCTCCTAGTGATTTTGATGAGCAACAAAAAGAGCCACAAAATTCCTCCGTGCTTTGGATTCCTTTGAAGGTGTGCATGTATGATCAACAGTAGCTGTGATGATGCAATGAGCAAAAAGATGGGGTCATACAGAGTGGCAAATTAATGTAGGTGTGTAGTTGTGGCCTCCACATGTGATGCGAGGCTGATGTGAGTTGTAGATGGTAGGTACAGAAATAGGATGTTGGATAAACTATCATGAAAAAATCCACACAAGTCCACATTTCCTAGTCTTCTTTTAAGTCTTCAAACAATAATAGATAGCGAGTGCCTTAAAAAAGCTTAGTCCTTGCCTTTTGAGCATCCTAAAAATACACACACACACACACACATATGTATATAGGTACTTATATAGCTAGCATTTTCCCTGGGATACCTATAAACTATAATCAAAACCCTAGGCTTACTCTTATATGGCTTGACATTAATAAAAAACAAAAAAAAATCCTTCTTTTCTTCCCCCCTATGGGCACACTAAGCCCGAAGAAGGTAGCCTTAGAAACTCCCACCGTATGAGGTTATCTTTATAAAGGATACATTGTGGAGATAACCTAATAATTGTAAAAAAACGGAGGGAAATAACTCTTCTTTGTTAACGAGGTCAGATTCACGCCCTGAATATTGGCCTCTGTCTCTTTCCCCTACCGTATTACTGGCTCATAGGAAGCTCTGTGCACTGTGACCTTAAGATGCATGCGCCTATCCCCCTCGAAGGCGATTGCTTTTGTGACCCTGATGAGAATGGCACCCTGCCAAATCGGGCATAGCATGATGGGAGATACTGCTTGCAATACCACATGATTGATCAAACTGGACCTGCTTCTATTTAAATAGTTGAGGACGCTTTTTGCCTCTCACTTAGCCTTGAGTGTGTCCGTTATTGTGTGGTTTTGATAGAGAGGGTGGTGCGCATTGCTTCTTGCTGTGGTGATATGGAGCTCATGGTGCAAGCCACGTAGGTTTATACCTGGATTAAATTCATTCTTATACTGTAATACTTTGATCTCTCTGTGTACCTCTATCAAAAGGGTTGTTCTATGGTGATGTAAGCACCTCTGCTTTTTCTGAACTTCGGTGAGACACGCAGAAGGTTGATTTGTGGTAATTACTTGGTGGTTTCGTAAAGTGGGCTTGATAAGGCCCATATTTTAGCTAGATTAGCCTGAGAATGTTTATAACATCACCTTAATAAGGCTAATGACAGTATTTTTTGACAGTATTGATGGTGATATAAAGCTAAATCGCATCGACTTTTGATGGCTTTCTTTGGGTTCTGTGTATGTATATGTATGATGACACTTGGAGGGATTGATTGTTAGCGAATAATGGAAGATGCAATACCACAAGGAGTAGTTTCCTGTTAGAAAAAAGGCGTCGATTAAAGTTGACAAACTGGGTAAACGATTGTTCTGCTCCTATCCTACTTTTTTGATAATACTGTGCACTATGGTTTTTTATTTTGTGGTCGATAGGGTTTTGCACTTAGTGTATGTTCTCACATCACTTTTATAAGTTTTCTAAAAAATTGAACGAGCAGACAGAGAAACCGCATGGTGTCGCCACTTTTTACATACCACGGTATTGTGTCGTGGCACGTGCATAGTGGGAACGGAAGCTAAGCCCTACAATATTATGGATTTTATGTGTATGCCTTAAGTGTGCATAAGTATATGCATTTTCTATTTAGCATGCAAAAAGCTGTTGAAGTTTGATGTGTCACTCTTGTTGGAAATGGGCTTCGTCCTATGATCCCGGGCTTCTTTGTGAACCTCTTCTTGGAGCCATGATGAAATGAGCCTATAAAACATACCTCCTATCTACTAGGCATCCTAGGTGGCATATGACATGTGTAGCATGGCCAAAAGTGGCCTTAGTCATAGTATACCCCATGAGGTGTCATTCTACACATAGTAGGTGCACTTTGGAGTGATTATGGACCTAGAAAAATCCCTTAAAAAACTGGTTACGAGTTTGTTTGATGTCATCCATGATGTATGCCAATCTCTCCGTCAATTTTTTATGAAGCTACTTTATGCACATGTTCCCACCATAGCTCAACAACTCTTGGAGGCTTAGCCCTTGACATGTGGCAGGAAGGAGAAGATATTTGGAGAAAGATCTAAAAGAACCTCTAGATATTTCTTGAAGAGAAAGATCTAGAAACTTTGAAGATAATTTCAAGATATTTTGAAAAGATAGACACTTGTCACACAAATCCCTTGGATATTTCTAAGCAAATATCTTCTTCAAGGGGCAACTTCACCTATAAATAGAGCCTCTTGCCCCTCACTTGAGCATCAAGCAAACCATCAAGCAATCAAGCAATCCCCACAATCAATCCACTCTATCGAGCCATCACCCAACCTCCTAGACATCTCCTCGAGTGAAACTTTCTCTCAATTTCAGCCCAACACATCTTGAGCTTGCTACTTTATGCCTCAAGCCTTCTATCTCCTCACTTGTAATACTCATATACTCTATGTAACCTTCTTTCATTGATAAAGACGCATTGTTGGTGGCTGAAAAACGGTGTTGGGTACTACTACTCATCTTCTACTTCATCAAGTTGGCTATAAGACTACAAAGTCTTAAGGTGTGCTTCACTTCTTTGGCTTAAGCTTGTGTGGGTCTTTGTGTACTGGTTGTCTCTCTTATCTCTTTCCTCCATTGTTTGACTGCTTTCTAAACTTTCTTAGATAAATAATCCCAATGGTGTAACCTTTCAACCCTTTCAATTTGTGAAAAATATTAGGATTAACGTTTGTATTAGCCATAAAATCCACTTCCAACAGAGAATTGTGTTACTCTTTGGGCCGGAAAGACTGTGAGAAATTTTTCTTTCTCCACGTCTTTTTATTTTGCCACTACTAGACTACTCTAATTCTTTTGATGTGGACATATTTATTCTCCTCTAGGGGTTGAGCTTTGCTTTCTTAATATTACTATGAACTAAGAAGACTTATACACCTCGCTCACTCCTATCACTAGGCAAAACATCTACATCTTTGTAAGCACTAAGTTACAGTTTCAAAGAACCATTCTCAGTCTATTTGGAGCACAACGACTTGCTTCTATGAATGCATCATTGAACCCTTTCATCTTACCTTTGATTAGATACGATCAAAGCCTTGATGTTTTCATCTTTGTTTTGTTTTGAGGGTTTCACGTGTGCATATGTGTGTGTCTGCGTGTAGGATTCCAATGGCTACACACAATGTATTTGCTACAAACACTAAGCTTGCTTAAGTGTAAGCCGTCACAGTCTCCCCACAAACCCTCACATCTAGAAGTCCTGCGCCTTCCTGGCAAGACCGCCAACTCTTTGACAACGGTGTTTTTGATCTGGTTTTTTTGGCTGAGCAAACCTTGAACTTAGAAACAATATATGACAGCTATACAATATTAATGGCCTTTTAATGGGCTGCTTATGTTGATATTTTTTCAGGTAAAAAAGGGGTTTTGTTTGAAACCTCATCCTTTGATCAACCATATTAAAAGTTATATTTGATTTTCATGTCTTTGACTAACGAGTATGCCTTTCTTGGGAGAAATTTCAATTGAATAAAAGAATCTTTTTTGGAATACAACTGCATGCACCTGGTCTTAAATAAAAAATTCTTTTACTTTGGTTACTGCATTGGAAGATTTTTCCTTTTTTGGAATATAACCGCATGCACCTGGTCTTAAATAAAAAATTCTTTTACTTTGGATACTGCATTGGAAGATTTTTACTCATATTTAAAGGATTGTTGGTAAGATACAAAAAGGTTAATACTTGGGGAATTAGTACACTTGGATCAAAAGGGATGGTGGCATTCTGATTAGAATGCTATGTATGCTATTATTTATTTAAGGTCTAATAAAAAAGGGGGATAGATAGAAACCATACTTATAAGTACTTTTATAAATCTTTGAAAAAATAAAATTTTTTAACAAAAAAACCCAAAGAACTGGATTGCATGAACAGTATGGACGGGGTTTTTTATGTTAAAAAAGTTGTAAGCTGACATGGATAACAATTGGTATAGTCCATTGACACCTGTAAAACACATCCAAGGCTAACATATTCATTGTCTTGTTTGGATGGATGTAGGTGCGGACTCTATCCTTTCTTAGAAAATTTTTGGCTTAAAATAAATGTATGTCCATGATTACACTTGCTCCTACTACTTGGGAAGTACTTTTATTATCAGTTTATACTAGAATGAGGCTTCATTCTCATAAGCTATGTACAAAGATAATTCTAAGACTGAGTTGTTTTTGTACTAATCATTGCCTTTTCTCTAAACCCAGCTGTCTTTTGAATGTTAAAGTTCAACTATGTCTTATTATTTAAGTAAAAATAGCTACACACACATCCTATACATAAGGTTTTTCCATACTTTTTGGATAACCTAGGACGTTGGCTTCAGAAACTAGATCGAATCTTAGTTCTAAGTTGGATCCACAATCTATAATTTCTTGATTGGTTGGCTAGTGTTAGGTTGTCCTTGTTCTAGATACGTGATCACATCTGTTATAGTCTCTGACTTTGACGGTTTAAGGATTGCACGTCCAAACTACAAGACTAATTATATATATTTTCTTTCAGGATCACAAACATTTTAAAATGACAGCTTGCATGAGAGTAAACTACGACCTAGAGAAGCATACAAGGACTTTAGAACAAATTAGGTTTCACCTAAAGGAGCATTCTCCAAAAAAATCCCTAGCTGTTAGAACTAGACCTTTTTTGGCTAGACGGACCAAATGTTGTGTTACATACTACCATGAGTAATACATGGCTTACTAACAATTTTGTCTATTGCAGACCCCTGCTCTCTTGCAAGGCCTGGAACTATCTTCTGTGCCCCTCTCTGTGGCAACCTCTCGTGTCCTCACATGTATTGGCAGTTTGGATGCTTCTCAAATAAAAAGCTATCTATCTTAAACTTGTTTTCTTTTAATGATTGGGTCAAGATTCTAGCTACCCTGGACAAGGTCTCCAAAGATGGGGTTAATATGATATCCCATTACATAGCCCAATTACCTATATTTCTGTACAATATCAGCAAGAGCTAGCCCTATTTTCTTCTTTTGGGGCTGAATTATCTAACTTTTTGAAAAAATTATGTGGCCTCAATCCATCTTTTATCAGTACTCCTGCTGCTCCAATTGTCCCTCAAACCGACTATATCTTTTGTAGAGATAGTGCGGCACTTGAAGCTGTCAAGGAATTTCAGAATAATCTTTGCTCCCTTAGTGACTCTAACCTCTTAGAAATGGTACCCAAAGTATCCAAGGTTTTCTCATTCCTACTAGTTAGACAAATTGAAACTGAATCCTTTGATGTGGACCATCAACTCTGGGTTCTACCTAACAAAGCCTTTCTGGCACCAATTCTTAGTGAAACCTAGGTACACTACAAGAGGTTATGTGCACTTGTGACGACTGTAGCGACGAAAATACAATGGGGTTTTTTACCCCCGGTGTCGCTAAAAGTGTAGCTAATAGCGTCGCAACAGGAACGTTGCTATAAGCATTGCTATTAGCATCGCAATGGGAACGTTGCTATAAGTGTCGCTATATGCGTCTCTATATATAGCGACGTATACATTTCCTAATTTAGCGATGCTACAAAACCTTACATAAAGACACTTATAGCGATGCTCCAGAATAAATTTTTCTGGGTGATAGGGCATTGAACATTGTTTCCAGAATAAAGATGAAAAATTTGACAAAGGTATTTCGACAAAGTGAATTGATGAAAGTAATACAATGACAAAATTATACACATCATAGGCAAAGTCACTTGATTGTTAAGCTTTCACCAAAATGTAAAACCTACAATACATTGTCATTATTGAGAAAATACATCATTGACCAATAGTTACAAAAATGACATACACACGTCATCTCATTATACATGCTATGACAAAAGAAACCTAGTGCTATTTGGCTATGGCTACATTGACGTTGGATTCTGCAGAAAAAACAATAAGACTTTTTGTAAGTATAAGGTGGCTCTCTTCTCAAAAAAATCATCGTGTAACTCGTGATTCTCTGGAAGATGCACTTGATGACCTTCGTAGATTTGCTTCTTCAGTGAGGGCGCCCGACATGCATTAAGTCTAGGTCCATATGTGACACATGCTCTGTATCTGCTTGTTTGAAGCCCTACATGTATACACATGACAATAGATAAGCTTGAGAAAAACGAAGGTTTATAGTGTTTGAGTTTGAGTATATATCACCTGAGCATTCTGTTAGTTCGGGATAGTCATGCATGGTCCACATTAGAATGCCTCTGATCAAAGCATTGCATCGACATGTGTGTTTGCTCATATCCACCACTTCTATGCCAATCCGCAATTGTTGTAGCTCTTCCAATAGTGGACGAAGATACACATCCATATTCTTCACTTTATACCATCCCGACACAATCAAGCTTATAAATAGGTGCCCCTTCTTGGTAGTCAGCCACGTGGGAATGTTGTAGTTGACGATGACAACTGGCCATACACTGTAAGATGTTGACCTCTGACCACATGGATTTACGCCATCCATAGCCAGGTCGAGGTGCAAATTTTGAGCTTCCGCGCAAAATCTGGCCATGTGTTGTCTAGATGCTTCCAAGCTGCCCAATTATCAGGAATGCATAGCACACCATCCAAAGATCTATTCTCCTCGTGCCATGATGCTAGGGCGGCCATGTACTTACATTCAAATTTTTTTTTTGATGCGAGGCAGTAGAGGAAAGTCTAGCAAAACCTTTTGCAGAATTTTTTGTCCGTGGAGATCTACTGAATATCTCTCGGAATCACATTTCAGACACTTCTCTATGTCTATGTATTCCCCTCTGAAAACAATGCCGTCGTTAGGACAAGCTTGAACAGAATTGTAATCCATCCCCAAGGTTTGTAGGATCTTTCTTGCTTCCTCTCTCAAATCTAGCATCACATTATCATCTGGCAGTGTGTGCTCTTTGAGCAATCTACATAGCGAAAAAAATGCGGTACACTTGTGTAAGTAATCTATCGGATCATTATACATTTAGATTTTTTAATTGAAGTAAACACATTGAAATAGATCATTTGAAAAGTGCCGTGATTCTAGTGTCACTCCATCCAAACTTTGCCTGCATGTTGAGAAGAACCAAAAGCGCCTTCAATCTAGACACACGTGCTCCACCATACAATGGCGTATTGGCTTCACTTTTCATGTCATCATAGATAAGACTTTCTGAATCTATGATTGTCTTGATCATTTTATCGATCTTAGGCTCAAACATAGCCTCGCTAGGAATGTGGTCTGCATGATCACCCTCTGAGCTGTCAGAGGCTACATCTTGTGGTCTCATGTATGCTGCTTGACCAAAGCGCCTGCGAATACGTCTATTGGGTTGCAACATTGCTGTGTGTTGGCCAACCTCAGAGTCCAACGAGTTGTAATTGGCAACAACTCGATCTATAATAGATGGATCAAACTCGCCAAATTTGCAAACTTGCTGCAAAGAAACGCGTCTTGTCCGCCACATAACATGTTTGCATTGATTACAAGGACATAAGATCCTTGTTGAGAGATAGGCATTTTGGTTGGACGGCCTCACATCGTCATCACTACTCATAATGAATGTAAAAACATTATAACCTAAACATAAATTTAATTTTCTATTGGCATCCTCCGTCTCTTATATATCTCTCTCTTAATCTCCCTCAAAATCAAGAAACCATAGATTACACTGTAAACTACCTCAAATTCTCTAGCCATGTCCGATCCCCGTACACCTCGGTCTAGAGGTGCACGGAGATCAAAACCACCGGGTTATAATCTCGTCTTTATTGGTCAATGGCTATATTTGTGAGTATAAAAAATCTACACACCCACGTCTACATGACAATGCATGTAGTGGACAAAACCCCTTTGCCTCTTGTTTAGTTGTAGCAATTCACAGCAGCTTACATCTCTTCACAACAACTCCTTGTTCGAGGGATAATTGTGCACATAACATGTCTGCCTCCATTCTGAGTAGCATGTCGTTGAAAGCTTTTCAACTTAATGCCGCATTTGTGGAGAGGAAGAGAGGGATCACCATAAACCTAACTCTAAATTTAAACCGTAACTTTAATATAAAAACTAAATCCAAAATGTAATCTTAAATTTAAATCTATTCTAATCTTAAATCTAGCCTAATCTTGAACTTAAATATAAAAACTAAATCTTAAACCTACGTTGACTCTCTCTCTCTCTCTCTCTCTCTCTCTCTCTCTCTCTCTCTTCCTCTTCTTTATCTATATATGTCATAGTACATCTATTTACAAAGTCAGACATTGACGAAGCTCTTCACCGACCAATGCACTATTTTCTTGGACAACGCAAACATTATATTCGATCCACAAGGAGTTTATTGGATTGGTCTCATAAATCATTTTGAAATTTTGAAGACATTTAATATAACATTTCATTTCATATTTTCTCTATTTTTTAAATTTATCTCTCTCTCTCTCTCTCTTAATGTGTATGTATATGCGTTCTTTGTTTATGCATGTGTGTGGACATTCTTTGTACGTTCAATGTGTGTGTGTGTATGTGTTTTTTGTTTATGCATGTGTGTACATTCTCTCTCTCTCTCATACACAATGTGTGTGTGTGTGTGAGAGAGAGAGAGAGGGAGAGAGAGAAAGAGGGGAAGGGAACATGAGAGGGAGGAGAGGTAAGGATCATACCTGGCTCTTCTTTCTCTCCTCGTGTGTGTGTGGGGGGGGGGGGGGGGGGGGGGGAAGAGAGAGAGAGAGAGAGAGAGAGAGAGAGAGAGAGAGAGGTGTGGGTATACCTGTTTCGCTAGAGCGTCGAAACTCATATCTGAGATCTGAGTTTTTGGCGCTCTCGGTTTATTTTTTTACCATGTTGGCGTCGCTATGAGCATCACTGTGCAACAAATAATATAGCAACGCTCATAGTGACGCCGTGGATTTTCACATTTGAGCGTCACACTGTTAGTGTCGCTAATATGAAGAACCTCTTGTAGTGGTATATCTGGCTAATCTTCCTACCTCCAATGTTGAGGACTGTAGACTCAGAATTTTGAAAGGAGTACAGTTCTTAGACAAGGGGGAATTAATTAGATCCCCCTTCAACCTTAACCTTATTGACCAATCCAAATGCTCTTCCAATATAGGTCTATACATTCAAACAAAACGGAACATGGAGTTTGCTAAAAGTAATCCTAATTTCTACAAAAAATCCATTTGGAATGTTTTGAGACCATATGTTAAATGTGATTGTAAGTTTCTTGACCCCAAAGCATCATGCGAATCTAGCATTATGTGGTTTGACCATGCTATTTGGCTTATCCTCAACCATCTGGACCAGCTCTTCCTCAAAAAGTCGATGGACTTCCATCTATCCCTTATCTGTTCTTAGTTAGGTGGCCAAGCTAAATAAGTAGTAATTGCTCAAATTGCTTTCAACATCGTTCGTGGGCTTATGCTGGAAATCCTCAAAGAACTGAAATCTGATGAATTTGGGACATATATTGACTACTTATGCGAACTACAAAGGTGTTAATATTATCACAGGTTTACTCAAGCTATGTATTGAGGATGATGACTCCCCCTCGCTGAAAATACCTATTTCTCTTGCCACCCCCAATTCATTCATCTCATTTATAACACCTAGCTCTTCCTCTAGTTTTAATAGAGGAAAAGCTTGTAGCTACACTAGGGGAAGAGGAAGAAACACCCCTATCCGTCACCTTCTTGACTTATGATCACTTATGAATATGCAGGTTGTTGTGGGTCCATGTGGAAGGATACATCTCACCAAAAAGAATTCTTGCAAAGATTATATTTATGAACATTGTCTTTTTCAAAACGAACTTCAGGATTGGATACACACATAGACAATTTTTTGTGATTGTTTTGACTTACTGTTTTGAAACCATAAAATACTTGATAAGTACTTATTGGTTGGAGGTATCAACAACCTATTAAGAACTTGGTAAGATAACATAGTAATTTTAGAAAAACGTGGAGAAATAACTCTTCTCGCTTAAAGAGGTCGGATTCACGCCCTGACTATTGGCCTCTATCTCTTTCCCTTGCCGTATTATTGGCCCATAGGCAGCTCTGGTACCGTGACCTTAAGATGCATGTGACTAGCCCCCTCGGAAGTGGATGCATTTGGGAGGGACCCTGATGAGAATGGCACCCTACCAAATCAGGCATAGCATGATGAGAGATACTGCCAGCAATACGACATGATTGATTAAACTCGTTCTGCTTCTATTTAAATAGGTGAAGGGGGGTGCTTTTTGCCTCTCACTTATCCTTGAGTGTGTAACCCAGGAAGGTTTGCACCTAGCTTGAATTAATTCTTATACTGTAATACTTTGATCTCTCTATGGATCTCTATCAAACGGGTTGTTATATGGTGATGTAAGCACCTCTACTTTTTCTGAACTTCGGCGAGACACACAAAAGGTTGATTTGCGGTGATTACCTGGCAGTTTTGTAAAGTGGGCTTGATAAGGCCCATATATTAGTTAGATGATCCTGAGAATTTTTATAACATCACCTTAATAAGGTTGCTCACACTTTTTTTGACAATATTGATGGTGATATAAAGGTAAATTGCATCAACTTTTGATGGATTTCTTTGGGTTCCGTGTATGTATATGTATGATGACACTTGGAGGGATTGACTACTAGGGAATAATGGAAGATGCAACACTGAAGGGGTAGTTCCCCGCTAAAAAAAAGGCACTGGTTAAAGTTGACAAACTGGGTGAATGGTTGTTCTGATCCTACCTTGATTTTTTTATAATACTGCGCACTATGGTATTTGATTTTGTGGTCCATAGGGTTTTTCACTTAGTGTATGTGAGACATCACTTTCATAAGTTCTCTAAAAAACTGAACGAGTGAATAGAGCAAACGCATGGCGTTGGTGCAACCAAAGTTGGTCTAAGCTAGGAAGTGGTCTATTCCAGGCAAAGGCAGCAGGCAAGTGCAGTGCAGAAGGCTAGAGCAGGTGCCAAGGTCCTGGGCATCCAAGAGGTATCGGAAAAGTATGCCTGAGGCGGTTTTTTAGGCCAAAAGTGCTGCGGGATGGTCCAAATGGGATGTCAAATGAATGTGTCCAAAATGCTGAGTTAGTGCTCTGGAATGTAGTGTTCAACGTGCTCTAGAAGCCAGTCCAGACGGCTCGTGAAACAGAGCCCCGGTGTGCAAGATACTGAAGTTTAAAGGTAGAGTGTGTAGCAGATCCCTGACGGACGGGGCATCTAGGGACAGGTGGCCCAGGCTGATGTCAGTGGATACATGTGTAGAGCTTGAGTTACGGCGCATTGCCTGTCTTCTCGGATTACGAATAGGAGATCGAAATGGTAAGTTATGGTTAGTTGAATTTTTTTCGGGGGCTAGTTATGAGCCCACTAAACTGCATTGGGGGATGTGCCATCTGGCATCATTTGGCCTCGCCAAGGTTCTTGGTGATGGTGTGCATCATGTGGAGCTAGCACAAATGGACGGTGCATCAATCCCATACTTGGTCAGCAAGATACAGCAGGATCAAGTTGGGAGCTTTGGGTAGTGAAAGGTTTGCAGATGATTTTTTTAGTTTTTTGTGGCCTTGGATAGCGGGCTCAGGTGAGTCGGAAGATGACAAGGTTTGCACGGCCCGGGGCCTGTAAATTGGGAATTGGGCACAGCTTCACGGCTTAGTGATTGGATCACTGAGTGCCAATTGGCAGGCAAGAGAGACAAGGAGGAAAAAAATGGATTTGTAAAGGGGGTTTCTTCAAATTTTTCAAATGAGCTTGAAGCCATGGGCCCTGAGGCTACCACGTGGCAACGAGCATTGCCCCACATGCGCAAAAAGGCCTTGAGAGGGTGGGGTATTTGAGCCAAGGCGTGAGCCCTCTTGGGGTTGTGTAAAGGGAGGCCTTGCAAGGCGGAGACAAAGGTTGGTTTGGCCAAAATGGGCGGCATGGTGGCGCACGACCGCGTGAGAGGAGAAATGGCTCACGGTGCTGCAAAATCGGTGCAGGTGATGACGTGGCCACCCGAAAGGGACCCGATCCCACGGCCCTTGGAAGGACCCTTTTAAAGGCCAGTGAGGGGAGAAGCATTAGCGGCCTCGCTAATGCCCCCCTCCCCCGAGATGTGAGATAAGAGGGGTATCCCACAACAGAGGAAGAGAGCATAGAGAGAGAGAGAGAGAGAGAGAGAGAGAGAGAGAGAGAGAGAGAGAGAGAGAGAGAGAGAGAGAGAGAGAGAGAGAGAGAGAGAGAGAGAGCTCGAGGTCAAATGTCCGGGGGGCAGTCCCATGTGTATAAGGAGGAAACGAGGGCCGTTTCAAGGCCAGCCGAGCAAGGGCCAGTAGGGGTGAAGCCAGGGCAAGAGCAAAGAGGGAAGGCCGGACCAAAAAAATGCAAAAGAGAAGAGAGACGAAGCCAAGTGTGAGTCGGACAAAGAGGACCAAAATTGGGCCAAAGAGGTAGTGCAAAGCTAGGCCCCCACAAAGGGGTAAAAATGAAGGAGGAAAAAAATAAAAAATAAAGAGAAGACAAGGGGCAATAGTGACATCACTATTGCACCCCCCCCAAGTGCAAAAGAGAGAGGAAGAGAGAAGATAGAGTAAAGCGGTTTCCCCCTTCCAAAAAATGCCAAATCAAGGTGCGAGATAGACCAATTAAAGTGTAAATTCCAAAATTAAAGGCCCCCCTATAAAAGTCAAAATTGGATCAAATTAGGGGCTTTTTTGGGTGCCGTGTTGAAGCCTACAAAGTGGAGTTCTCTAACAAGCTAGCCCCTTTGTAATGTTTTCTTGAAAATGGCCATGGTGAGGGCAGTGCAAGCCAGTGTACATGACTTTTGAAATGCAATCAAAACGCTGTTGCCCCATCTTGCTATTGTTTCCCCTTCCCCCCTTCTCTTTCTCCTACTTTGGTGTTTCTCCTCGGTGCCGGCTGTGTGGAAGTGTGTGCCCCCCCGAACCGACGGTGTCAAATGTGAGAGAGTGAGATTGAGCAGTTTACGAGTGTGTGTAAGGGTGGAGACAGGCCGTGGCAGTAGGCGTGTGTTGTGTGGTGGACTTGTAGAGTGTGTGAGCAGTGTAAATTAAGCAGGCGGTGGTCTGCTAGTGTAAGGTGTGTTGTTTGAAGGTGTTTTCCGAGAGGATAGGGGTGCTGTGGATGCCATGAGCTATAGAGAGGCCCTTGTGTTTGTGCTGGGCGTGTTCCCCCATTCCCCCTCTCCATCTTCTGGTGCCCCCACTTAGGAGCACATTGATTGCTCCCAATTAAACGAAAAGAAGCGGTTTTTTGCGTTGGAGGTCTTGGCAACTAGAAGCTATGGACCGATTTTCACAGGCGAAGAGAACTGTGACGAATGGATGTCGAATTTTGAGCTATATATGTTATCATTACGTATGCCGAACGAGGATAGCAAGATGTAGATTTTTCCTTCGGTGATGCGTGGTAAAGCTAAAGCACGGTACGAAGCATTGGAAGGCGAGCCGAAGCAAGCATGGCCGGCTCTACGAGTGAGGTTTCTTCACGACTTTCGCAAGGAGGCGTCCCCAATCGAGATGGATGCAAAGCTGAAGGCGCTTAAGCAAGACGTAAGTGAAGAGTTCAATCTGTTTTTGGGTCATTTTGAAGAGTGTTGGGCAGAGCTAGCGACAACTATGCAATTGGCTAATGGAGACTATTTCAAACTGGATAAGTTCATGGCGTGTCTACATCCCAAGGTGAGAGAGAAAGTTGATTTCGAAAGCCCAGAATTACAATGGTGCGATAGCGATTGCCTGATCAAAGAGCAGGAAAATAAAGAAGAAAATAGGGCAGGGTATGTCAGGCTATGAGATGATGGCCCATGTTCAACCGCAGAGTCCGAGAGAGACTATACACGAGGAAAATCATGGAAATCAAGGTGTAGCTGTTGTGCCGCAAAATTGGGTGCGCACGATGCAGGATTTGTCCGAGAAAATGCAAGAGTTGCAGCTCAGTGTCATGGATAGAGGACAACCAAGAGGAAGGGGTAGGGTGAGGCCGCTGCCAGGTAGGTGTCACAATTGCAGAGAAGAAGGGCACTATGCACCCGATTTTCCTCAACCACAGAGAGAAAGAGGAGGCATTTAACCGCTTTTTGGTAGAGGTTGAGGTCAAGGACAATTCAATGGCCCAAGAGAGCAAGAGGTGGAGAATCCTGTGTAATAAGCTCTGCCAAACGGAGGTGAGGTTCCAAGAGTGAACATTATCGGGGTGGATAGGCAGGATGTCGAGGTTTTGGTCAATAAAAGGGCAAGATTTGAGAGGGAGACAAAGATAGAGAGGGAAATCAGAGCTCGCAAAGGCAAAGAGAAGGTGTAGGAAGGTAAAGAGCATCCCGAGCCTAGCAAAAGAAGGAGGCGTCGCAAAATCAAACAAACGGATTTTCAGCTAGGGCGTGGCTATCCCGAGTACAATCTGGTAAGTGATGTTCAAATCAAAAGGCAAACTTAATTTTGGTCAGCTGTTAGCTTTAGATCCAAAGTTAAGGAGACAGTGGTCCACAAGTGTTAGCACCAGGCTGCCAAGAGCTAAGGGGAATGTGCAAGCGGTGCAAAACATGGATTTGAGGGTAGGTAACCCCATTGATGTTCTTCCGCTTGTGGATGCGATTATAGAAAAGAGGATGCAGGTCCAAACCTACATAGACGGTGGAGCACAGGTTTGTGTCATGATAGAGGTAGCCATGAAAGAAACAGGAGTCAAGACAATAGTCAAGTCGAATGTGCGCATGAGGATGGCTAACCATACTAAGTCCAGGTGTCTGGGTGTGGCTCAGGATGTGAAGGTCAAGGTGATGGGCATAGAATTCCTAATAGACTTTTTTGTGATGAAGGCATAATATAATGCTTATCCGATCATTTTGGGTAGGCCATGGCTTTTGGCAATAGGAGCAAAGCAGGAGTGGGAGAGCAAAGTGTTCACCTTTCCTGACAAAGAGAGAGGAAGGCAAATTGTGCTTGATTTGAAGACCAAGGAGAGCAGTTCTCACCCGGGTAGGTCACCTAATAAAAATGTAACGTATCACGTGAGTTCAACAGAAGGGTATTTAAAGTTCTTGAAACTTACATAAATATATATACAGAAGGGAATTATTTTTTCAAATTTGAAAAAAACTTACAGATTTTAAAAGAAAAGGGTACATTATATTCTTAACAAAATTCTCAGATAAGGGGTTTTACAAACATGTCTTGAACGCACGTGATATGGTAGCTTTACACATAGTGAACCCCCCGAGAGTTCTCATCCTATGGCAGTTAAAGATGAGGGAGACACGACGAGCTACAAATATGAGATAGAGACGGGTTATGATGAAGGCTATACTAGCATAGAGGAAGAGGAGAGCGAGGACGACATGCTAAAGATAGATGCAGAGCTATTTGGAGTCACCATAGATGACTCCCCACTTAAAGAAGAAGGTATGCAGCCTCAAGCTCATGGTTTAAGCATAGAAGTGGTTTCAAGCATGTTGAATGAAGATTTAACCAAAGGTGAAAAGGAAGTTTATGTTCAACTGTGTGAGTCCTATCCCAATCTATTTGCGATGGAGTACAAGCATTTGCGAGGTGCAAAGGGGGTAGAGCAAAAGATTGTTCTCAAAGAAGGACATAGGCCTAAAGCACAGAAGCTGAGAAGACTAGGGGAAATCCAAAAGGAGGCTCTGTGGAATAAGTTGCTGGAGGCAGACATCATATATCCTGTGAAAGAGTTAGAGTGGGTCTCGCCAGTGGTCATAACCCCTAAGAAAAATGGAAAATGGAGAGTGTGTGTTGAATATAAGCCACTGAATGCCGCGACCACGAGGAAACACTATCCATTGTTGTTTCAAGACGAAATCCTACACCAGGTGGCTAAGCATGAGAGATACTTGATTATGGATGGCTTTTCGGGGTACTTTCAAATAGGGATTGCACTTGAAGATCAACTGAAGACCACATTCATATCTCCATGGGGTTGTTTCACTTATCGCAAGATGCCATTTGGATTGGTGAATGCATATGCCACCTTCCAAGATTGGATGAACAGGGTGTTTGGTCCTTGGGCCGTTTTATCGGGGTCTTCATGGAGGATATAGGCTGCTACAGTTCAAGATTGGAGCACCTGTCGAAGCTGCAGAGTTATGATTTCAAAGGCTTGATAAAGAAGGAGGTCAACTAAACCCCAAGAAGTGCAAGCTAGCACAACCTCAAGCGTAGTTGTTGGGTCATGTGGTGTCACAAAACGGTATAGAGACTGATCCCGAGAAGGTGAAGGTGTTGGTGCTGATGGAGCCGCCATCAGATGCTCAAGGTTTGGCTTCGTTTGTTCACAAGCTGAAGTATCTATCACATTTCTTTTGGATGCTATCGCAATATGTGCATCCTCTTCAAAAGAGAGCTCAGCAGGTGCATGGTTATGAGTGGGATGGGGAACCTCAGAAGGCTTTTGATAAGGTCAAGGAGATTTTGTGTCAGTTGCCAACGGTGTGTCCTCCCAATCGAGAAGACGAGTTCTCTGTGTCTATGACAGTGGGCACATCTGCTATTGGAGTGGTTCTATTGCAAAAGGTAGGGAGGAGCTACAAGCCGATATACTTCGAGAGCAGGGTGATTAGCCGCTACCTACACCGAGGTAGAACAATGGGTGTTGACTTTGGTCTTCGCTTTCAGGAAATCCAAGGTGCATTTGATTGTGCGCAAGTTTTTTGTGTTGATAGCTAATAATCTATTGCCGGAGGTAGTACTACATTTGAAGCCAGGAAGGAGGATTATGAAGTGGGTGTTGGAGCTTCAACAGTTCGAGTTCGAGTTCAAGGTAGATCACACGAGTCGGTCTCACATGGCAGACATTCTTGTCAGCAAGGCCATCGATTTACCAGCCTATCCAAGAGTGGTGCGAGACAAAACTAAGGAGGAGCCGCATTTGGAGAATGCTTTTACAATGTGGTTCAACGGAGCGTATCGAAGGGTAGTACAAAAAGCAGGAGTAGGTGTGGTAATACATGACCCACACGGAAAAGCTATATTTTTGAAGTCATATGATTTGGAGGATGTCCACACCAATAATGACGCAGAGTATCTCACTCTGCATTTGGGTCTAAAGCAGTGTATAGAGTTCGGCATTTCAAGGTTGGTGGTGAAGGGAGATGCATTGCTAGTCATCAAGCAACTGTTAGGCCAATGGCCGGTAAAGAGAGACTCACTGAAGCATTGGTCCTTATCCATTAAGAAGATGCTAAAGTCTTTTGAAGAGGTCCAATTCAAGCATGTGAGAAGAGAGCAGAACCAACAGGTGGATCAGCTAGCAAATGGCAAAGTGTAGGTGCATGTTGCAGGTCTATATGTGGCCGTAGCCACTTATGCAGGTAGGGAGACTCTAAAGGAGATTGAAGGGTTTTTGAGTACAGGGCAATGTTCAGAGGGTTTGTCTAAGTTGCAAAAGAGAAGAGTGATGCAAAAGGCCCAGGAATTCACACTGGTAGGTGAAGATCTTATGAACTATGGATGTGACAGAGTGCTTAGAAGGGTGTTGTACAAAGAAGAGATAGGAATGGTGCCGGAGCAATGCCAGAAAGAAAATGGACACCAGGGCAAAGACCAGGTTCTGTTTTGAGTGCTTAGAGGAGGTTTTTGGTGGCCTTCCATTGTGAAGGACGTGCATTACTGGTGCAAAACGTGCCACAAGTGTCAGACTATAGGTGAAAGACGACTCATAGCGGAGTCACAAGATGCCATCATTGCACAAAGTGCTTTTGAAAAATGGGGTCTGGATGCCATAGGCCCTCTCCCAAAGTCTACAAGCGGTAAGAAGTACGTGGTGGTAGCCATTGACTACCTTACAAGGTGGGTCAAGGCCAAAGCAGTGAAGGACGTAAATGCTAATGTGGTGGCTCAATTTGTGTTTGATAACATTTGTTGCCGTTTTGGTGTTCCGTGGGTGTTAGTTTTTGATAGGGGTCAGGGGTTTAGAAGCAAGCTCATGAGTGCATTAGTGGAAAAGTTAAAGATTCAACATCGGTTTTCCTTGCCCTATTACCCCCAATGCAATGGTCTAGTTGAGAGTGCTAATGGTCAAATCGTCAAGATGTTAACGAAGTATGTATACAAGCAGGAAGCTGAGTGGGAGAAAAATTTAGAGAAGTGTCTGTGGGCGTATCGGATGTCCTATAAAGTAGCTACAAATTTCACTCCATTCGAGCTAGTCTATGGTAAGGAGGCTGTGTTGCCGGTGCATGCACAACTAGGTGCTTTGAAGGGTATGTGGCAGTCATTGACACTCAACAAGGGGTTCTACAGGATCCAATAGCCAGTTTAGAGGCATTGCGGATGGATAGAGAGGCAACGACAGACTACTATGTGAAGCAGAGAGAGAAGCGAAGTGCCAAGTTCAATCCAAACCTGCCAACCAAGAAGATAGAAGAAGGAGAACTGGTCATGAAGTACAAAAGCTACCTGGATTTCACATTCCAGAAGAAGTTCAAGAAGAAGTGGACAGGTCCCTATAAAGTGCAAAAAGCCTTTCCAAATGGGACCTATCAGCTGGTAAAAGCAAATGGCAAGCTTCTTAGGAATAGGGTGAATGGTGTGCGGCTCAAATTATATTTTGAAAGGGATTTAGTGCCCGAGGTGCATCAAATTGTAGTCAAGGGGGGTGGGCAACCCACCTAAAGCATGGGGTGTGCGAGAGAAAAGAGATGAAGCTTTTGTACATAGCCTGTAGATACAGTTGTGGTTTTGCAAGTGCTTTTAATCATCAAGCTGGTGTACCACTTTTAAAGTTTTGAACATATGCTTTTTGTCGAACATAAATTTTCGACGAGGGGGATTGGTAATGATGGTGCAACCAAAGTTGGGGGTCTAAGCTAGGAAGTGGTCTATGCCAGGCAGAGGCAGCAGGCAAGTGCAATGCAAAAGGCTAGAGCAAGTGCCAAGGTCTTGGGAAGCCAAGAGGTAGCTGAAAAGTATGCCTGAGGCGGTTTTTAAGGCCAAAAGTGCTACCGGATGGTCCGGATGGGATGGAAGATGAAGGTGTTCAAAATGCCGAGTGAGTGCTTTGGAATGTAGATTTCAACGTTCTCTAGAAGCCGGTCAAGATGGCTCGTAAACGGAGCCCCGGTGTGCAAGATACTGAAGTTTAAAGGGAGAGTGTGTAGCAGATCCGTGACGGATGGGGCAGCTAGGGACAGGTGGTTCGGGCTGATGTCAGTGGATACATGTGTAGAGCTTGAGCTACGGGGCATTCTTGTCTTCTCGGATTGTGAATCGGAGCTCGAAATGGCAAGTAAGGGTGAGTTCAAATTTTTCTGGGGCCAGTTATGAGCCCACTTGACTGCATTAAGGGATGTGCCATCTGGCATTGTTTTGGCCTCGCCAAGGTTCTCGGTGATAGTGTGCATCATGTGGAGCTAGCACAAATGGATGGTGCATCAATCGGGTACTGGGTCAGCAAGATAGTTGGGAGCTTTGGGTAGTGAAAGGTTTGCAGATGGTTTTTTTAGTTTTTTGTGGCCTTGGATAGCGGGCTCACGTGAGTCGAAAGATGACGAGGCTTTGCACGGCCCGGGGCCGGTAAAGTGGGAATTGGGCACAACTTCATGGCTTAGTGATTGGATCACCTAGTGCCAATTGGCAGGCAAGACAGACAAGGAGGAAAAATGGATTTTTAAAGGGGGTTTCTTCAAATTTTTCAAATGAGCTTGAAGCCATGGTCCCTAAGACTGCCACGTGGCAACGGGCATTGCCCCACATGTGCAAAAAGGCCTTGAGAGGGTGGGGTATTTGAGCCAGGGCGTGAGCCCTCTTGGGGTTGAGTAAAGGGAGGCGAGCTCCCTTGGCAAAAGAGAATCAACATCATACAGGTAGGTGCATCTGCACCTACTTAGTAAATTTTAAGAGTATAAATACTTGAGGTCTTCTTTGAAATACATTTTTTTCTTGTAGTTTTCTATATATTTTTTAAGATGAAGAGAGACAAAAATTCACAGTAACACACCTTTGTTTGATACCAACTGACCGTTTTTTTGCTTATAATGCCATTCGCAGGTGAAGATCTCGTAAAAGATAGTACCTAATGAAACCTGAAGATGAGGGTCTATATGGAAATAATAGTAAATGAATTGTGGAAAATCAGATGAAAATAGCTGAATACTTTGATTTTTTTAGAATTTCTGTTATAAAAATATATACTCACTCTATGGTGAAGAAATTGTTTGTCCTTTGGATTTGAATCCTTCTGCTCTCTTTTGTATGTGGAATTGATGTCACTACTTGGTTTGCATACATGTTGTGACCTACATAAAATACTTTAAGTAATGGATTTACATAGATTGTGGACAAGTATCTTCACTTTCAAGTTGTTGCTTGATCCTTAAAACCTCATGTGAATGTCTAAACAGAGATAGTAGTGACTAGAATTTTTAAAATTTTTCCGTTGTACAAAGGAGATGCTGCGCAAATTTTTATTTTTTAGAGATCTTTAATACCAGAAGCTAGAGTGATGCTACATGTTACTACCTCTCTTTGGTTTTAATAATAATTACAGGCTTTGTATGCTAACTTAATAGAACAATTTAAACATCTGCCTCACAACATGGTTTTGGTAGACTTGATTTAAGGACCCATTGGCACTGGTATCTACTTGAAATGCTAACTACGTTAATCATTTGGGTAATGAAAGATCTTGAGCAAGATTTTTTTGCCTGGTTCAAACTTCTTGTCACTACATGGTTTTTTGTAGTTGATGCTGGCCTTTTTCACATTTATGATGGTAGGTATGTGACTATAGTTGTGTGGATGTAGCTGAGTATATTCACTTTAGAAAATTTAGTATTGGGAATTCATTTTCAACACTTGTCTCTTTGTTGAGTAGACGCATAAATTTTGAAATTAGTGTTAGTGTTTTACTTTGAACATACTCCAAGGTCTTTTTATAAAAAAGAGCTTTAATCCTCACGTGAGGGTCTTGGATGAGATGGCATTGGACTGGAGTTTTGAAAATTGATTCAAATCACAAAGGAGATGCTATTCAATTTTTTTCGGAATTAAATGATGTAAACATTATTGAAAATAAATGGCTCATTCTTTAAACTTAATAATCGATCTATGTTATGGTGTTAGTTTTTGTTGTAATTTTTGACACTAATAACAAGGGGAGAGAGCCTGTCTTCCCAAGTAATACCAATTTTGATAGGCTTGTGTTTCTTGGATGGTGACATGAAAGAGATTCTTTCCTTGGGATTACAATGACAAATGCAACAATAACAGAAGATCATCCAATGTTTGGTTATTTTTATTAGTGATAGATAACCCTTGTATATGATTCTTTGATAATAACATGTAACACACTATATGTGAGTATCAATGTCAACTGTAATCTTAACTTTATCTACTTCTTATCTAATGTATACATAAGGTTTGGTTTGTAACACTTTGACTGGTCTCTAGTCCCATTGTATGGTTCAATAGTTTGTTAATTCAAACTATTGTTAGATAAATCATTCTTGAACACACACACCGTTGTTTCTAGCTTGAACACACACACCATTGTTTCTAGATAAATCATTCTTGAACACACACACACACTGTTGTTTCTAGCTAGCCTTTGGTAGCCTTTGGTCGGCGGGCTAGCACCATACAATGGGCCTAGACTTGCTATAATTTTTTTTGACTTTACCCACCTAATCCAAAGGGATGGGTTGGGGCCATGGCTCCTAATCTATTCAAGCACACATATCATATAGTTCTATTACCTTAGACTGACAGATTCTCGTTGATTATGACAAAATATACTTAATCAGATGGTTGTATTAGGAATGCGAAGCGTATATAATTTAGCCCTATTGGCACCACTTTTACCATAATGGTAAACCCTTTTCTATTCGATAAATGCCTCTTTGAACACTTCATACTGATTATTTAAATATATTTGTCGCTAAACTATTCATATTTGGTAATTGGGGGTAGTGTTCCACATGGTGGGCCCTACCTCCCACCATGTGGATCCTCTCCTCAGGGATGGGGGTGGGCCACACACACACACACACACACACACACACACACACACACACACACACACACCATTACATTGAAAATATGGTCTTAGAATCTCTCTCTCTCTCTCTCCCCCTGGACAATCTCTATGATGGTCGCACAAACACACATTCAATCACACACACCCACACATTCACACATTTTTGTTGAGTCCTGACAAAATGGAAGTTATTCTTACTTTCGGGAGCTATCTATAGTCTGGTATACATGCACTTATTTCTCTAATGTGCTCATATCTTCAACTCCCCTATCAAACTCCCCTTCAGAATGGCACTTTATGAAGGAGAAGCTTATCATGCACATGGGTAGAATTAAATGTGGGATGCCTACCTTTGGTGGTGAGCTTCCTATGATAATGAATAAAAGACTCTACATCCTTGCATAATAGATTCACACACACACACACACACACACACACACACACACACACACACACACACACACACACACACACACACACACACACACACACACACACACAATCACTCACATTGATACGTATTCAGGCATGCTACAAAATCTCATGTAAGCTCTCCCACGGGAGACTTTTGCTTTCCTCAATACTTGCATCATCTTTCCTAGGAGGTTTTACCCTCACTTGTTATACCTGTGTTCTGTCTCCTTTCCCTGCTCACCTTACCTTGATCTAGAACATTTGATGATCCTCTCTCTCTCTCTCTCTCTCTCTCTCTCTCTCTCTCTCTATCAACGAGGTCCTCTTATGAAGGCTTTCCACCATCAGAAGAACACCATGTAGCCTTGGTTCTATAACCTTATCAGCACCTTGGATTATGAAAGTTGGGTATCTACTCCTGGATTGCCACAAGTCTCAGATTTTGTGCAGGATACACATATCACAACCCAGCGTATTCTACGAATACCATACACAACATTCAAATCCTCATGCTTCATCGTGTATAAACAAAAGATATTCAACATCATACAGGTAGGTGCATCTGCACCTACTTAGTAAATTTTAAGAGTATAAATACTTGTGGTCTTCTTTGAAATAAATTTTTTTCTTGTAGTTTTCTATATCTAGTTTAGATGAATAGAGTCAAAAAGTCACAATAACATACCTTTGTTTGATACCAACTGCTTGATTTTTTGCTTATAATGCCATTAATCTCAGGTGAAGATCTCGTAAAAGGTAACAACTAATGAAACCTCAAGATGAGGTTCTATATGGAAATAATAGTAAATGAATTTGTGGAAAATCGGATCAAAATACAAGCTAAATATTGTGAGTTTTTAGAATTTTTGTAATACAAATATATACCCACTCTATGGTGAAAAACTTGGTTTTCCTTTGGATTTGAATCCTTCTGCTCCCTTTTGTATGTGGAATTGATGTCAATACTTGGTTTGCATACATGCTGTGACCTACATACAATATTTTAAGTAATGGATCTACATAGATTGTGGACAAGTATCCTCACTTTCAAGTGGCTGCTTGATCCTTAAAACCTCATGTGAGGGTCTCAACAGAGATGGCAGTGACTGGAATTTTTTAAATTTTCCCATTGTACAAAGGAGATGCTGCCCAAATTTTTCTTTTTTAGAGATCTTTAATACCAGAAGCTAGAGTGATGCTACATGCTGCTACCTCTCTTTGGTATGAATAATAATTGCAAGCTTTTTATCCTAACTTTACAAAACAATTTAAACATCCGCCTTACAACATGGTTTTGGTAGACTTGATTTGGGGACCCATTGGCACTAGTATCTGCCTGAAATGATAACTACGTTAATCATTTGGGTAATGAAAGATCTTGAGCAAGATGCTATTGCTTGGTTCAAACTTCTTGTTACTACATGGTTTTTTATTGTTGATGCTGGTCTTTTCACATTTATGATGGTAGGTATGGGACTATAGATGTATGGCTGTAGCTGAGTATATTCACTTTAGTAAATTTAGTATTGAAAATTGCTTTTCAACACATGTCTCTCTGTTTAATAGACACATAAATTTTGAAATTAGTGTTAGTGTTTTACTTTGAACATACTCCAAGGTTTTTTTATAAAAAAGAGTCTTAATCCTCACGTGAGGGTCTTGGGATGAGATGGCATTGGACTGGACTTTTGAAAATTGATTCAAATTACAAAGGAGATGCTGTCCATTTTTTTTTGGAATTAAATGATGTAAACATTATAGAAAATAAATGGCTCATTCTTTAAACTTTATAATCGATCTATGTTATGGTGTTAGTTTTTGCTGTAATTTTTGACACCAATAACAAGGGGAGAGAGTCATTGACACTTGTCTTCCCAAGTAATGTCAGTTTTGAAAGGCCTGAGTTTCTTGGATGGTAACAGGTAAGAGATTATTTCCTTGGTATTAGAATGGCAATTGCAGCAATAATAGAAGCATTAGGAAATTTTGGAGGTCATTTGGAAGGCCTTCTAAGAAAAATAGAATTTTGACTTTCTCTCTCTAAAAAATAGGTGTGGTAAAAGAAAATGTAAACTTGGAATAACCATTGGAAAAGTGCACTTACAAGTAGATCCTTGCCACAACCTCATAATGGCCGTGATGATTGAAGAATAAATCGTTTTTAGTTGTATTTAATGAACGTCCTAGAATTGGAGGGAGTTTCCTGTACATGGAATGTATGACTAAAGAAAATAGGACGCATCCTTCCAAACCTGCTCTCTCCTTACTCTCTCATTGTTTGTGGGCTGACCTTAAAGAAATCCTCCCTTTCTTTCCTTGTTGCACACATGGCTTCTTCTTCCACCCCCACAAATGTCCTCCTTAAAAGACTATTCTATCATCTACACATTGACCTGGATACCCAATATACGCCACTGTGTAAGCGAGGCAAAACTAACATCAAAATGACACCGATCATGACAGAGAGACTCAGAGCAGAGGGAACAAAACACTTAGATATTTGGACAAAAGGCTCACTCTATCCATTGAATCCCATGACAAATTCTTTCCCATCATTTTCAAATCCCACTAACTTATTGACCTTTTTAGGTAATGGAGAGAATGGATTGCTTGGCTACTATAAAGCTCTAGACAACTAATTAGAAACTTATAAAGACACGGTGAAGCACCAAGAAAATGAGATTCAGAGACTTTCAAACTTGCATCATGAGGACCAAAAGACTATAATACAGCACACACAAGAATCACAGGTCTTGCAAACAAAGGTACGGTCATTACAAAACAAAGAGACAATGTTAGGCACTCGTGTGTGAAAGAAGAAACTACATAATCTTGAAACGTTGAAGGTAGGCTCTGGCCGCCTTAAGAAAAGAATCCAAGCATTGAGGTGAGCATTGTAAACTGTCTAATTAATTCTGTTTATGTTAGCTATGCTTTCTTTGTAGAGATTCGAGTGTTACCATGCACCGAACGATTTTTTTCGAGCAAGGACAAACTCGAGCAAGTGTTTGTACATGATATGGTAAATTTTCTCGTCAACAGAATATTTATCATTTGTTATATATTCATGAACCCCGACAAAAAGGGTTATCAATGGATAGACTACCTCCTAAATTCCAAAAGATCAAAGTTTACTTTTAAGAAAATAAACATTGAACCGAGTAGTTGGCTAGTTGACGGCGGTAAGCATGAAAAGGAGAAATTCCACCCCAATATAGAGAAAAATAGTGTAAAGCCCCAAAATATAAGCTTAATTTTCTTAAACTTTCTCTTGGAAAATTCAAGGAATTTGTATGTTTGGAAAAATGTTTTTTTATGAACAGTCGTCCCTACAAATGTTCTTGGTGAACACTGCCTCGCAACATGTAATTTCTCTTTGTCGAAAAAAGAACGATGGAGACTAGCTTAGCTCTCTCTCTCTCTCTCTCTCTCTCTCTCTCTCTCTCTCTCTTTCACACTAGTAGCTCTTATATCTAATTAGCTTGAATCTTTGTAGATTCTTCTACCTCCTTACAACAAGGCGCATATGAAGCAAAGTTTCTTCTACCTCCTTACACCAAGGCGCATATGAAGCAAAGTTCTCATGCTATGCTACTAGGAGTTGAACTCGCCACCGATCAAAAATCTAGCGATCCAATTTAGCTAGCCAATCCACCACACTGGTAATGCTGCTCAGTTCACGACACTTTTCATATAAAAAAAAAGAAGTTTTCATATTTCTCCACCCTTTCCTGCAAGATCGGCTGCATGTCCTGCATGCCCATGGCGCCTGCGGTTGTCCTATTGTTGGCTCGCCGTCTTGACTCCCCTGCACGCTCAACTATTGTCAATTCCTCACATTTCACTTTTTTCCTTCAAAAAATGAGAGTATGCCCGCAAGATTCCTTCTAATAAGCTATTTTTCAGAAATTTTAGCACATATTTGGCTCACTTCTATATTCAATTCTACATTAGACCTTCCGAATCTCATCCCTCCTACTTAGGGAGACCTTAGCATTCCCAACAAACCAAGCTGCAAGCGATGTCGATTTGTAGACTTAAGTGCTACGACCACTGTACCTGTCGCATCTTGTTTAACTTGCATTTTTTTTTATAAACTCCAATCGGCCAATCGGTACCCACTCTCTGCTTGATTCTTGTCTTTAACGATTTAAAATGAATTGCAGGCACATACTCTAAATTGACGAGGCATACCGGCACTCTTCCCCCTCGTCTTTCCGACACGACGCGTTTCAACCCCACGACGAGCAAATGGGAAAAGTAAAATCTACGTCTTCCTAGTCCAGTCGCCCTAACAATCTCTCTCTCTCTCTCTCTCTCTCTCTCTGTAGGCTCCCTCTCACTGCCCTCCTCACCCGACCTATGCAGCTCTCCAGCCCAGCACCCTCTCGGACAAGTGGTTGCGTCGCTCTATTAGAGAGAGAGAGAGAGAGAGAGAGAGAGAGAGAGAGAGAGAGAGAGAGAGAGAGAGAGAGAGAGAGAGAGAGAGAGAGAGAGAGAGAGAGAGAGAGAGAGAGAGAGAGAGAGAGAGAGAGAGAGAGAGAGAGAGAGAGAGAGAGAGAGAGAGAGAGCTGATCTCTCCACTGCCAATCCTGCTTCCCCAAGCCCTTGCATGTCTTCAAACCTCCCCCTCCTCCGTCACTTACTTCAAACCCCCCTCCTCGATCACTTATAGCAGCTCCCCATGCTCCGATCCCTGATACCTCTCGCTGTGTTGATGACAACCCTCATCTCCGACACATGCTTGCTGCAAGAGAGAGAGAGAGAGAGAGAGAGAGAGAGAGAGAGAGAGAGAGAGAGAGAGAGAGAGAGAGAGAGAGAGAGAGAGAGAGAGAGAGAGAGAGAGTCGCCCGAGTCCCTACCCCCAAAACTCACGCCAGAGCTCGCTGAGAGAAAGAGGGAAGTCTCTCGAGCCTGTCACGTACCCCGACATGCCCACTCAAAAAAATTGATGCCTGCTCTGCGGACTGTAGCAACAATAGAAGCATTGCCTTTGCGCCCAACACTTCATCAGGAAGACACTGCACATGCCCACACTAGGCACGCCGTTAAAAAAAAATCATACTCTTTCAGGTAAAAAAAAACAACTCTCTGAAAGAACGCGCGCCGGCGCGCACTCTTTCAGAGAGTTTTTTTTAAAACAGAGAGTAGGGAGGACTTCTAGCGCCCATAGCAAGGCTAGTGCAATGGTGGTGGAGGTGTACGCGACAGGTCGTCCATTGGGGCAGAAAGCTCATGGATGGATAGAGTTGAAGCATGCTGCCCCTGGGAGTATGTCTGTTTAACAAGATAAAGGGCACACAGGATTGTAGCGCTGGCATCTTCCTGGATGGCTTAGCCTAGCATCATAAAGTGTAGATAAGGTTGGTCAGGGATCAATTCCCATACTCCCATTTGTTGAGGGTTAGAGAAGGGGCAACATAGAAATTCCTCGAAGAGATTACAAGGAAACTCAATGATATTTGAATAAATGTAGAAGGTGTGAGTAGTATGGCTCACGCAATGGTGGCAAAAACAAGACAATGAGCACTGACAGGCTCTGTGTGAAGTCAACTGACAATATAATGAGAAAGCAGTGGTAGCGGCATGGACCTTCGACAATAGCATGTGCTGAGAAAATTATTTTTTCTACTTGTACGTAGAGGTTGAATCTTCGGACATCATGAGGGATCTGGTCAGATGGCTAGTGTGAGAGTCTTTGAGAGGGTCTCCCGGTTGTGCGATCAAATCCCTATGCTCAAATCACCTTTTATCCCAGGTTGCCTTGGAATGAGGAAAGTGAGGAATCTGCAAAGAAAATCAATATAATAACAAAGCTAACAATATGTACGATTATGCTTGGTCGTTTTGTTTGCGACAATTTCAACTGTCTGATAATGTCAAATTGGATGATGTGAAAGCTGTAACTGAAGCTGGTGTGCTAACCATCACTATCCCTAAGAGACACCAGGTGAAATCCACCGTTAGAAATGTGCATGTTATAAGCAAGCTTTGACAAACCTTGCGACTTATTTAATCTGCTGCTTGCTGTTTTTGGTTACTTCATCAGCAAAAATGTGAAAGGGAAATGGTATAGAGGCCTGAAGAAAATAGAAAGAATCGTAAACACGGACCCACTTCCTGTTGCCATGTGGCAGTTTTGAGACATGGCTCACTCCATTATTAGAGTTAGAAGTTGCCAAAAAATCCTTTTAGCATAAGGGCATCACACATTGGGTTAGTAATGTGGGTCGAGGCATGATGGACAAGTTAGCAGACTAGGAATCCCAAGTAGTCTAGGAACTTCAGGGAGTGCTCATATGAACATGGAAAATTTAAGAGAAGGTTTTTCCACTAAATCTCTCTAAATTTTTTAGGTTTTCTCACCTTCTACTTTGAATTTTGAAGATAAATCTCAAAATTTATAGATGGAAATATACTAAACCTAAGTTTCTTTTGTTTATCAACATGGTTGGGTGAAAGAGAACTTGCATGGGGAGAAGTTGTCGTAAGAAAAGTGTTTATAACTTTATCCACCTTGCATACTCTTTTATTAAAGCACTCCTTATAATCCCCCACCATTACCACCTCCCTTTACACCTTTGTCACCACCATCTTTTTGGCAGCACCACCAAATTCCCACCCCCTCGATGGTAGGATTCATATGATGGTTTGACCCAAAATTTAATATATGCCATGATGTGGAGTTCTCAAAAGAATGACCTTATTTCAATAATAGAATTATTTTTAAGTTCCCATAGTTTTTTCTAGAGTAACTTAAAAATGCATAGTATGGTATCGTACATCAACCCATAATAACTTGAGGTAGAGTGAGAGAGAGGAGAAGAAGAAGAAGTCAAGATCTCCGAAACTTTCCTCATTCATGAGATTTGTTTCACTGGAAACAACCTTACCTTTTTAGTGTAAAGTTCGTGTTTTAACCCTTCAATTGGGGGGCTGAAATTGGGGAATAGTTTTTCATCACCCTTTTTATGGAAGCAATGTAGCTATGACAAATTGCAATCATGGTATACATACACCAATGTGTCATATGTGATGCTTAATGTATAATAAATACCAAAATTGTTAACAAGCTCTATGAGGTCCTACGTGTAAGGAGGTAGGAATATGAGATTTATATCCAACAAGGATCAATGGCGGTAGCAAATTGCAATGAGCTTCCAATATTTGAGGGCAACGACTTCCAAGGAGAGGAATATCAACATGCCATTGTAATGGTTCCAAGTGTTCTAGCCCATCAAAGGAAATACTCTACCCAAACCTTGTTGAAAGGGTTTTGTCGGTCAAAAATTTGTGGTTGATTTACAATTAAAAAATAGGTGCAATCTTGAATTAATTTTTTGTTGTTGTGCTTGAAGTCACATAAGAAATCATGTTTGGTTTTTGTTTACTATATGTACCTTGCCCTATCTCGCTCGTTCTAGGGATTGCTCGAAAAATCTCGCTCGAGCTTTGAGATTCCTCTAGAGATTCCATCTATCCAAACAAAGAAAACATAGACCCAAAGGCCAATGTAGGAAATCATTTAAAGCCATTGATAACTAGTGGTCTTGCAAAGGATATCATGCATGACAAAAAGTTTAAGGTTTTGCAACGAGATGTCATTGACAGATTCATTTCAAAGAATGCAGTGCCTGCCAAGCATATATAGGGTACATTGGACTCCCTTGGAGTTAGTAAAAGAGGTTACTAAGCTATTCAAAAGTCTATCTCTTCCATGTTTGTGAATAAGGGAATAAAGTCTAAGCTTTTACCAACAACTGCAAGTGTTTAGAAGGAAAGACTACAGCTCAATAATGAACAGATAGACTTCGTTGGATGTCCATTTCATATTCAAGATATTTATAGCTCGTAGGGAACTACTGTCACTTATGATGAGTACAAGAATATTTTCATAGACCTCACTTTGTTGCAAACTAGAATGGTAGAGTTCTACAATATCACATTCGAAGAGACAGGTCGCGTTCTACATTTTGTTTTGAAGTTAGATGAGTGTGATATTCTTAAAGAGAAGAAGCTAGAGCAAGTTACAGTCACATTAATGAATAGGACCCTTTCCAAATGTCCCACTGATGACCCTTCATACGTCAATGTTCAATCAGAAACAAACATATGGTGGCTTGGTGCATTTCAGGTAATCCAATTATCTCCAATTTTGCAGCTCTAACAAGCCCTCTATTGTATCTAAATTTTAGATTTATTTTTCATATCTCATAAGGATTGATCTTGCAGGTAAATAAAGAAGACCATGACAGTTTATTTTGGGTGTTCCATCGAACCCCTATTCCAGATATCATTGATAGGCACATGAATTGAGGAGAGGTATTGTCTGTAGATGGGAGAGGAGACTTTCAAGTTCAATGGCATCTTGCAGGTGACCTGAAAACACAGAAGTTTATGTATAATTGTGGAATGGGTGCCATGGCAAAGTATCCATGCTTGTATTGCATGGAGCGTGAAAAAGTGATGGACCCAAAGTGGTGGCGAAAGGCTCCTACTTGTCATAATCAAGACTCTAATTTTCGATCAGTTCTAGATATACCACTTGTTAATGACCATATTTGTACAATGTATGGTCTCTGTCGAATTGTAAAGAAGTTGGTATATTTGTACATTGAGTTTGCTTGGAAAATTGAAAAGTCATCTGAATGACAAGTCGCTCTAGAGGCTTTGGAACTAGTTTTGTCAGATATTGGTCTACATGGGGGCAATGTGAAAATACAGTGGGATGAAAAAAGGTCAACCAATGAGAAAGATGTACCATGCAAACCATCCAGAGGTAGGGTCAAGGCACATCGTTTTCTATCTAAACCTCAAGGTATGAAAGATGTGAAGCTAAAAAAGCGAGGGAAAGTATATCACTCTTTCTACATTAGCAAAGTTGAGTATATGCACTGGAAAAAACTTCATTTAGCAGTGAAAGACGAAGAGACAACAACTTGCAATGCAAAGGGTGATGTGTGGCATTCCATTGACATATTATTTCAAATGTGTGAGAATGATGATTGGTCTCGCAGGATAATCTCAGCAAGTTTAAACAGAACCTTCAATCCTTCAAGATAGCATGGACTGACACTCAAATCACTCATTACATGGTAAATTCAAAGCACCTCAGATAGTCTTAGTACTAAGTTGTGTTTAAATTTCTAAATAGATTTCTTCTTTTGGAGCACATTATTTTTAATCATTTCCTATACTTCATCCAAAAGTAAGGGAATCCAGGTATATGGAACACCCAAGGCTTGAAGAAGTCTCATTACATGGTTAGAAATGCCTACTTCAGACACACAAAGCATGGAGGCTCTCAAAATAAGAAAAAAAGTCTGAAGGAGTTATTTCAATGGTTTTATCGCAGAATCATTCATCACATGCAACAAAAGCAAGTATTGGCCTCTTCAGCAACCGTACAGGCAATCTGACATTTGCAACTTCAGAAAAGAAAGCGAGCAGATGCATTCAACAACTCAAGTGATCTTGAAACTCAAATCAGGTGGAGAGAGATAATGCAATATGCCAATCATCGGTGGAGCAAGAGAGTTAGAGTTTAGATGATCACATGTACCACAAATGCGTGTAGAATTAAATTCAATATGTACCACAACTATTTCAACATTTTGATGATTTGCAAATATCATTTGGAACCTCGCCCTTGTATTTGATCATTAAATGTTTGCCATACTCTAAGAGTTCAATGGGTTTTCTTTCCCTAAAGATAATGCCATTGCTGTGTATATGTAGTAATATGCTGCACGGTCCCCAGTACATCCTGGTGAGTAACCAAAACATTCTCTCCCAAAAACCTTGTGGACAAGGATAACTTTGTTAGCATTTTGTGGCAGCATTGGACCACCTAAGAAGTGGGATAATGTCTTGAAAGCATAGGTTACAATATTCCCCTCTTGCGACATTCCGTTGTGGAAGATTAGGTTGGGTGCCTCACATAAACTAGGAAGATATTGTCCTAGAGCTGCATCCCTACCATGAAACTTTCTTCTTTGACGACGAAGAAAGTCGTCCTTTTCAGCAATCCATGACTGTAAACAAAAGAAGTGTTTGTGTGTTTGTGTGTGTGTGTGTGTGCGAGAGAGAGAGAGAGAGAGAGAGAGAGAGAGAGAGAGAGAGAGAGAGAGAGAGAGAGAGAGAGAGAGAGAGAGAGAGAGAGAGAGAGAGAGAGAGAGAGAGAGATGGGGGGGGGGGGGGGGGGGGGGGGGGGGGGGGGGATTTTATACCATGAAACTCTCATCTTGCAAAAAAAGCTCATCCTTCCATAGGTTGACTGATCCGATTGAAATCTGCGCTGGTCGCTTAAACCAATCCTCCATATCATGTTTACTAATTGATGGATCAACAAATGTGGCTTCATCAGGAAGGATTTCTTTATACTTTTTTGCCTTTTCAAACAAGAGTTTAAGGCAGTCCAGTGGGTTATTGGAGATCTCCATTGCCTCGTCATCACTACTGTCATCTAAAAGAAATCCATTCCTCTCCTCCTGATACTTGGAGATAGTGGCCAGTGCAAAGTCCTCCCACAAACAAAAAATACTTTGTATATCATGAAAGAAAATGTATGACCTATCTCCAAATTTAAACTCTGGCACTCCTGGTAGCATTAAGGTGGCTTGCCGGTCATTGAAACCTGACACATCTAGAGGTAGCTTGATATCTGAGGTTTTCACTGAGAGAAGATTGCCTCGTTTCACCTCTTTTGCTTCTTTTTCAAGATCAATGGACTCCTCTATCTCTGTCACTTCAATATATTCCTCATTCTTTTCCTCTTTTTCATATGTTGGTAGATCCTATTCCTCCATGACCTCCTTAGGATCTTTCATAAGACTTTTATAATCCATTTAAAAATATTAGAAATCCAAAGGATTCTTGAATCAGCTTGCACTCCCGTTCATGTAAGCTGCACCAATGGGGCCTGTACATAAGAGGCAATTGATTATACTTCTTCTAAGACTGTCTTTTAAATGGACCACCACCATTTCACCAACATTAACCCTGCCCTCTTGAGTGTGAAGCTCAAACTTCTCTTGTTCCAGCTTCAAGTGTTCACTCTGTTCAGCTATAAACACATCAAGATTAAATGGAGCATTAGAAATGCAGGAGACCAAATCAAACTTATCACCAGCCCTAGACAAAACTGCAAAATCTAAAAGCCTTTCATCAATCACTGTAGGGTCTTCATAAATAACTGTTCTTTTTTCTTTTGGATTGTTGCAACACATTGAGCACTCTGCAAAGTAAATGCTAAAAAATCCACTTCTCTCTTAAGTGATTCGGTAAAGTAAATTTTGGAGTAGAAGGGGACTCCATTTCTACAGATGGATTAGTATGAGGCTCCTCCAAACCTAGAGCAGGCTCCTCCAAACTCATGGTAGGCTCTGTAGGAGATATATCAATGGGTTCTGTGAAGTCTACATTCCTCTTCATTGATGTTTTTAACAGCTCCGACAGTCTTCTCGGAAGGTTTGCTTGGCCAACAATGCGCTGGGGATCTATTTTTTGCGTCTTCCTCCTATGTGATCTTAATTGTGCCATTTATTTCATACTCACAAATATAATTTTCATCAAACATATATAAAAAGGACAGCACCGAATGATCATATAAGTTTTGAACAAACTATAGCTAGGTATCTCACAGTTATTACCAACTATTCATATAGACTATAAAATAAGATAATTAGTATGGATAAAATGCAAAAATGGGTTATATTTGTGAAGAGTAAAAGCCATACAAGTGGATCATGGCACACAAAGTACATAAACAAAAATCCACACAGCTACAGGCACGCCGTGATCCACTTAATGGGCTTTCATAAAATATAATAGCTACCAAAACATCAAAGAATTTTTTCATTCCAAAAAAACGTTTGTATAGTATCAAAAGAAGATCATGGTGCTAGGAGTATGTAAACTAATGTCAACAACTCTGCTGGCGTGCCATGATCCACTTAACAGGCTTTCATGCATTGAAATACCTACAATATTATTCTATTAAAAAATCCTTTGTAAATATCAGAAGAGGATAACGACGCGCGGAGTATGTAAACGAATTGCCATAACTTTACTGGCGCGCCATGATCCAATGTATCCCTAGACACAACTAAACTAAGGACATAATGAAATTGAAGAAATTGACTTTACCTTTGATAGGACTAGACATTGTTGTTGGAGTAGAGGTTCAGGACTGGGAATATAGTTTTGGGTCTTCAAGCTTCTGATTCCAACACCTTGAAGGAGGCGGAAGCCTTCTTAGGTGTCTCTTTCTCACTCTCTCACTCTCTCTCTCTCTCTCTCTGTCTCTAAAGCCTCTCTCTCTCTCTCTCTCTCTCTCTCTCTCTCTCTCTCTCTCTCTCTCTCGGTTTGTAATTAGCTTGACCACACGAGTTATGCTCTCTCTCTCTCTCTCTAGCCTCTCTCTCTCTCTCTTGAGTTATTATCTCTCTCTCTCTCCTTTTCATGCAATAATAAATATTACCGTTGGGATTTTTAACAAAGCGAGCCGCATATATTGTACACGTGTTACAAGGACATGCATTTAATGGGCGGTACGACCATATAAGTACTTTTTAACAACACAAAAATATGTGTACATTTATAGTAACAAATGCACACTTGAATTCATGATGAGAGAGAGAGAGAGAGAGAGAGAGAGAGAGAGAGAGAGAGCGACATAGACGACCTATGTGAGAAGGAGAGAGAGATAGATAATGAAAAAGACAACCTCTGCGAGAGAGAGAGAGAGAGAGAGAGAGAGAGAGAGAGAGAGAGAGAGAGAGAGAGAGAGACCTACAGCCAAGATATCCTCTGAAACCAAGGTGCAAGGCTCCTACACACGTTTTCTTCCATTTGAATTCCACCAAGGGAGGTATTTCCAAAGTGGTTTTTAAAGATGAAGACAGGAAAAGAGAGAGAGAGAGAGAGACAGCTAGAGTTTTTGATTGTCTGTTGGGTTTGAAAGAGAAGGATAGAGAGAGAGAGAGAGAGAGAGAGAGAGAGAGAGAGAGAGAGAGAGATAGTATTCTACATCTCAAGATTACTACTTTACACTCAATTTCATAATCAATAAAATTGGGGCTTGTTGCCTAAAAGGCATGAACTAGATTTCAAATTCTACTCCATCCACTTGTGGATCACGATGCGCAATAGGCTACTAGCCCTTGTCAAACCTAAGCCCATGAGTCGTGATCCACAGAAAAAGGGAGAGGGAGAGGGAGAGAGAGAGAGAGAGAGAGAGAGAGAGAGAGAGAGAGAGAGAGAGAGAGAGAGAGAGAGAGAGAGAGAGATCCTTTGCATTTTTTTCTTCTAGTGGAAAGGCAAGAACTAGGTCAACTACAAGGAAGGCAGGGAAAGGACCAGGGCTTGCAAAGAAAGCATGTGGAAGGTCTACTAGTAAGAAAAAAACTTCAGGTAAACCAATGAAGATATTGAAGGGACTAAGAATGAAAAATATTCAAAGAAACATGGGTTTATTTGAGGAGCTAAGAAAAGCTCATAAATGTATTGAGCTTTGTGTCCCTAAACTTCCTTTCCAAAGAGCAGTAAGGCAAATTTGTGAGGAAGCATGTGCTGGTACAATGAGATGGAAGGTTGTTGCCCTGCTCCGTCTTCAAGAAGCAATAGAAGATTCTTTACTGGAGTATTTTAATGATATCAACATTGTTGCGGATCATGCTCACAGGGTGACAATAATGGACAAGGATAGTGAGACTCTCAAGAGAGTGCTTTGGAGATACGATAAGCTCCTTATCCCTAATGAGTTTATTGATCCCAAAATGAAAGATATATTGCTAATACCACCAGGCCGCCGGGATCATGGGGTTAAGATTCATGAGGTTACTCATGATGCAAACACCAGTGCCAGAGCTGAGCAAGAAGAAAGACCTCACTTTGAAGCAGAGAAGTTAAAGAGGATACAATCTGCTGCTGCTAATGAAGAGGCCCTGAGGAGAAATTATGGGCAAGTTACCACATACCTAAATGAAAGAAACAATGATATTTTAAATTCCATGAAAGAAGGACTGTTAGCAACCATTCCTCTTGTTGATGGTACTAGGCAATTACCACTGGATTCTATTGATATTGGGATTTTGAAAGATATAAATGCACCAATTACAGACTCTATTGTTTATTTATGCCTAAAGTAAGTGTTCTTCTCTACCTTTAAGATCCTTTTTTTTGGTACTTGGTCTCTAATTAAATCCTTGTTTTTGATTGTAGCTTAATAAAGAGCCAGCTCCCTAAAGAAGCCCATATTGAAATATATATTTTAGATCTCAGTGCCACTCCGAATAAAAAACACCCCTCATGGCACATTGGAGAGATTGTTTGTCCACTGTCTAATGCTTCAGGTCACAACTTTGGTGTTGCCATATGAATCAAATAATCATTGGAGACTTGTATGCATTGAACTGGACAAACAAGTGATATGGACTATCAACTCCATACAAGCAACACATTCATAGATAAGAGTGTTAGTGTTGATAAAACCTTTAGTGTTTATTTGGGGTATGGTTGATGACCTGAATATTGTTAATAACAAATAACCTTCACTGTTCATAGATGTGTAAAAATATTACTTCATGTCTATGGAAGGTTTTGTTGAAATTATGAACTCTTCAAGTCAACCTTTAAAGCTGTCAAAGTTCCTAATCAGACAGATCCAAATTCCTGTGGTTGGAGATGTCTTCTCCATGCAGAGTACATACTACAGAGTTTTTTTGCTTTGAATCCATTTATGTCAAAGGTATTTCCTGGCTATGGTTTGGACCAACTTGGTGCTATTATTAATTAAAGTATTGACCACAAGTTAACCTAATTTTGCAGAATGCTGTGAAAAATTATACCTTGGAATATTTACAAAGGTACCGTGCTTCAATGATTCAACACCTACTATCTCTTTCAACCCCAAGAGTTTTAGATGCAGAAAACAGTTTTGTTGACGACCATAATATAGCTTTAACAATGACCGGTGAAGAGGAAATCATGCCAGTTTCCACCACTGGAAACCAAATCCCTAAAATTGACCCCATATTAGAGGAAAAGACACCTGTAAGCTTTGCAGTTGGAGCGTCTGAATCCAAAGTTGGGGTTGATCAATGTGAAGTAGACCAAGCCCCTGAAAATGCAGATGTAAATTTCTCCTCAGAGACAAGGAATGCAACAGAGGTTCTAGGCCAAGCAAAGAAGGATAAGGGAGTGCCTATTATTGTTGCATAGGATGCGGGTCATGTTCAAAATCAGGGAGTCCAATCTCCTGTGATTGTAGATATGAAGAGCTCTTCAGAGTTGAGAGAAGATATAGAGTGTCTTGACCATGTAGAGGAGGAGTCCAACATTGCAAATCAAGGCCGGGAACAGACAACAGAACAGGTTAACCATTTGGCCATGGAAACACAAGAGTCATGTACTGCACAACCACAAGAGGTGGATACCCTTGGCAATGCAGAAGGGAACATCAACACTCAACAACAGAATGTCAACATTAGAAATGACCAGTATGGGCTCTTGCTTCAAGTAGGTATGGTTGTTATGGTAATATCCATTGTACTTAAATAATATACGCTTTTTTGTTTCTAACTACTTATATGTATGCACACAATGATTGAAAAGACTAATTATCTTGGATCTCAATGGATTGTTGCTGCTATGATAGCCATATAATATACATAAAGAGTTCTCCAATTTACGTAGTTTCCACTTGGGAAATGTGAGAGTATTAATTCGACCAGGCACAAAGGAATTGTTAAAATTTTGATTCCATGGTTTAGGGTTGCTATCTGATCTTCAATGCAGGCCCAAAACCTGCATCCCCTTGTTACCATAGTTTGGAATTTGGCTGAAATTCAGAAATCGGATTTTTATTTGTGTATAGTCAAAGAAATTGTAATACCATTGTGGGACATTTCCACCCAACTAAAGCTAATGTACCACTTTTCTACAAGCCCTTTGAACAGATCAATGTGCCTTATGATGCTCTCAATACTTTGTTGATTGATGACACACCACATAGGGGTTTACTTAATCCACCCAGCACTACTATTTTCCCACCTTCATTTGAAGGGCATCTTCACGATTTCTACCTAGAGGACATTTTGGTCCCATACCTGCAAGCAATGTACTTAAGCCCATTGAGCACATCAAAATTTATACTTACAAATGTAATTAGTAATTCATTATTTATACCTTAAATTGATACTGTCTACCTGTCTATGTGTTTCGAATACTGAGAGAGAGAGAGAGAGAGAGAGAGAGAGAGAGAGAGAGAGAGAGAGAGAGAGAGAGAGAGAGAGAGAGAGAGAGAGCCTTGATCAAACACTTGATATTCAGATTAAACTAGTCAAAAAAGTTACATTTTGTTGAAGCCATTCAGGGTTGATTACATGGGCACAATTTGAATATGGCCAGAAAGATCTCCACAAAAAAATGCATCTCCCTTTGTTGCATTACTCTTCATCCGCCCAACAAGAAATAAAAGTTTACGGAGTCAATGTTGGCAGTCTCCTCCAGTATGTCATGTCGAAGTTGCAAAAGATTGCATTGTTGCCTTATTGTAATTATTATCATAAGATTTAGGTCTTTGTCCACCACTTCCACGTCTATGACAACATTGTTTACCAAACTTGCTGCCTCTTGATCCATAGGCACATAGCAACCTTCAACAATGTGAGAACGCTTGTACCAAAAGGAGATTATTAATGTTTGTGTTGCAAGCATATACTTGACAATGAAAGTGTCAAGAGCAATCTCGCAACATATGCCATCTGTTTCTTTCACATACCACCCTCGATCAAGAAGCTTATCACACAAGATAGAATCAAATGATTTGCAGAGTAGCATAGTTTTAGCAACATGTACTTTGTAGGGTATGAAATAACTCAACAAAGAGACCAACATGAGAAAAATTTGCAAGTTTCACCAACTTAGTGGGTACAGAGTTTCGGAGAGACCTCTGAACATCCCTATAGAGACTACTCCTCAATGCCTCACTCATTGTTGTGTCGGGAACGGACCAATCCACGGAGTTCCAGTTGGTTGGAAGTGGAACCTTCACCAACACTCCTCGCTGATTCCTTTGATTGAGTTGGTAGAAATGGTCATAGAAGAAAATACCCTCGTCTTCGAGGCTTTTGCTAGTTCTGGCAGCATATTGCAAGACTCCAATATGAGCATGGGTCACAGAGATGAGACCTATAATGCACTCTAGTGGCTCCCATTCCTCATATGATGAAGGACAAACATATGTGAATGTAATAGAATAGAAATAAATACAAACATCTGTATAACCTAATTATATACATGTGATAAGAGAAGAAAAAAACACTACAAGAGGTTGTGTGCTCTTGTGACGCTGTTAGCGACGGAAATACACTGGGTTTTTATAACCCCCGGCGTCGCTAAAACCGTCGCTAATAGCGTCGCTACGAGAGCATCGCTATAACTGTCGCTATAGGCGTCGCTATATAGCGACACCTATAGCGACGGTTATAGCGACGTTTACACAGAAGACTATAGCGACGCTCATAGCGACGCTATAGAGCCATAAATAGCGACGGTTATAGCGACGCCCGAGAGAATTTTTTTTTGGTGACAGGGCATTGAATGCCCTGCCACCCATCAACCATATTGTACTTGATTCACTTTTAAAAAAAAGTGCAAGGGTAGATAATAGACCCAAAATAGTCACCCACAAGACGCATTGTTTGCAAAATTGACAAGCGTAAAATTGACAACTGTACACATCATAGGCAAAATGAATTGATTGGAAAATGTAATAATGACAATTGTACAACATCATAGGCATAAAGAATTGATTGGCAAAAGGAACTGCGGTGACAAATGTAATAATATACATGGTTCAAAAAGACGTATAAAATCCGTCTCATGATACATAAGCTATGAGAAACCCTAAACTAATGCTATCTAGCTACGGCTAAACTGACGTCGTCTAGTCAGACGTCTCATCGCGTCCAAGCGGCGTATCTGTCGGATTCTGCAAAAAAAGACAATAAGACAGCTTTCAGTAAGTATAAACATATAACGACATTTATAAAACAATACAAAAAATAGAAAAGAGTAAACCCTAATACTAACCATGCCGCCGCAAGAACTGAGAATGTCCATCAAGGCGTTTAAGCCCTTCCTGCCTGCGTACTCGCGCTCGTACGGTGTGGGATCACGTCCTGTCATCGACCACTGTCAAAACATACAAAGATTTCATTATGTTAGAATTAAAAAACTCATAAACCCTAAACTATCAAACATAAAGAGCAATGCGAAAACACTTACAAAATCGGCCTCAAATGATGCCCATCCACCGCTCCCCAAGTGGTGCGAGCTCCCTGCCTCTACTCGCGCTCTGGCTGCATCCTTTTGTTGCTTCCACTTGTCGGGATTCTCGCGCGCTGCTTTCTTCGCATTCTTCCAATCTTCTTTGGCCAGCCAATCTGGCTTGCTCCACCCATTCTTGATTGCTTTTTGCACTTCGGAACGCTTGTGTTTGCAGTATTGGCGCATTCGAATCTTCATCAGGTCTTCATTGAAGCACTGATCCCGTGTTGGAACGGGAAACTCATCATGAAGTATGCTGATGACTCTGTTTTTTAAATCACTTGGTACTTCACTCCATTTGTTTAGTATGTAGTGTCTAAACAACTGAGAGCAAAGAACACACATGCGCGAGATCACCTTCTTGCCGTCATCATCCATGATGATGCCGCCGCTGAAGTCGACGGAGTAAGGCAAGCCCTCTGGCCAGTGACGCGTGAACTTGGGTGTCATGGCAGGGGTCTCTAGCGGCGTGTCGATGGGGGTACGGACGTCAGGTGTCTCCACCGGCGTCTGGGCCCCGAAGCGAGGAGTGTCGAGTGGGGTGGCTCCTGGCGGAGTAGGTAGAGGTGTGTAGCTGCTAGGAACAGTCAGCCGCGCAAAACTTGGCGTAGATGGCAATGCTGTGGCTGGTGTGGGGGCGGGCAAAGAAGGGGAGGGTAAAGAGTCTCGTCAAACACGAGGCGGTGTGGAGGCATCGGCGGCGGAATCCCCACAACAACCGCCACCGCCACCACTAGAGCGCCGGTGTCTAGACGAGTGTGAAGATCGTCTCGTCGACGCCGAAGCTTCGGAGCGCGCCGAATGCTCCGAAAGAGAGGGAGATGCGGATGGAGTAGGAACGTGCGATGATGCGCCGGAGCGATGACGCTCCACGTACCACTCTCTCTGCTGCGGTGACAAAGAAGAAAGAATCTCCTCATCATCCATACCTGCATTAAACACACGAATATTTAAACTTAATATTGAATGAATAGAGTAGACAATGACGCAAAGACCATTAAATACAATGACGTAATGACGCATATAAATACAATGACGCAATGAATTGAGTGATAGAAGAGGCAAGTCGAAAACTGAGAATTTTCAATCAAAAGATGTGAGCGCGAGTAGAAACGAGCGTTATACACCATGGAAGGTACTTAGAGAGCCAGAGCTTTTACAACACGGAGCAAAATTGTTCAAATACAATATTTGTTGCTTTAAGAGATCTCTCTCTCATCCTCGTATAACTCAGCATAACTTCCTATATCTATATAGAGCTCTCCATTTAAACACATATCCTCTGTTTCATTTTGTAGCTCTTGGGTCTCTTTTACTTTGCGTTCTTGCGCTCCTGTGAAAATCCATGGTGCTTTAGGGAGTTTTATCGATCCATCAGACGCTGTTTGCGGCCAATATTGCTCCATATGATCCACATTTCTAAGGTCAACTCTGGCTCCCAAAGTATCTTTCTCGCCGGTCAGATGGTCCCATAGTAGATTACCCACATTCTTGAATATGTGCATTGGATCGAGCAAGTGATTGATCATGAGTCGGGGCCAGTATGGTAACTCGTACCATAGAGATAGTCTCTTCATCCCTGGAGGCAATCCGTCATCGCACATCTCCTTCTGCTCTAACCATGCTTGTGCAGACATCCTTGGTGGCTCTCTTCCCAAAAAGCCGTTGCGTAATCCATGATTCTCATGCTCTGTATCCGCTTGTTTGAAGCCCTGCATGTATACACATGATAATAGATCAACTATGGGAAAAAACAAGATTTACAGTGTCTGAGTGAGGAGTGTCAATAGATCACCTGAGCATTCTGCTAGCCCGGGATAGTCATGCATGGTCCACATTAGAATGCCTCTGATCAAAGCATTCCGTCGTCCTGTGTGTCGGCTCATATCCACCACCTCTATGCCAATCCACAATTGTTGTAGCTCTTCCAATAGTGGACGAAGATACACATCCATATTCTCCACTTTATATCGCCCTGGCACAATCAAGCTTAGCCATAGGTGCCCCTTCTTCGTAGTCAACCACGGGGGAATGTTGTAGTTGACGATGACAACGGGCCATACACTGTAAGATGTTGATCTTTGACCAAATGGATTTACGCCATCCATAGCCAGGCCTAAGCGCAAATTTCGAGCTTCCCTGGCAAAATCCAACCATGTTCCATCTATATGTTTCCAGGCTGCGCAATCTGCAGGAATTCGTAGCACACCATCCGAAGATTTATTCTCCTCATGCCATGATGCTAGGGCGGCCATGGACTTACATTCGAAGAAATGCTTGATGCGAGGAAGCAGAGGAAAATGTCGCAAAACCTTTTGTGGAATTTTTGTCCTGTGGAGATCTACTCGATATCTTTCGGAATCACATTTCGGACACTTCTCCATGTCTATGTATTCCCCTCTGAAAAGAATGCAATCATTAGGACAAGCGTGGATAGAATTGTAATCCATCCCCAAGTTTTGCAAAATCTTTCTTGCTTCATCTCGGGAATCTGGCATCACATTGTTAGCTGGTAGTATGTGCTCTTTAAGTAATCTACACAACATAAAAATACGATACAGTCGTGTAAAAATCTTTCAGATCATTATACATTTAGAGTTTTATTAAAGTAAACTAATTGTAATAGATCACCTGAAAAGCGCTGTGACGCTAGTGTCACTCCATCCAAACTTTGCTTGCATGTTGAGAAGAACCAGGAGTGCTTTCAATCTAGACATACGTGCTCCATTATACAATGGCGTATCGGCTTCACTTTTCATATCATCATAGATAAGCCTTTCTGAATCCATGATCGTCTCGATCATTTCATCAATCTCGGGCTCAAACATTGCCTCGTTGGGAATGTGCTCTGCATGATCATCCCCCGAGCTGTCAGAGGCGACATCTTGTGGCCTCACATATGCTGCTTGACCAAAGCGCCTGCGAACACGTCTATTAGGTTGCAAGATTGCTGCTTGTTGGCCAGCAACAGAGTCCGACGAGTTATAATTGGCAACAACTCGATCTATAATAGATGGATCAAACTCGCCAAATTCGCAAACGTGCTGCAAAGAAACACGTCTTGTCCGTCGCACAGCATGCTTGCATTGATTACAAGGACATAAGACCCTCGTTGAGAGATAGGTGTTTCGGTTGGACGGTCCCACATCCTCGTCACTACTCATAATGAGGATAAAAATCTTATAACCTGGACAACAAATTTAATATTCTATTGGCATTCTTCGTCTTATCTCTCTCTCTCTCTCTCTCTCTCTCTCTCTCTCTCTCTCTCTCTCTTTACCTCACATTCTGTAGTCATGTCCAATCCCCGCACACCTCTGTCTAGAGGTGCACGGAGATCAGAACCACCGGGTTATAATCTCTTCTTTATTGGTCAATACCTATATTTGTGGGTACAAGAAATCTACACACCCACGTCTACATGATACTGCATGTAGTGGACAAAACCCCTTTGCCTCTTCTCTAGCTGTAGCACTTCACAGCATCTTAACATCTTTTCACAGTAGATCTTTTCACTGTTCGTCTAACTCTAAACCCTAAACCGTAAGTAATTCTTGCGTGGACTCGATCTAACGTAAATAAGCGTAAATCTAACTAAAAATAAACCTAAATCTAATTTAACGTAAGTCTACATCTAACCTAATCTTTAACGTCTTTTGGGATAGTTTCCTACGACATTAAAACTCTCTTCTTCTTGTGTGTGTGTGTGTGTGTGTGTGTGTGTGGGTAAACCTAAATAAACCTAAGTCTAATCTAATATAACATAAATCTAAATCTAACGTAAATTATGTTATATTAAAAAAAAAGAACTAAACTAACAGGGATTATAAGAACCTTAAAACTGATTTAACACATAATTTTTCACATAACTCGGCAAGAGTTGGCATTCTCATCACTAAAGATGTGAGAGTTAACTTCCGGCGGTGACGCTGCCTCATCTCCATCCACATCTGACGACAGCAATTGGCCCTTTAGACCGTTCTTGCTCTTGTTACTAACTTTGAAGTTGCTGTTGAATGACTAGAGGTTGTCTAGATGGTCATTGTGTCGGGGATGTAGTGACTCTTGCCACCCTGAAGATCCACCTTCTTCCCTATCTTCTGAAAACATTTCACCAGTACTTTTGGATCGACGGAGCCCACCATGAGTGAAGGCAGCAATACCCTATATTCCATTGAGGGCTTTCTTCACCCGCTTCATGCAGGCATCGCAATCTATGGAGACCTAAATCTAATCTAATATAACGTAAATCTAAATAAAAATAAACCTAAATCTAATCTAATTTAACTTAAATAAACTTAAATCTAATTTAACGTAAGTCTACATCTAACCTAATCTTTAACGTCTTTTAGGATAGTTTCCTACGACGTTATAACTCTCTTCTTCTTGTGTGTGTGCGCGTGTGTGGATGTGTGTGCCAATAAAAAGAGATAAATGGTATAACCTTTCTATCACCCATGCCAAGTATGATAGATTGGTTATGCCATTTCCCTGTTGAATAATAGGTCTTGAGTTCAACTCCTCGTCGGCTAGATCTTTAGGTCTTTTAATTTTAATTAGTTTCCTACGACGTTAAATTAGTTTCTGTCTCTTTTTCTCTCAATGTGTGTGCGTTTTTTTGGATCGTATGCATGTTTTCTCTCTCTTTTCCTCTCTCAATGTGTGCGTTTTTTGTTTATGCATGTTCTCTCTCTCTTTTCCTCTCTCAATGCGTGCGTTTTTTGTTTATGCATGCTCTCTCTCTCTTTTCCTCTCTCAATGTGTGTGTGCATTCTTTGTTTATGTATGTGTGTGTGCGTTTTTGTTTATGTTTGTACTCTCTCTCTCTCTCTCTCTCTCTCTCTCTCTCTCTCTCAAAAACACTATGTGTGTGTGTGTATGTGTGTGTGTGAGAGAGAGAGAGAGGGAGAGAGAAAGAGGGGAAGGGAACATGAGAGTGAGGAGACGGAAGGAACATACGTGGCTCTCCTTCCTCTCCTCGTGTGTGTGTGTGTGTTTGTGTGTGTGTGTGGAGAAGAAAAAGAGAGAGAGAGAGAGAGAGAGAGAGAGAGAGAGAGAGGGAGAGCGTTACCTGCTCCTTGCTTGAGGGCGCCGAAAAACTTATATCTGAGATCTGAGTTTTTGGGCGCGCTCTGTTATTTTTTTAGCCCAAACGACGTCGCTATGAGCGTCGCTATAAGCGTCGCAAATTTCCAAAGAAATTTGCGACGCTCATAGCGACGCCGGGATTTTTTTTTTGAGCGTTGCTATGTGAGCGTCGCTAATATGAATAGCCTCTTGTAGTGAAACAGATTCACATTTGTAATGGAAGATAACATTTATAGAGGAGTGCTAAATAATTAACTTACACTTGAACCGTGGATTATGCATCATGGAGACATCGCCGCCATTAGAAATCACATTAGAGTGAGTGAAAACATGTTGAACAAAGAGTTCTTTCACAGTCTTACCAACCTCGAATTTGAAATCCGGAACTCTTACTTTCCATGCAAAACAAAAATATGCTTGTTGCTTTCAAGCTTTTTCTCCTTCCTGGCTGCATAAGAACCCAAGATCCTTTGCTTATCCTCTACTCTTGCCACCTATTATCTGTAGTGAGAGAGTTTGAGATTGAAATAGTGCTTATGCTACTACATGGTCTTCTTGGCACACTAATGGTGAGGCTAGTTGGGGACAGTGTAGAGCAACCTCTAGAACTTCTTGGGCGGGTAGAAGACGAAGCCATAGGTAAAATGGAGGGAGAATAAGGTTTGAAAGCCTTTCATAAAGGTAGCGGATATTATCTTTTAATGAAGAGAGAGAGTTAGCTATCAATCAGTAGAGTCAGGTGTCATGAACTTGACGGCTACTAGCAGTGGGCCCTACTTTGTGAGACGAGGAAGTTACCTTACAAAAATGGGATAAAACTCAATATTTTAAAACGCTTTCTTTCATTTTTGTGTTGTTTTCCATGTATTTCTAGGTTACATAAGGTTGTTGCTCATTGGTTGCGCCTTCTTTTCTCTCTCTTCAATAAGGCCCTCCAAATGACCTCCAAAATTTCCTAATGATCCTTGAATATTCGTTTGTTTTTATTAGTGATAGATAACCCTTGGACATGGATAACAACTGGTATAGTCCACCTGTAAAACACATCCAAGGCTAACGTATTTGTTGTCTTGTTTGGATGGATGCAGGGGAGGACACTATCCTTTCTTTGATTTTTTTGGCTTAAAGAAAATGTCTATCCATGATTACACTTGCTCCTACTACTTGGGAAGTATTTCTATTATCAATTTATACTAGAATGAGGCTTTATTCTCATAAGCTATGTACAAAGATAATTCTAAGACTAAGTTGTTTTTGTACTAATCATTGCCTTTTCTCTAAAGCAAGTTGTATTTTGAATGCTAAAATTCAATTATGTCTTATTATTTAAGTAAAAAATAACTACACACACACACACACACACACACATCTATAGTATCCACAAGTCCACATACCCTAGTCTTCTTTTAAGGCTTTGAACAATAATAGATATTGAGTGCCAAAAAAAAGCCACACACACACACCCACACACGCCTATTTTGTCAAGTCCCATGGTTATCTTGGAAAGCAGTAAACAAGCAGAGAAGACAAAGCTCCAATGTTTCCAATTTTAATTGAGTAATTAATTACTCATCTCTGATCCCTCCGGGGGTTCACTATGTGTAAAACTACCATATCATGTGCGTTCAAGACATGTTTGTAAAACCCCTTATTTGTGAATTTTTTAAGGAATATAATGTACCCTTTTATTTTAAAATCTATAAGTTTTTTTCAAATTTGAAAAAATAATGGCCTTCTGTATATATATTTCTGTAAGTTTCAAGAACTTTAAATACCCTTCTGTTGAGCTCACGTAATAGGGTACATTTTTATTAGGTGACCTCCCCGGGTCTGATCCAAACTAACTGCTTATGAGCTCATATGAAAGCTCCTGCAATGAGCTACATTTTGATATGTGTATGTAGATGTCGAAGGCTTCTATTTATCCAAATTGCAAGCTCAATGAATAAGCATGTTTATGTACAATGAAAATACTTTAAAAGATAGAAAGTCATAAATCTAATCACACCAAGCATTAGTGATTACACTAAGTGAGGGTGGTGGCTCATTGCGATAAGCGAGAAACATGCCCAGACCATCAGGAAGGGAATGGGGTCTAAGGGGGCCTCTTTGTTTGCCATGGGATTAAAAAGGAGATTATGGAAGGGGCAAATGGGTGGATGCCATGTGGACTGAAATGGTAAGTATGGGAGGGCGTAAAGGTAAGTGTTCAAACTTGTACTCTTTTATAAAATATAAAGATAAAATCTCTTATAAATTCAAAAAACCAAACTTTTCTCTAAATAGTTGAGTAAAAACCAATCCTTTCTCTCTCTAGTGGCTGCTAGATTCTCCCCCCCTCTCCTAAAAGGGGGTCCCTCCAAAAACGTGCTTATCATTCCCTCCCTCTTTCTCTCTCTCTCTCTCTCTCTCTCTCTCTCTCTCTCTCTCTCTCTCTCTACTGTTTCATCTCTCACTTCTCTTCACTTCACCTTGAAAGCTGCTTCTCTTTCCTTCTTTGAAATTTTCCTTCCCAAAAGCTCTATAGCAGAATTTTGAACCTCCTTTCCATCCTCAAGCTTACTGCACTCTTGAGGGCTACATTCTCCTCAAGCTAAAGTTCTCCATTTCTCCATGGGCCTCACTAAACACCTCTAGCTAAAGATGAAGACCTGCAACATATTTTGCTGCTAGATCATCCCTCTTTCTCGCCTAAATAGATTTCTTGCTCCTTCTCCATTAAGATCAAGCTCTCTAGAGAGGATCCACTTCCCTCTCAAGCTTTGCAACATTATCTTCCCCATTAAGCCAACAAGCAGGTGGAGCACTATAGAAGTAAGTGGAATCCTTCACCTTTGTGTACCATCAAGAATCTTGCTCGCTATACAACTGAGAACATGGATGTGCAATGTCTAATCATAAGTGTTTTCTGCAAGTTGTGCCACTATTCCCCATGAAATCATCAAGTACTCACCGATCTAGGAGTGTCATTGACTCCTTTTCATGCAACAATATACAAGATGACAATGGGTATTGGGTGACGATGGAGTTCAAACAAATGATATGGGTGACAATGCATCCCAACTCAAAAGGTACACACAAGGTCTCAAGGACACTTGGATGCTCGAGCACACCATTGGAAGGGAAGAATCATGGAGTTTAATCAAACACAAGATGACAAGAGGATTATGAAGGTGTAGCATGTGTATGTTGCTTCACAATTGAAGCTAGAGACATTCACGGCTCCATCAAGGTTTCCTGCAAATTGTGAGTTTACTCCTCTTTCAAGTGTTTTGGTCGTCTATTTAGTATTTTTGCCTTGTTATTGCTTTTGATGACTGTAAGATTTCCATTGCTTGTTCATGTTTGTAGATGTTTTTCCATCCGATTTTGTAGAGTGGGAGCCAATAGAGTCCTTCACATTTGAGGCCATCCACATTGAGCTTGGCAAGTTTCTCTATGCTGGATCTCTATCCTCTGAGCTTGCCTCACGTGAAATTGTTTCTAATAATAATTCTTATATCACACCTAGGCGAAATGGGTATGGTAATCTTTCTCCGATTCACTTGCCAACCTTGGAAAGTTTGGAATGGCCTAAGCTAGACAGTGCCTTGATCGCAACAACTAGAAGGAGAATCAAGGTGGATATACAACTACCATGAAGTGCACCTATGGTTCCAGAAAAGCCACGGTAACGTGGTTTACGTCTCTTCATGTGTTTGAATTTATATTTGGAGTTTAGAGTGTCTACAAGACACCAACATTGTGGACTTGCAAAGGGGGAAGTGCGATCAATGGATTCCTTTGTAGCTGGATGGGAAACTAAGGTGGTCAACCACCCGTGAGATAGAATCAAGTGCTTTGTAGTTGTTGACAATGTGGTCTTCACATGCCATATTGCAAAGCAAAGCTTGTCAATGGGTCTTTCCCTATAGAAGATGGAAGCTGACGATAGGAGAATGGGAGGCACTAGACTCTGATGTTGCTGCTAGAGAATCAATTGACTTGCAAATATGCCTCCACAATGATGCAATGCACCACATTATAGTGCATAATGACTGGAACTTCAGTCACCTTCGCGAGTATCTTAATCTCAAATATACCTTGCCCAAGCAATATCTCTTTGTAATCAATGAAAAGGTTGTCCGCTCCAAAAAAGAGAAGAGCTTTCCGTGTGAGAACGTTTGGTTTTTGCAATGAATTTTGTAAAAGCTTGTAAGTGATAGGGATTTTTCTCCCATTAATACATACGGTGTTTTGAATCTCGTTTCTGCACATACTTGTTTATTCTCAACTTGTTCAAGTTTTCAATTGAAACGTGCAATTTCTTTGATGTGGAGCACAAATGGTTTCAATGCTTTGTTGCGTGATTTTGTTTAGAATCATAGTTTTAAGTTATTTTGACGTTAATTTCAAGTGATTTTTAAAAAGTGACTTTTGGCATATAAGTGACTTTTTGGGTTTTTAACTTCATTTCTCACATTCACAAAACTGTAGCTCTAAGCTCTCTTCGCATCTTCTTCGCAAAAGAACCCATGGAAACATCTACTGATGCACTTCTCACACGATTAGAAAAGGTAGGACTTGCAGATTGAGCACATGAATTATTCAGTGTGTTTGAGGGGACAATTGACATTCAGGCCATTTCCAAACTTCATGTAGAGGCATTCAAAACCTTTGTTGACTACATTGTGCAACACATGGAAGAATATGCCATAATCTTTGAGGGATCCGACATGACGTGGTTGTCAGTGGATTTCATCAAGAATCTCAATGTGGACAACAAAAACTTTCTCTTTTCCTTGTTGAGGTTTATTAAAGGACTCATGGAATGGGACTACAGGATAGAGGATGAAGATGATCTTATAGATTTGGGCATGGGGTGCATAGGAACCCAACTCATTTCTTGGGACATGGTTTTTGTCTTACTTGTGCTTGAGGGCATGGATAAGGAAAAATAAAAGGAAAAGGTCAACCAAAGACCACCTGTGACCATTGTGGAGGAATCAAATGAAGTTATCAAAGAGATTGATGAGTAGACTGAAGAATCTTTGGCACTCCTACTCTTGCAAGATCCCAGCTCCACTAAGGAGGAATATCAGATGTTAGAGGAAGATGAGGTGACGGAGGAGGTTCCATGATGTAATATCCAAATCAGAACAAAATAATTATTTTTGTCAACGATTTTTGTCAACATTTGGTACTTTTTTTTTTGATTCATATTGTCTAATAATATCTATTCCCCAAAACATGCACATAACCTCAAACATGCAGTCACCCATTGGCCGAGGGGCACATCTCGGTGATTTTTTTGCAAAACCAGGTGACAGGGAGGGGGGGCACGGGGTCAACTGGACCATTGATGAGCACGGTGGCACCCGACGGGGTCTGATGGGGTGACATAGTTTCTCTTAGTGCGCCGTGGTGCACATGGGCATTTTTTGCCCAATCTGACCCCTTTGGGCGCCGTAGTGCTCATCTCGATGGTCCGTTTGACACTATACACTCCCCCCCCCCGTCACCTGATTTTGCAAAAAACTCACCAAGATGTGCCCCCGACCGATGGGTGCATGCATATTTGAGGTTCTGTGCATGTCAAAACCGCTGAACAAGCTGAGTGCTGTGGTGGTCAACTTAAATTTAACATACCGAACAATTCAAATACTTATAAAAAACAATGTACAAAATCAAGTTGAACAATTGCACGAAATAGTAGAAATTTGACATTTAATATTATATCAAAGATTACAAATCTCATCAAGAGAGAGTATATGGGATAAACTATTTTTTATGAAGGCATCCTTTATTTCGTACATTGATTGTTAAAGCTAAATTCGTGTTTTTCAATGTTACACGCTTAGCATGCACCATACAGGAAACACCATACTGAAACAACTGCACCAAAATGTCTTCGGTGGAATCTTGTAGGACCAATAAAGCTGCACATCGTATACATGTAACAAAGTCGCTATGTTCGTCGATTATCTCTCTCACCACTCAAGAGAAGGCCGCTTTGGGTATGATTGACCCAATGCTCTTTTGATATTTTCTAATCTCCTGTAAAGAAACTGTGCCTGGCTTCTATCTCCGCTTTTTTTGTGTTGTTGGTGGTGGTGGAGAAGCCACCTGCCTGGCCCATTGAGGAGGATCATCTTTATACTTTTTCCTCCTCTCCTATTGGGCCTGTAATTCTTCAGGCATCACCTTGTCCTTTTTTTTGCTTTGCACATTGCTTGGCTCTTTGAGGTATTTTTGAAGGCCTTGAGCTCCCAGCCTTTTGTTTTTGGGTGGCTTGAGCTCTATTCTCTTCGTCCTTTCTCTCTGTCTCTTCTCATGCTTGTACGTTTTCCAAATGAGCTCTCTCGGCCTCGACTCTCTACCATTCCTCTTGCTCTCTCTCTCTACTTTTCTCTTCTTGCACTCTTTGTGCTTCCTTCTTAGCTTCCTCTTTCTTATCAATCTCCTTCATTCTTTTCCTTCTCTTGGCCTCCCGTGCTTTAGAAACCAAGTCGGATGGTGATACCTTGATAACTCTTTGTTTGATTCGAGGTGGAAATCTTGGCGACGTGGTTTCTGTGGTGGCCTAAGCACCGGTTGCTGTGACAGCAGGCGAGGGCTCCGAATTTTGAAGTACACCTCCGTATTCATCTTCTGTTCCTCTTGTTTCTTGCGTGGCTCTATGTAGAGATGAAACTGGTGGGGGATCTGGCAGAGGTGTGTGGTTGGCATGGATTAATGGTAAGAGATCTCCAACAATATGTCTCATGGTGTCTAAATAATCTGGATTTGATCATTGGGAAGGCTGTTGGGCGCTGAAGTGGGTTGGGATCCTGGATTATCTACTTGTGGTTGGGAATGTGGATTTGAAGCCATACATTTTGCATAGGATTCTGGCTGCAAAGTTTCTATGGTGTGAGTGGCTGTGGTGGTATTGATGTGCGTAGTGCCAGTCCTCTCGTGTGAATCGTACATGTGGTGCAAGATATGAGTGCATGCACGTTTATGCTCGAGAGGATCTTTTAGAATGTGCAAACAAGAAATGAACTTCAAGTTGTGAGTTTTGATTTATACAATACTAAAATCGTAAAAAAGAACTTAAAAACTCAATAATACTAATAAAAACTCCAAAATAGATGAAATTTGACGCATGGAACTACTGATTGGGGAGTCTACAAATCACGTGGCATTACAATGCATATTTACAATAGAGGTGGTTAGTGTCAAAAATTTATTGGTTTTCACCCAACACCTGCCATTTTGTTGCCTTGTCTCCACCCATTGCTAGAATCCTTCTTTTGCACTAGAAGCATGATATGATTGTGATCGCCTCAGGCTAACTACTTCTCTATTCTGCATTTCAAACTTCTTTGCACTCTAGTCTTCTTCCTTTCTCTCCCCGCTAAAACTTTGTAGAACCAATTGAACATTTTGTGTATGGCATTGCTCTTTTTTCTCCACCTCCATGCCGTGTATTTTTAAAATACACTTCTTTTTCTTGATAGTGTGAGCGCTTCATTCCTTGGCTACTCTAGATACCCAATGAACCAAATATGTCAAGAAAAAATGAGCTATGAGCATAATTAATGTGCTGAAAAAATAATAAAACTTTAGTTCAAACACTGATGTGTTTTGACTGTAAAGACAAAGTGTTCAACTCACCATGTAATGTGTTATGCATGTGCGTCTCCCCCTAAGCATCCACCATTTGCACTGTGAAACTATTGATTACAAACTTTAAGGTGGATATCTCAGTACACGTTAGCTTTGCCTTTTCAAGAAAATAAATAATATCATCTACAGACTGCTACACACGAGCATGCTTAATTCCTAGGGTTGCTTCATTACCTCTGTATAGGTGGTAATGTGATACACCTTTTTCCATAATTGAAACTCATTCGAACTTTGGGAGTCAGAATAGTCTGAAAGCAAATGCCTAGCTTTACTACCACCCATACATATTTTATTAGGACGATCCTGTGTACTTCCAGATGCCTTCTTGTCCTTTGATAACTCTATCGCACCCCCATTTATACCAACACTTGATATAATAGATTTGAGTTCTCTGATACACTCTTTTATTCTTTCTACAGGCTCCATATTCCAAGCATAATTAATATGGAGCATAAGCAGTTGGTCAAGAATTCATAGACAGGCATGAAGAGTACACACATGTACATTTATTAGAGGAATCAATAGAATAGGATTCCACTTTGGATCGTCCATGTCTCGATTAAGGGGTACACTGGTCAAAACTGAGGATACCTTGAAACCATTGTTGTAGTGCTTTACCCACTATTTGTGTAGTGGGCACACCTTTCACAAAGTTGACTGCATCTTTACCCCACCCTTACCCTTTCCGCCCTTTGACTTGCTGGCCTTTCAACCCTTGCACACAGTTCCTAATGAGATTTTAGTATGTCAACAATAAATGCATGGAAAGAGGGTCATTACACCTTGCTTTCACCCTAACATACACTTGAGAGTTTTCAAGTCTCTTGCCGAATGCCACTCCACTTGGAACGTACCCAAACCTGAAACTTGCAAATGTTGTCCATCTTGTTGTTGCCAAATGACATCAACGATTGGGGTGTGATTAAAATACCATTTGAGAGACTCATGTGTCTCTTGTAGGAGATAAAAAGCTGCGAGTCACCAAATATTCTTCTTGGATTGAACACCTAAACATGTGTTTCCATTCTCATTGGCATTTATCTCAACATCGACGCCCACCAAGGCTCTGATCATAAGCATAACGCTTACCCTTTCAATCCATTGACCTTTGACAATCTGGCACTCATCAACCTTCATCACAAATATAACTTTGCCATCACACTCTTTTTGTGTCAACCCATAATATTTGATCATTGACTACTTGACCTTTAACAAGTCAACATAGAAATTATTGAACTTGTTTTGTAACGGAAGGATTTTCTCTCTTCTAATGGGAGGGCATCCTCCACATATTTAAATCCACCCAATAAGCTTGCAACATTAGTATTGGCGCACCTTTTCGCAACACTGACACTATAAGGTGTTGGAAGCAACCTAAACAAACCTTTTTCTCTGTGACCTAGTGTGACAAGTCTATACAAAGCTTTGTATGATTTGTTAGTTAATTAAGAAAAATTAGAGAGAATGTGTAATGGTGATTGCTACAAGCAAGTGAAAGTGGCTATGGAGGAAAGAAGTGGGGAGTACTCAAAGATAGGAGAAAAGGATTATGTTGTGGAGGGAAGAAAGAGAGGGACTGCAACTCAATCTCCTTTGAATTCAAATTGTTGATCATGAGTGTAGAGAGAGAAATACTACTGCACACAGAGGTAATGGAGTTTTCCATTGCTCTCAGTTGGAGCCGGAGTGGGAGAAGCATGAGGGGAGAGAGAGAGAGAGAGTGGGAGATAGAAAGACACTAAAGGAAGAAAGAGTGGGAGAGAGGACATATTTGCAACCTTTCAGAGGATCTTTACTCTGTCAAAAAGAGGCAGCAAAGAATGTTCCTTAATGATTGGGAGGGGAAGTGACAAGAGAGAAAAGGGGGGAAAAGAAAGAGAGAGAGTTGGCTGACGTTTGTGAGAGAGAATGCAGTGGGAGAATATGGAAAATCTGATTTTCTGGTAGGGGAGCTAACAATTGCCTCCTTCAATGAGATCTAAGTAAGAGAGAATGTTTTATATGCTAGAGAGAGAAGAGGGGTGGGAAAAACAAAATTTAAAATTCATTTATCCACCTATCTTTTGGGCTACTAAATAGACTATTTTCAAATACAAAATATGGAAATGGCTTAAAAACAAATCTAAGCATAGGCCTTTTTTTGCCTTTTTTTTAGGCTTGATCAAACTTGGCTTAAGCTTTAAGCATTCTCTTAAATTGCCAAAAAAAGAGGCCCTCCTATACCCCATTCACTTCCTAATGCCTTGATAACATCAAAAAGTGTAGGTAATCTTATTTCTAAAGAATCTAAATAGAAATTATGATTAGTGATTAAGCATATAATGATGATCAATCTAGCATAGATAAGAGATAGAGATTAGGGTTCTCTGATACCAATTGAAAGGTTATGGTGGATCGCGTAATAAGCCATTCATGTTGGAAATGAATATAGTGATTTCATTAGCCCGCATTGTGAATACAAAAGGTTTCTTTATACAAACTTGTCACATGGACCTTGACTTCTATGGATGCTTCTCACACATAGAAAGCCCACTAATAGTTTTTTTCTTACAACATGGGCTTATGCATCAATAATTTGAGAAACCCTCTTTGTCCATATGATACTCCTCCTGAGATATCGATTCCTATTAACAAAAAATGAGAAGGCATGAAAGGCTTGAGGATTTGTCATCTTTTACACGTCTAAAACGTGTGGGCAGAATGATTAAAATACCCCACTACTTGGCAGATACAACTTGTAGTTATATGTTTTCACCTACAGGTGGTAGCCCCCACGAAAAACATATTCTGGTTCATCCTGGTTGAGACGTGGCTCCAATCCGCCACCACCTTTTTCAGGCATAGGGGACATGGCTTTAAAAGAAGCCATCTTTTCGGACTTGGTGCAAGCAGAGACATACTACCTATAGGTGCCTGTCCATGATATTAATACTCTTGGTTTCACAAAGAAGCTATTGGGTCCTTTTTCCTACATTCAACATAACCCAATAACCATGGAGAGCACTACTCAAGTGCCAACTTCCTACTATAAGGACTTTAATTTGCATGGTGTTTATGGTTGACATCTATAATAGGTGGGTTTCTTTTGTGACACATGCCTTCCATTGACTAATATACTTTTCATTTGTTGGCTGCGATAGTGATTGGTATAGAGGAAACCCTTACCTAAATGCTTCTACAACGTGATATCTCTTTGGTTTGTTGATGGCATGCCTATGTATCATGATCAATATTTAAAGCTTGTTTATTTCCATAAACCAGAAATGGTATTCTTTTTGCCATATGTTGCCTACATGAAGAGCCTTGGTCGCATGTAACCTACACACATACACTCGTGGTGATAGTAACAGTTTTTAATTACCTATCATCTTTAATATACGATCCCTTCTCTCTCAGATCATTCAGTATATTTGTCTATAGATAAGCTCAGGTGGATGGGGTGTTGCACTTGTAGCTCTAGGCTATGATGGTAGCTTACCGGCTCCTGCCTCTATTGTGCAAGGCCTACGTCTTTGCATCAAGGACCCCTCTTTCCATAAAATCTTGATGGATGCAGATAAAGCTACTTTGTCTTTGGATGACTCTACAGATCTGTTGGTGCTTGCTCAATTGGATATCCCGTCTTGGTTCAATATATATGCATTCCATTGGCTAGAGAAGGTACTGTTGCTACTGTTTCACGACTCATGGATATTGTTGCTAATCTTGGGAATATTCAAGATGATGATGGAAGGGAACTCCGTGAATGGCTTGAGAACTCCCCTCATATTATGAGCAAGTTTATGGATATGCATGGCAAGAAGTTGCATAATGATCCCCTTATCAAACAGAGGAAGAAGCACCTAGTCTAAGGAGCCCCATCCTTGTCTATCTCACCTCCACTTGACCCTTCAAACCGGCTGATCCCTGATGGTCTTGATGAAGAATAAGTAGCTATCACAACACAAAATTTCTCCATGAATAGCCCCTCACTTGGTATTGCTATAAAGCCCTTTGAAACCTACACAGATCCGTATATCCCTGCTTGTCTAGTGGAGGTTTACTTGAGTGATTCTAATCACAAACCATGGACCCTTGGTATATTTTCCCTCCAAGATCCTTTAACTGAAGGGCTATTGCTCATGCTCACTAATGATAGGGATAAGGAGGCTATGACAATTGGCCTGCAAAAAATTTTATAAAATAACTGCTCCACCATTATTGAATCTTAATTAATGGCCTTCCCATTTTCTATGAGCACTTTTGAAACTCAAAGATGTAATGCGTCATTGGGATGTCTTCTCGGGGTCAAAGGGATAATCAATACTTTTGGTCGGGATCCTAACTATACCACCGAGCTTTGGAATGTGCATCAGCATTAAGTGTGGATGTGACCATGTTTTGTGGATGATCTTACATAACCATTTGGTATTCTTTCTTGCCACTTCTCTTAATAAATCCATGTTAACTTTGTTAAGATGGATTTCTACTAAATCTCAAGAGGCTATTAAGGCCCTATTAATCCATGTCTTCTACCATGATAAGCTTAAGGATGCAATTAAACAGGTGATGTTGTTCGGGTAGCTGCATGCTTCCAAGAGTACCCTTTCTAAGGTAGATGTCTTCATCATAAAATCTATTCCCCCCTCAGCAAAGATATGTTGCATGATGGAAGGACTCCTAAGCAGGCCCTAGGTGAGTTTAAAAAATGTAATCGTGGTAGGGGAAGCATATGGCCTCTAATAGGATGGATCATTCTACTCCTCCCCCTAATCCAAATTGGAATAGGACATCCCAGTTGATTTTGCAGGTAGTTGTATGACCCCTACAACCTCTTATACCCCTATCTTTTGGGACATCCATCTGCTAGCTCTAATGGGCGTGTACTACAAGCCTTTAACCGAAGTTGCCTCCCTAGTGCTAAATCACTTCTCTATAACTAATAATTACCTACTGGATGATAATATTTAGCCCCCATGCAAAAAAAAAGGATCGATTGTTCATTAATGTTTTGTATTGTAACTCTCTGATGGAGTTACCCAATCTCAGAACTTTTTTTGAGGTGTTCTTTTTTGGACTTTGTTTTGTCCCCATCTTGGGAGAAGTGTATGTTCACATGGAGCTTTAAACATTCCATAAAGTTTTTACTTTAGAATCAGAAGCATGTTTTCACTACTACCTCTGAACTTTCTCCTTGTTCGTGTACCCTGGTTGATCTTGGGTTTGTGCCTAATCTTGGTCATGTATTGATAGGAGTAGAACATCTACTAGTTCCTCCCAAGGTTAAGCAAGTACTCATGTTTGGGTTAAATCACATACCTTCTTGCACCCCTAATCTGCATGAGCCATATGAAGAGATTTTGTCAGTTCTTGTAAGACTTTTCACTGAAGAAATTATCTTCTTACCCCCTTGGCGTGACATCGACTCCGTTAGGCTAGATTTTTATGATCACTATCTTGGCTGATTGCCTCATAAATTTGGTTATACTCCTAACTTGGATATGATGTCATCTTTAATACTCTCAAGAATCGATGTCTTATTACATCCATTTCCCCTAACAACCCACTTTTTATTTGTAAATCACTTAAACAGATGGAAATTCAGCAAAGACTCACTAGCAATGACTTCACCCTTTACCCAAAAGACCCTTCTGAGATTGTATGGGATATGCTTAAGAGAATGAATATACTCTCCTTAGCACCTCTACACTTCCTAATGGCATCTTTTAAAGTACACAAAAATAGTTTTAGATGGATAACTTGTGGTGCTTCAAGTATGTGCTCGGAGGCTTCCTTACTTATGGCCTGCTTGTTAAAACCTTACCTCCCAAAGCTTAAACAAAGAGCGAGGTTCTTTAGCCAAAAAGATTTTCTTTGCCATAATTTGAAAATCCATTCATGGTCAATTATTGAATCTATCTATGATTGTGTACTTAACCTGCCAAAAGATCCTTACTCCTACTCAGCAGACTTCAAAAAATTATGAGAACATCCCTCATAATGGAAAGATGGGAGTAATTTCACTTATCAATAATTTCATTACTTGTGCTTTCCAAAATGTTGATGCTCCCTTCATTTCTTTCCAGAATTTTCTAGCTTTGTGTTAAGAGAGGCCATGGTCAAAAACCAAATACAACAATGGGCTTTCCTTCTCTATCAATGACGTGATTAATATCAATATTTGTCTAATTAACCATATGTATATTGATTAATATCAATATTTGTTTAATTAACCATATGTATATTCAATGCTATAAAAAATTCTACCAGCAAACTAATGGAACTCCTATGGGGCTTGCATGTTCACCTATCTGGTGTAATCTTTATTTACATGCGTTGGAGCACAATTACTATGAGAAGATGATGTTGTCTCCTACCTCTAGGGTAAGATTAATCGAGCTGGCCACTCCTTTTAGGTATTTTTGATGATATTATATGGATAGATTGTCAAAATCCTTAACCGTTTCTAGCTAAGGAAGGTATCTACCCACCAGAGCTCACCATTGAAGGTAAAAAAGCATTGGAAACCACTTTCCTAAATCTTTTCATTTCCATAATTGATGAAAAGATCCACAACTCTTTGGCTAAAAAGCATACACTCCTTCAATTTACTCCTATAAAGTATATGCACATGGCTAGCAATAGACCTAGCAACTGGGCCCACAAAGTCATCCTGTCACAACTAAAACCTATTTTGTTCTACAACTTTTATACCTTAAAAGCTTGTAATGACATCCATCATCTACTAGTTTCTTTTTGTGGAAATGGGTTTGAAAAAGCAAAATTATGGAGATTGATCAAGTAGACCCTATTGGGATATTGTTCCTCCAATTTTACTTGTGATTGCAAGGTACTCTTGCACCATTTGTCTCACAATGATGGGAAATAGGACCCCCAAGAGAGGGGACAGAGACATACTACCTACATGTGCTCGTGCATGATAGCAATAGTCTTGGTTTCACAGACAAGATATTGGGTCCTTTTTCCTACATTCAGCATAACCTAACAGCCATGAAGAACACTACTCAAGTGCCAGCTTCCTACTAAAATGATGTTAATTTTCATGGTGTTTATGGTCGACATCTATAACATGTGGGCTTCTTTTGTGACACCTATCTTTCATTGACTAACATACTTTTCATTTTCTAGCTGTGATGGTGACAGGTATAGAGGAGACCCTTACCCTAAATGCTTTTGCAAATTGATCTCTCTATGGTTTGGTGATGGCATGCCTATGTATCATGATCAATATTTAAAGTGTTTGTCTTCCAATAAACTAGAAATGGTATTCTTTTTTCCATATGTTTCCTACATGAAAAGACGTGGTCTCTTGTAACCTACACACACATATTCCACATGAATTCTAAGCTAGGGTTTTTTCCCACAAGTGTGAGGTGCTACAATTCCCAAACCCCGAGAGAGAGAGAGAGAGAGAGAGAGAGAGAGAGAGAGAGAGAGAGAGAGAGAGAGAGAGAGAGAGAGACGAGGGACTCTATGAAGGCAGTGAAGCACAAAGTGAATAGGTAGGGTAGGGTAGCAATGAACTCAAAGTTAAGCATGCCCCCCCCCCCCCCCCCCCGCGCCCTCTCTCTCTCTCTCTCTCTCTCTCTCTCTCGTGTTAACAACATTGCATGGGCCACTCACACCTTATCCTCTCTAGATTATCCTTACCCTATTTGGTTGATGCAACTAATGGGTGCCCTCCTAGCTGATCACACCTTGTCCAAGCTGCAAAATTTGATGTTATCTATCCTTATTTTTTCCAAAAAGCATTGTAGTTGAGCTGAATGTTGTATACTCTAGAGTTATATTCCTTTGTCATGAGTCTAAAGCAATGTGAGCCGGCCATAGGCCATTTGTAAGGACCTAGATATAAATCTCAATAGCTTTAGCTTTAAACACATCATTGTTACATTATCTTGCATTTTGAAGAGCTTTTGTACGTAGGACTATGAGTGACTACTTGGCTACAAATTGTAATCAAATTTTCTCATGATTTGATAATTCAAATTTGATTCCAAAAGCTACATACAAGCAAGTAGTGACCTTTGCAAACTTTTGCAGCTTTGCAAGTACTTATTCAAATTTTTTCAAAACACCCCATTTATGAAGGGTGATGCTTTTGGCAAGCTTTGGTGGTTTTGTTGTTGACAAGATAATAAGCGCACAAGTTCAAGGTTATGGTTCGTGGTTTCCATAGAGGCAATGAATAGACATGTTTAAAAAGCCAAGGAATATTTGCAACACTCTTGAACACATTGACAGTAACAAGTATAGAGATTATTTGTTTCAACAACCTTACCCAAATCGAAAGGTTCCTACAACAACCCAGTCCATCAACGTCTGCAAAGTTCTGAAGTCTTTTACCTATTCAGTACATAACTTTCTTCAAGGTTTGTCTCTTTTCAACACAATTACATATTTTTTGTCAAAAGCCTTGTTTTAGCTTATCGGTTGTTAGTTACTCCCATGACAAAATTGTAAGGGTTATAGACTACCACATATAAGAGGTAAGAACTCCCAAAAAACATATGTTCTTGGCCTATTGTCCGCTTCCCAAGGTTTGGTAGTAAACCAAAAACTCCATTTTGGTAAGCTAAATTTTTGGCCTACACCCTATGTGTTTAAGGGAAGGGGCGGGGGGGCGGGGGGGGGGGGCTGGTTCATTATCATAGCACCAAGTTATGGGTGTACCAAAAACCCTCTAGTTGTGAGAGAACCTAAAACTCATAGTTAAAGAGTAAACCTAAAACTCTTATGTCATGAGAATGATCAGTCTAGTTCAAGCTTGACGGGGGGATTGTTGCGTTCAAGCCCAATTACTTGTGGAAAACTCCCCAATAGTAGGCAATGCACCTCTAGTTTGCATGCAATTTTGCATGGTTAGATTCCTTTATATATATGTAAGGCTTTTTACAAAATCAATACAAAAACATCGTATGTTCTCTATCCTATTGTGTCAACGCTCTCTCTCTCTCTCTCTCTCTCTCTCTCTCTCTCTCTCTCTCTCTCTCTCTCTGTGCCACGTCAACAAAAACATCGTTTCGTAAAATTTCTTAGAAATTTGATCGAAATAAACATTTTGATCGAAATATAGTCCTCTATATATGTGAAACCGACTGTTTTCCTCATTCTATTTGAGCTTTCTTTTTCTCTGTGAAAAGAGTGCATCAAGCTTATCTTTAGGTGAGCTTTAAAACATTAAAAAAAACATCAAAAAAATTTATTTATAAATTTTGTAATCAATTATTAATTTAATTATAAAGTTAGAGCTTAGGGTAAAAAGTTAGTTTGATTAAATCTAGATTTTAGTGCTTTTTTAAGGTTATGGAGTTTTGAGTTTAAAATCTACTTGCTTTGTGTGGAGTATTTCTCACAGTTGTAGGTAGATTAACTAGAGTAGTTAGTGATTGCTTGCCTTATGTAGAGGAAACTCACACTTGGAAGTGATTTAGGATAGTTAAAGTTAGCAACAACTACTTGCTTTGTGTTGAACTATGTTCACACGTAGATGTAACTTAAGTTAGATAGTTAATGTTAGTAGTTAATTGCTTTGTGTTGAACTATGCTCACACCTAGAAATAACTTAGGCTAAATTTAACTAATGGTTGTCTATCATGTGTAGAGTAATACTCACACTGGAGGCAATTTATGAAGATTAAATAATAATCTCTTGCTTTGTATAGAGGTATTCTCACACCTGGAACAGATTTAGATAAATAGTGAATTATGATTTCCTACCATGTGTAGAGTTACACTCACACTTGGAGGTAATTTAGGTAGGATATTTGAAGATATCTTGCTTTGTGTAGAGTTTGCTCACACTTGGCAGTTATTGAGATAGATTAAGTGATTTTTTATCATGATCCGGTATAGAGTGAAAGCTCACACTTGAAAAAAAAGGGTATTTTTGGTATTTAGAATTTAAAGAGGTTGAAGATCTATGTTTTTTTGAAAATGATAGCAAATATAGTAATGTAAATGGTATGAGAGTTTGATTTTAGATGTGTATTTAGTAAATAGTGTTGTTTGAGTCTGCAGATCTCAAGAAGATGGTGAAAGGATATGAGTGGAGTTACGTAGAGAAATTGGTTAGTGGAAAGACTACATCAAAGTTGAGGTGGAAGTCTCTTATAGCCACGATTTTAGCAAAAATTCACACAGGATAAAAGAACACGTGTTCGAAATTCCTAGAAATGTGGCAGCTTGCAAAACCCCCCCTAGAGGTATGGAAGAAAAATTTCCTGAGTGGGTGCTCAAGGCAAAGGGAGTACAACTTGAGGGGAAAAAAAGGGTGGTCTCAAAATGATGGCTCCATCTATGGCTAGGGGATGTGGAGATGAAACTCGAGAATGACCAAAACCCTCCATCGACCCCTGCTTATAATTAAGGAGGGTATTATTCACTGTTTGATGGGGCTTGTAGCTCTATTCTCACTGCAAGCTCTACGAACATAAGCCAAAGTGAAGCATGGAATGGAGGAGAACCGGCACGAAGTGGTTCTACTTTGCATTAGGAATTTGATAAACGATAGATGCTTGAACTCCATCTTAAGTGGTTCTACTTTGCATTAGGAATTTGACAAACAATGGATGCTTGAACTCCATCTCAAGTGGACAAGAATTTGTTACATGTAGAATTCCTTTTAATGTCATTCAAAATCTTATCTTCAAAGACTCGATGAGAAAAACAAAGAAGGTTTTTGTGGTACTTGATTATAATAAGATGTGTACAGAATATTAGATAAAGTGAAAGCTACACTAGAGAATAGTTTAAAGCGCACAAGTCTTGATTATGTGACATAGGATGGATGCACAATCACTCTAGGTGGCTGGACAAATTGTTAGAAGAAAACAATGATTAATGTAATTTTGATTTGTCCAAGAGGATCCATCTTTCTTGAAGAGATCAACACATCCTTGAAAGAGAAAACTAGTGGATATCTTGCCGATGTATATGAGCGTTCAATCAAAAGAGCAAGGGGTCCTAAAAATGTGACAACCATTGTCATAGATAATGCATCTAGCTACAAAGAAGCTAGAAAATAAATTGAAGAAAAGTATCTAGAGATAACATGGGCTCCATGTGCTGCCCACACTTTGAATCTACTATTGAAGGACTTTGGAAAAGTTCCTTCTATTAAGAAAAATCCTCTAGATGCAAACCATTGGTGAAGTTTAAAGAGAGGATTTATTTTCTTACGCTCTGTTTAGAACAAAGTCCCCAACCAAAAATTTACAATTTTTTTGGGTTACCCGTTTTGCGATAGCGTATTACGTTCTCTCTCCACTACAACATGTTAAAGTAGCCCTTGTTGAAATGCTGGCAAAAAGAAGATGGGACATTTGTCTTGATAAATATCCCAAGTATGAGCCTGCTACTTCCAAATGCTACCAGCTTGTAAGCTCTCCTATTGTTTGAGAAATATAAATAAAATTGCTATTCTCATAGCGTCCTTCATTCACCTGATACAATTAGTGGACAAAGAAGCATCTATATTTGGAGTTGTGTACGGGTACATGCATGAACACTTTTGCAAGTTAAAACACTGTACATCTTATTCAAGAAAGGATAGAGCCATGATGATGTTGTTTGTAAAAAGATGATGGGAGTAGCTGCATACTCCTTTACATGGAGCAAGATTCATCTTAGATTCCAAGTTCCAGATGCACGATCAATCTTCAAAAAATGAAGTGATTAGTGATTTCAAGAAAGTGTGTGCCCAAATATTAGTCAATGTGGATGGACATGAGGCACTGCTTAGGACACTGCTTGATCAAGTGATCATTAGCTTTACAATAATGGTAATGCATGTTTATTTTGCCTGTATTGTTAGTGCCTGATGTGTCAGGGACCTTACTTTTTGATTTTAACTAAGGTCTCAACGTTAAAACCTTAGGGGCATGTTTACACAAGTACCTTTATTTAAGTAGTTTAAAATACCCAATATGTTTGATGGCATTGTGAGCGGGATGAAAACACACACAGCGCCTCTATAACGACCCGACACACACTCTTAGGAAGATACACACACACACACACTATGGGGCACCACTCGGCTTAGACAACACTCCTTGCCGAGACAGGGAACACACCTCTGGAGTGAGAGGAGAGAGACTATCCACTTGCCCACTCCACACAGACACAGACACACACACACACACACACACACACACACACACACACAAAACTCAGCTTAAAAGAGGATAATTTTTGTTGTTTAGATACAATTGAGCTTGGGCCAACACCAATGGGGCAAACAGCTCACACAATATGGGTAAAAGATACCAGATACAATCACAAACTGGAGCAGAAACTTCGCTCATAGGAGAAACTTACACAGCCAAAACAACAGAAAAAGAGGGAGGAATTTGGCAAAATGGACAGCGCCATCGCGTCCGGAACGGCCCAAAACCCTAGTCTACAATGTCAAAGTGCTCAAATCCGGAGCAGTTTACGGCCAAAACAGGCTCCAAAATGAGCAAAAACACAGCTGCGGCTGTTCGTCCTCTCTTCTCCACGTTTTTTCTGGTCTTCTCTCTGTTTCTTCAGTTCCCACACTTAGCTTTAATAGTTGGGCACCCGTGGCCTTTTAGATGACCTCAAACGGACCCTGAACAGGCCAAAAACTGATCTCGCAGTGCATAGTTGTCACCTTTTTGCATCATTTGCACACCTAGCACTCAGTTTTTTTCCAATAATGCATCTCGCCACCACGTGAAGTGGCCCCAAAAAGTGGTCCTCATGATGACCTTTCTGCATAAGTATCACAAGAAAACACCCACGTCGTGTCCGTACTTCTCCGCGTGCAAGTGCTGACCCCATTCGACGTCCTGACGCCACTAGATGCCATCTGACGCACCTGCTTACCTCATGTCGTTGGCCCGTGCGTAGCTTCCTCGAGAAGTTTTACACGCTAGCAACTCCTCATTATTATAGAAAAAACACACTGGTACTAGTAATAGTGAAAATCGATGCACTATGTACACCATATCCTACCTGTACACATGTGGGCCCCACGTAACCACCTGGCTATGGAAATTGGGCAATCCTTTATTCAATGCACCATGCATGGATATGTACATATATGCAATTCCTTGCTCCAAAAAACTCCTGACATAATTTGCCCACCCCCTAGCCTGCTAGAGCATTCATGCTTAGCAGTAGCACTAGTAGATGCTCATTCCACCTGGATCAAAAGGCCAAAGGCATATCGCCTGATTCACAAGAAGCATCATAACACCACACCTACATTTGTCAACAATCAACCAAAATGCACCATAGGCATATCCAACTAACACATCCGCCCTGTCTGGAGTTCCAAAAGCATAAATATTTCATGCCACATTCAACCCAACCGATAGAGACAACTCAAGTGACTCATCACCTAGCATCTTGGCTTCACCAGCCATAGCAACAACCTGCAAATCATGCACCCAAGTAGCTAAAAGCATTGTGTGAAGGTAAAGTTGTTGATATCCAAAGCACAAAAGTATCCCCGCAGCACACATATCCCTAGCATAGGCATCCACATAGCTGAGATTGGTGGACTCATATATGCCAAACCCCTTCTCATCATCATAAGCATACTCATCATCACAAATAACTTCATCCACATCATAATCATGGCTATCACCACTATCCATAGCTTCTAGAATGGGTTCATCAGTCTCCAAGTATACAGATCCCTGCTCTAAACCACAATCATGCTCACAAATCGATTCAATCACTGCACATACATCAAAATATGGCTTCAAAACAGGCTCCACATCCAACAAATCCACAAAATGGATCTCAACCTTGCCCTCTTCCCTATTTTCCAAGGAACTAGTATCCAAAGATACATGATCATCATCAATAACCTCGACCTCACACTAACACCCAGAATCACAAGGTACACAAGTAGCCAATGCATCCTCTTCAAGACTTTTCAATCCTGTATCCAAAGCATTACTCACCTCTTTAGGCTCTTCCATAAACTTGTCAACCTGCAAGACCTCTTTACGCTTCACAATAGACCTTGGGAAGAAACGAGAAACATCATAGGATAGGCTACTTTTCACCTGCTTAGGCTTAACTTCATCTTCCATGTCAAATCCATCTTGCACATGCATACCTGTACTGATACCATGTTCCTCAAGACGCTTAAACTTCCATTCCTTGTGCTTTGCAATGCATACCGCATCTTCAAAAGACTCGGACGTCTTCAACTCAACCTCAAACCGCAACCAAGGTGACAAACCATCAACAAAATAACTTTTCTTCAATGAACAAGGGGGGTTCTCATCCTTAAGAGCAACACACCAACGAGTCCATAAATCTGTAAAACCTTGTACATAGGTATCAACACCTTGACAAGAACCTTGCTTAAGAGCATTGAGCTCATTCCATACTGCATTTGCATCTTCAAAAACTTGGAAACGCTCTAAAAAAGCTTCTATAAACTTGTCAAGACTCAAACCATAAGAAGAAGCCACTGATTCTTTAGCTTCCAAATCCATTAACCAAACACGGGCCTCATCTTTCAAAAGAAATCCAAATAGCCTCAAAATATTCTCCTCATCACACATATTGTTGCTTATGCATGCCACCTCGACTTGCTCCAGAAAGTCTTCCTCATCTTCACCACTTCTTCCATGAAATTCCGGATAAGAGAAAGCCATGGCTACCCAAGTTACAATGCTTTGATAACCCCTTTGAACACACGTGCAAGAACCCAAAACTTTTGACTACCCAATCCCTAGAAACTTCAATGGAACTTGTCTTTAGATAAGGACAAACACATGCACGTCAAATGAGTTTTCATAGTTGATCATCGGAATTACAACAGGCAAAGGACATTCTAGTATCTCCCTTAATCTTCTTGGCTCGAACATAAAGACTATACGCTGTTGGAAAAAAATCTTCCTGGACACATGAACATTTATATGGATTCTCTGAGTTAAATGAAAAGGAGTGAATTGAGGGCCATTTTGATCATCCATTAAAGCCAACCATGAAGCTCCCAAGAAGACACACCTGACTTATCCTCTGATTTTGCCAAAATTTCAGTAGCATAACAGCATAAATGGCTCAAAAGACCAAGAAACCAGCCATCATAACTTGGAAAAATTTTGACAGAGTTTCCCCAGAAGTAGAGCAGTAGGAACCCAAAATATAGAATGTATATGTATGCATAAACTGTCAACAATAGAACCCGAGCATCAAGTAGGACTAACTAGTACATAGCCTATGGCGAGGTCACGAAAAGGGTGCTTCAGCTACCTGTATCACCGAAAGGATCTCCACATTTGAGAATCCCCCAGCTCAATAAAAACCTCATGCTATCGACCCTCACACGAAGGCTAATGCAAATCGCGTATAGTCAAGTATAAGAAATGACTATCTTCCAGACCAAGTCTCAGAAATGGCTGGGACTGCCAAATACAACCAAGTATGGCTCCACAAATGCGTACAATGGCAGTTTCCACAAGTAACGTACAATCCAGCAGACAATGCGCTCAAATAGGCGCCAAGTGATGCATACCCACAATAACTGCAAGTGACATCACTGCTGGTATATCACTATACTCCAGCTACCTGTACCTGTGTGAATCACATGTAACTATACCTGTCCCTGTAACCTGTAACCTGTAGCCCCGAATCTCAAAGCTTGAAGCTCGAAGCAGAAGGTACTCGAAGAAGATCCTCCGTGGGGGCGCCAAAAGAATGTGAGAGGGATGAAAACACACACAGCGCCTCTATAACGACCCGACACACACTCTTGGAAAGATACACACACACACACACACACACACACACACACACACACACACACACACACACACACACACACACACACACACACACACACACACACACACACACACACACACACACACACACACTATGGGGCACCACTCGGCTTAGACAACACTCCTGGCCGAGACAGAGAACACACCTCTGGAGTGAGAGGGGAGAGACTATCCACTTGCCCACTCCACACAGACACACACACACACACACACACTTACACACACACACACACACACACACACACAAAACTCAGCTCAAAAGAGGATAATTTCTGATGTTTAGATACAATTGAGCTTGGGCCAACACCAATGGGGCAAACAACTCACACAATATGGGTAAAAGATACCAGATACAATCACAAAAACTTCGCTCATAGGAGAAACTTACACAGCCAAAACAACAGAAAAAGAGGGAGGAATTTGGCAAAATGGACAGCGCCATCGTGTCCGGAACAGCCCAAAAACCCAGTCTACAATGTCAAAGTGCTCAAATCCGACCTCGGATGAGCAGTTTACGGCCAAAACAGGCTCCAAAATGAGCAAAAACACAGCTGCGGCTGTTCCTCCTCTCTTCTCCACGTTTTTTCTGGTCTTCTCTCTGTTTTTTTAGTTCCCACACTTAGCTTTATTAGTTGGGCACCCGTGGCCTTTTAGATGACCTCAAACGGACCTCGAAAATGCCAAAAACTGACCTCGCAGTGCATAGTTGTCACCTTTTTGCATCATCCGCACACCTAGCACTTAGTTTTTTTCCAATAATGCATCTTGCCACCACGTGAAGTGTCCCTAAAAAGTGGTCCTCATGATGACCTTTCTACATAAGTATCACAAGAAAACACCCACGTCGTGTCCGTACTTCTCCGCGTGCAAGTGCTGACCCCATTCGATGTCTTGATGCCACTAGATTCCATCTGACGCACCTGCTTACCTCATGTCGTTGGCCTGCGGGTAGCTTCCTTGAGAAGTTTTATGCGCTACCAACTCCTTATTATTATAGAAAAAACACACTGGTACTAGTAATAGTGAAAATCGATGCACTATGTACACCATGTCCTACCTGTACACACGTGGGCCCCACGTAACCACCTGGCTATGGAATTGGGAAATCCTTTATTCGATGCACCATGCATGGATATGTACATATATGAAATTCCTTGCTCCAAAAAACTCCTGACAGTGTGTAGCAATTTTCGGATGTAACCAACCGGCAGTTTGCAATCTTCCTGTAGTCGTATTGCTATCTTGCTCTATAATTCGATGGTGATGATGAATATTGGTGAATGCAGTACTTTCTTATCTTAATTATGGTGATTCTTATTTATGTAATCTACAGATCTGTGATTAAATGTGAAGTTTCCTGTCTCATTTATGTTTTTACTACATATTTCCTGTACTGATTACCTGTTAAGGCTGTGAGCCCCGAACACTTCAAAATTACAATTGCTGGCAAGTTTCAGGTGTTTGCAGGTTCTTGGCAGTTTCTTTACAGTTTCAGTGCGGTCAATTGCAGTTTAGTTCAAGCAATTGTAATTTGCTGTTGCAGGTAGTTTTTGTTTCCTAGAAGTATGCAAGTTATGCAATACACAAATTTATGCAGTTTTCTCAAGGTTATTTCAGTATGCGGTTATTATTGTTCTCTATTTCTTTGATCATTTTGATAAAAGTTTACGGAGTCAATGTCGGCAGTCTCCTCTAGTATGTCATGTCGAAGTTGCAAAAGATTGCATTGCTGCCTTATTGTAATTATTATCATAAGATTTAGGTCTTTGTCCACCACTTCCACGTCTATGACAACATTGTTTACCAAACTTGCTGCCTCTTGATCCATAGGCACATATCAACCTTCAACAATGTGAGAACGCTTGTACCAAAAGGAGATTATTAATGTTTGTGTTGCAAGCATATACTTGACAATGAAAGTGTCAAGAGCAATCTCGCAACATATGCCATCTGTTTCTTTCACATACCACCCTCGATCAAGAAGCTTATCACACAAGAGGGAATCAAATGATTTGCAGAGTAGCATAGTTTTAGCAACATGTACTTTGTAGGGTATGAAATAACTCAACAAAGAGACCAACATGACAAAAATTTGCAAGTTTCACCAACTTAGTGGGTACAGAGTTTCGGAGAGACCTCTGAACATCCCTATAGAGACTACTCCTCAATGCCTCACTCATTGTTGTGTCGGGAACGGACCAATCCACGGAGTTCCAGTTGGTTGGAAGTGGAACCTTCACCAACACTCCTCGCTGATTCCTTTGATTGAGTTGGTAGAAATGGTCATAGAAGAAAATACCCTCGTCTTCGAGGCTTTTGCTAGTTCTGGCAGCATATTGCAAGACTCCAATATGAGCATGGGTCACAGAGATGAGACCTATAATGCACTCTAGTGGCTCCCATTCCTCATATGATGAAGGACAAACATATGTGAATGTAATAGAATAGAAATAAATACAAACATCTGTATAGCCTAATTATATACATGTGATAAGAGAAGAAAAAAACAGATTCACATTTGTAATGTAAGATAACATTTATAGAGGAGTGCTAAATAATTAACTTACAGTTGCACCGTGGATTATGCATCATGGAGACATCGCCGCCATTAGAAATCACATTAGAGTGAGTGTAAACATGTTGAACAAAGACTTCTTTCACAGTCTTACCAACCTCGACTTTGAAATCCGGAACTCTTACTTTCCATGAAAAACAAAAATATGCTTGTTGCTTTCAAGCTTTTTCTCCTTCCTGGCTGCATAAGAACCCAAGAACCTTTTCTTATCCTCTACTCTTGCCACCTATTATCTGTAGTGAGAGAGTTTGAGATTGAGATAGTGCTTATGCTACTACATGGTCTTCTTGGCACACTAATGGTGAGGCTAGTTGGGGACAGTGTAGAGCAACCTCTAGAACTTCTTGGGCAGGTAGAAGACGAAGCCATAGGTAAAATGGAGGGAGAATAAGGTTTTAAAGCCTTTCATAAAGGTAGCGGATATTATCTTTTAATGAAGGGAGAGAGTTAGCTATCAATCAGTAGAGTCAGGTGTCATGAACTTGACGGCTACTAGCAGTGGGCCCTACTTTGTGAGACGAGGAAGTTACCTTACAAAAATGGGATAAAACTCAATATTTTAAAACGCTTTCTTTCATTTTTGTGTTGTTTTCCATGTATTTCTAGGTTACATAAGGTTGTTGCTCATTGGTTGCGCCTTCTTTTCTCTCTCTTCAATAAGGCCCTCCAAATGACCTCCAAAATTTCCTAATGATCCTTGAATATTCGTTTGTTTTTATTAGTGATAGATAAACCTTGGACATGGATAACAACTCGTATAGTCCACCTGTAAAACACATCCAAGGCTAACGTATTTGTTGTCTTGTTTGGATGGATGCAGGGGAGGACACTATCCTTTCTTTGATTTTTTTGGCTTAAAGAAAATGTCTATCCATGATTACACTTGCTCCTACTACTTGGGAAGTATTTCTATTATCAATTTATACTAGAATGAGGCTTTATTCTCATAAGCTATGTACAAAGATAATTCTAATACCGAGTTGTTTTTGTACTAATAATTTCCTTTTCTCTAAAGCAAGTTGTATTTTGAATGCTAAAATTCAATTATGTCTTATTATTTAAGTAAAAAATAACTACACACACACACACACACACACACACACACACACACACACACACACACACACACACATCTATAGTATCCACAAGTCCACATACCCTAGTCTTCTTTTAAGGATTTGAACAATAATAGATATTGAGTGCCAAAAAAAATCCACACACACACACCCACACACGCCTATTTTGTCAAGTCCCATGGTTATCTTGGAAAGCAGTAAACAAGCAGAGAAGACAAAGCTCCAATGTTTCCAATTGTAATTGAGTAATTAATTACTCATCTCTGATCCCTCCGGGGGTTCACTATGTGTAAAACTACCATATCACGTGCGTTCAAGACATGTTTGTAAAACCCCTTATTTGTGAATTTTTTAAGGAATATAATGTACCCTTTTCTTTTAAAATCTGTAAGTTTTTTTCAAATTTGAAAAAATAATGCCCTTCTGTATATATATTTCTGTAAGTTTCAAGAACTTTAAATACCCTTCTGTTGAACTCACGTGATAGGGTACATTTTTATTAGGTGACCTCCCCGGTTCTGATCCAAACTAACTGCTTATGAGCTCATATGAAAGCTCCTGCAATGAGTTACATTTTGATATGTGTATGTAGATGTCGAAGGCTTCTATTTATCCAAATTGCAAGCTCAATGAATAAGCATGTTTATGTACAATGAAAATACTTTAAAAGATAGAAAGTCATAAATCTAATCACACCAAGCATTAGTGATTACACTAAGTGAGGGTGGTGGCTCATTGCGATAAGCGAGAAACATGCCTAGACCATCAGGAAGGGAATGGGGTCTAAGGGGGCCTCTTTGTTTGCCATGGGATTAAAAAGGAGATTATGGAAGGGGCAAATGGGTGGATGCCATGTGGACTGAAATGGTGAGTATGGGAGGGCGTAAAGGTAAGTGTTCAAACTTGTACTCTTTTATAAAATATAAAGATAAAATCTCTTATAAATTCAAAAAACCAAACTTTTCTCTAAATAGTTGAGTAAAAACCAATCCTTTCTCTCTCTAGTGGCTGCTAGATTCTCCCCCCCTCTCCTAAAAGGGGGTCCCTCCAAAAACGTGCTTATCATTCCCTCCCTCTTTCTCTCTCTCTCTCTCTCTCTCTCTCTCTCTCTCTCTCTCTCTCTCTCTCTCTCTCTCTCTACTGTTTCATCTCTCACTTCTCTTCACTTCACCTTGAAAGCTGCTTCTCTTTCCTTCTTTGAAATTTTCCTTCCCAAAAGCTCTATAGCAGAATTTTGAACCTCCTTTCCATCCTGAAGCTTACTGCAATCTTGAGGGCTACATTCTCCTCAAGCTGAAGTTCTCCATTTCTCCATGGGCCTCACTAAACACCTCTAGCTAAAGATGAAGACCTGCAACATATTTTGCTGCTAGATCATCCCTCTTTCTCTCCTAAATAGATTTCCTGCTCCTTCTCCATTAAGATCAAGCTCTCTAGAGATGATCCACTTCCCTCTCAAGCTTTGCAACATTATCTTCCCCATTAAGCCAACAAGCAGGTGGAGCACTATAGCAGTAAGTGGAATCCTTCACCTTTGTGTACCATCAAGAATCTTGCTCGCTATACAACTGAGAACATGGATGTGCAATGTCTAATCATAAGTGTTTTCTGCAAGTTGTGCCACTATTCCCCATGAAATCATCAAGTACTCACCGATCTAGGAGTGTCATTGACTCCTTTTCATGCAACAATATACAAGACGACAATGGGTATTGGGTGACGATGGAGTTCAAACAAATGATATGGGTGACAATGCATCCCAACTCAAAAGGTACACACAAGGTCTCAAGGACACTTGGATGCTCGAGCACACCATTGGAAGGGAAGAATCATGGAGTTTAATCAAACACAAGATGACAAGAGGATTATGAAGGTGTAGCATGTGTATGTTGCTTCACAATTGAAGCTAGAGACATTCACGGCTCCATCAAGGTTTCCTGCAAATTGTGAGTTTACTCCTCTTTCAAGTTTTTTGGTCCTCTATTTAGTATTTTTTCCTTGTTATTGCTTTTGATGCCTGTAAGATTTCCATTGCTTGTTCATGTTTGTAGATGTTTTTTCCATCCTATTTTGTAGAGTGGGAGCCAATAGAGTCCTTCACATTTGAGGCCATCCACATTGAGCTTGGCAAGTTTCTCTATGCTGGCTCTCTATCCTCTGAGCTTGCCTCACGTGAAATTGTTTCTAATAATAATTCTTATATCACACCTAGGCGAAATGGGTATGGTAATCTTTCTCCGATTCACTTGCCAACCTTGAAATGTTTGGAATGGCCTAAGCTAGACAGTGCCTTGATCGCAACAACTAGAAGGAGAATCAAGGTGGATATACAACAACAATGAAGTGCACCTATGGTTCCAACAAAGCCACGGTAACTTCATTTTACACATTCACAAAACTGTAGCTCTAAGCTCTCTTCGCATCTTCTTCGCAAAAGAACCCATGGAAACATCTAGTGATGCACTTCTCACACGATTAGAAAAGGTAGGACTTGCAGATTGAGCACATGAACTATTCAGTGTGTTTGAGGGGACAATTGACATTAAGGCCATTTTCAACCTTCATGTAGAGGCATTCAAAAACTTTGTTGACTACATGGTGCAGCACATGGAAGAATATGCCATAATCTTTGAGGGATCCGACATGACGTGGTTGTCAGTGGATTTCCTCAAGAATCTCAATGCGGCCAACAAAAACATTCTCTTTTCCTTGTTGAGGTTTATTAAAGGACTCATGGAATGGGACTACAGGATAGAGGATGAAGATGATCTTATAGATTTGGGCATGGGGTGCAAAGGAACCCAACTCATTTCTTGGGACATGGTTTTGGCCTTACTTGTGCTTGAGGGCATGGATAAGGAAAAATCAAAGGAATAGGTCAACCAAAGACGACCTGTGACCATTGTGGAGGAATCAAATGAAGTTATCAAAGAGATTGATGAGCAGACTGAAGAATCTTTGGCACTCCTACTCTTGTAAGATCCCAACTCCACTAAGGAGGAATATCAGATGTTAGAGGAAGATGAGGTGATGGAGGAGGTTCCATACCTCCAAATGATCACTTTGCATGCAGTGGTGGTGGATGATTGTCACTTTTTGTTCCTTAACAATTATGCCAAAACATTAGGACTTAGAGAAGCTGAGTTGCACGTAGTGCTTGCTATCTATGCGGGCACTAGTGGAAAGGAAGAGAAAGTCAATTTTCAAATTGAATTTGAAGACCAAGGTCTCCCAGCAAGCCTCTCTTTCCTCCCCAATGGAAACGAACAAAAGTTGGTTCAAACAATAGTAAGTACACTTGTGGAAATCAAATCATGTGCCTCTTTCTATGAACAGACCATAAAGCACTTTTCATCCACACAAACCACTGATCGCGATTGATAGAGATGATCCATATAGCATCGATCTTACAAAGAAAATTTTTGAAGAGAAGGATGAGGAAATTGAGGTAAAAAAATCTTAACTTGGTAGATTTTCTATTATTCCTTGCTACAAGAGTTAAAGTCATTTAAAATGCGTTGCAGGCCGTCATACCATGTTGATAAGTTCTCAATGCGTACCGGAGGTTCATGCAATGTTCCCATGGGTAGGGATAGCTCGCTTTGGCACTACCTAAGCCACTTGGGGCCATCGATTCTCAGATTTGCTCACACAAGGTTCTTCAAGAATGGTTCTGCAGAGCTGCTAAAGTGCACAACATTAAGTGTGCCATACTCGCTGAAGATTCCCTCACCTTAAATGCTCACAAATGTATATTGGTGGACCGAGAGGCAACATTGTATGCCTTTACAGGCAAGCACCTAGGCTCAGTCCTCTCTCACTGCACCTTGAGCCTAGGTCAAGGGTTGACAAACCAAGAGGAAATTATAAAATCCCTTGGCGTCAAGCCAGCCATTCGCCCGGAACCACTACAAGAGGCTATTCATATTAGCGACGCTCACACAGCGACGCTCAAAAAAAAAATTCCCGGCGTCGCTATGAGCGTCGCAAATGTACAAAAAAATTTGCGACGCTCATAGCGACGCCGGCTGGGCTAAAAAAATAACCGAGCGCGCCCAAAAACTCAGATCTCAGATCTGAGTTTTTCGGCGCCCTCAAGCAAGGAGCAGGTAACGCTCTCCCTCTCTCTCTCTCTCTCTCTCTCTCTCTCTCTCTTTTTCTTCTCCACACACACACACACACACACACACACGAGGAGAGGAAGGAGAGCTAGGTATGCTCCTTCCCTCTCCTCATTCTCATGTTCCCTTCCCCTCTTTCTCTCTCCCTCTCTCTCTCTCACACACACACACATAGTGTTTTTGAGAGAGAGAGAGAGAGAGAGAGAGAGAGAGAGAGAGAGAGTACAAACAAAAACAAAAACGCACACACACATACATAAACAAAGAATGCACACACACATTGAGAGAGGAAAAGAGAGAGAGAGCATGCATAAACAAAAAACGCACGCATTGAGAGAGGAAAAGAGAGAGAGAACATGCATAAACAAAAAACGCACACATTGAGAGAGGAAAAGAGAGAGAAAACATGCATACGATCCAAAAAAACGCACACACATTGAGAGAGAAAGAGAGAGAAACTAATTTAACGTCGTAGGAAACTAATTAAAATTAAAAGACCTAAAGATCTAGCCGACGAGGAGTTGAACTCAAGACCTATTATTCAAGAGGGAAATGGCATAATCAATCTATCATACTTGGCATGGGTGATAGAAAGGTTATACCATTTATCTCTTTTTATTGGCACACACATCCACACACGCGCACACACACAAGAAGAAGAGAGTTATAACATCGTAGGAAACTATCTTAAAAGACGTTAAAGATTAGGTTATATGTAGACTTACATTAAATTAGATTTAGGTTTATTTTTAACTAGATTTACGTTTATTTACGCTAGATTTAGATTTACGTTATATTAGATTAGATTTAGGTCTCCATAGACTGCGATGCCTGCATGAAGCGGGTGAAGAAAGCCCTCAATGGAATATAGGGTATTGCTGCCTTCACTCATGGTGGGCTCCGTCGATCCAAAAGTACTGGTGAAATGTCTTCAGAAGATAGGGAAGAAGGTGGATCTTCAGGGCGGCAAGAGTCACTACATCCCCGACACAATGACCATCTAGACAACCTCTAGTCATTCAACAGCAACTTTAAAGTTAGTAACAAGAGCAAGAACGGTCTAAAGGGACAATTGCTGTCGTCAGATGTGGATGGAGATGAGGCAGCGTCACCGCCGGAAGTTAACTCTCACATCTTTAGTGATGAGAATGCCAACTCTTGTCGAGTTATGTGAAAAATTATGTGTTAAATCAGTTTTAAGGTTCTTATAATCCCTGTTAGTTTAGTTCTTTGTTTTTAATATAACATAATTTACGTTAGATTTAGATTTATGTTATATTAGATTAGACTTAGGTTTATTTAGGTTTACCCACACACACACACACACACACACAAGAAGAAGAGAGTTTTAACGTCGTAGGAAACTATCCCAAAAGACGTTAAAGATTAGGTTAGATGTAGACTTACGTTAAATTAGATTTAGGTTTATTTTTAGTTAGATTTACGTTTATTTAGATTTACGCTTATTTACGTTAGATCGAGTCCACGCAAGAATTACTTACGGTTTAGGGTTTAGAGTTAGAAGAACAGTGAAAAGATCTACTGTGAAAAGATGTTAAGATGCTGTGAAGTGCTACAGCTAGAGAAGAGGCAAAGGGGTTTTGTCCACTACATGCAGTATCATGTAGACGTGGGTGTGTAGATTTCTTGTACCCACAAATATAGGTATTGACCAATAAAGACGAGATTATAACCCGGTGGTTCTGATCTCCGTGCACCTCTAGACCGAGGTGTGCGGGGATCGGACATGACTAGAGAATGTGAGGTAAAGAGAGAGAGAGAGAGAGAGAGAGAGAGAGAGAGAGAGAGAGAGAGAGAGAGAGAGAGACGAAGAATGCCAATAGAATATTAAATTTTTTGTCCAGGTTATAAGTTTTTTATCCTCATTATGAGTAGTGACGAGGATGTGGGACCGTCCAACCGAAACACCTATCTCTCAACGAGGGTCTTATGTCCTTGTAATCAATGCAAGCATGCTGTGCGACGGACAAGACGTGTTTCTTTGCAGCACGTTCGCGAATTTGGCGAGTTCGATCCATCTATTATAGATCGAGTTGTTGCCAATTATAACTCGTCGGACTCTGACGCTGGCCAACAAGCAACAATCTTGCAACCCAATAGACGTGTTCGCAGGCGCTTTGGTCAAGCAGCATATGTGAGGCCACAAGATGTAGCCTCTGACAGCTCGGGGGATGATCATGCAGAGCACATTCCCAACGAGGCAATGTTTGAGCCCGAGATTGATGAAATGATCGAGACGATCATGGATTCAGAAAGGCTTATCTATGATGATATGAAAAGTGAAGCCGATACGCCATTGTATAATGGAGCACGTATGTCTAGATTGAAAGCACTCCTGGTTCTTCTCAACATGCAGGCAAAGTTTGGATGGAGTGACACTAGCGTCACAGCTCTTCTCAGGTGATCTATTACAATTAGTTTACTTTAATAAAACTCTAAATGTATAATGATCTGATAGATTTTTACACGATTGTATCATATTTTTATGTTGTGTAGATTGCTGAAAGAGCACATACTACCAACTGACAATGTGATGCCAGATTCCCGAGATGAAGCAAGAAAGATTTTGCGAAACTTGGGGATGGATTACAATTCTATCCACGCTTGTCCTAATGACTGCATTCTTTTCAGAGGGGAATACATAGACATGGAGAAGTGTCCGAAATGTGATTTCGAAAGATATCGAGTAGATCTCCACGGGACAAAAATTCCACAAAAGGTTTTGCGACATTTCCCTCTGCTTCCTCGCATCAAGCATTTCTTCGAATGTAAGTCCATGGCCGCCCTAGCATCATGGCATGAGGAGAATAAATCTTCGGATAGTGTGCTACGAATTCCTGCAGATTGCGTAGCCTGGAAACATATAGATGGAACATGGTCGGATTTTGCCAGGGTAGCTCGAAATTTGCGCTTAGGCCTGGCTATGGATGGCGTAAATCCATTTGGTCAAAGATCAACATCTTATAGTGTATGGCCCGTTGTCATCGTCAACTACAACATTCCCCCGTGGTTGACTACGAAGAAGGGGCACCTATGGCTAAGCTTGATTGTGCCAGGGCGATATAAAGTGGGGAATATGGATGTGTATCTTCGTCCACTATTGGAAGAGCTACAACAATTGTGGATTGGCATAGAGGTGGTGGATATGAGCCGACACACAGGACGACGGAATGCTTTGATCAGAGGCATTCTAATGTGGACCATGCATGACTATCCCGGGCTAACAGAATGCTCAGGTGATCTATTGACACTCCTAACTCAGACACTGTAAATCTTGTTTTTTCCCATAGTTGATCTATTATCATGTGTATACATGCAGGGCTTCAAACAAGCGGATACAGAGCATGTGTCACATGTGGACCTAGACTGAATGCACGTAGGGCACCCTCACTGAAGAAGCAAATCTACGAAGGTCATCAAGCGTATCTTCCAGAGAATCATGTGTTACGCGACGGCTTTTTGCGAAGAGAGCCACCAAGGATGTCTGCACAAGCATGGTTAGAGCAGAAGGAGATGTGCGATGACGGATTGCCTCCAGGGATGAAGAGACTATCTCTATGGTACGAGTTACCATACTGGACCCAACTCATGATCAATCACTTGCTCGATCCAATGCACATATTCAAGAATGTGGGTAATCTACTATGGGACCATCTGACCGGCAAGAAAGATACTTTGGGAGCCAGAGTTGACCTTAGAAATGTGGATCGTATGGAGCAATATTGGCCACAAACAGCATCTGATGGATCGATAAAACTCCCTAAAGCACCATGGATTTTCACAAGAGCCCAAGAACGCAAAGTAAAAGAGACCATTCGATCTTTGCGGACCCCCACTGGCGTAATGCACTCGCTCCAAACGTGTTTTACTAAAGAAGGAAAGCTTACCGGTTTGAAGTCACACGATTGGCATAAAATGTGCCAGGTACGTTCATAGTGGACTTTAATATCATTGCTGCACATACTTTACAGTTTATTTTATCGGTTGCCATTGAGGGATGTTTGGCTCTCGACATCCGTAACACAATCTACAAACTTGCAAAGCTGGTGCAATGGATCTCACAAAAGGAGATCAACGTAGACTCCATACCATTCGCCAAACTAAATGCTGCGGAGCTTGTGTGCATGTTTGAGAAACATTTTCCTACTACAATGCTAACCATTCAGGTGCATCTTCTTGTTCACATAGTTGATGAGGTGAAAATAGCTGGCACAGTTCATTCCAGATGGATCTTCTTCTTAGAACGTTTCATGAAAACGCTTAAGGGATATGTGCGTCAAAAGGCACGTCTAGAGGGTAGCATGGCAGAAGGTTGGTTGGTATCAGAGTCCCTAGTGTACATTGGAGAGTGGCTCTTGACATTGGAGATCTAGAGGCTAAAATCAACCGATTTTTCATGCTTCACAATTCAGTGATGCAAAAGTGGATTTCACAATATGAGGATGCAAAGCAAGAGCGACAAAGGGCACGAATCGAGTGGAGACGGGGAAGACGACCACCGATGCACTATCCAGCGGTTCTGGAGAGCCTACCAACCTTCATGAGCTTAAGATGGTTGCACAACCAATTGAAAAGCGCACAACAATGCGGTGACGAAGTGACTGAGGAAGACTGGGAGTACTCTCGGGGTTGCGCGACCAAGGTAAGTTTGCAATGTACGACTAGCAAGTGACTTTATTTATAAACGTTTGAACGGCCACTCATAATCTTTGTTCGTTGTAGTATAAGTCATACACAGCAGCATGGTGTAAAGGTCGACATTTTAGGGTGGAACGAATCGACAAAAAGCGTTTTACTCAAGATTGTGGAATCATGGCAAAATTTGAACAGTCTAGTCGATAACGTTCCTCTGATGCAGATCCTGTGGTGGCGGAATTCACTTACTTCGGCACGCTGCAAGAGATTTTGAGGATCGATTACAAAGGATTTTTTGTCGACTTGTTCGACGTGCAATGGTTCAAGATAATCATGGAGGGTCGCAACGCTACTGTGCGTAGAGGAGAGTCTGGTTTTCTTGAGGTGGATTCTACTAAGAAATGGACTGACCTAAGAGACACTTTCGTACTACCCGAGCATTGTGAACAAGTAAGTATGTAAATAGTTAACATCCCCCTTTTACAAGTTATGTGCTTGAAAGCTCTCATGTAAGTTATGTGGCTCTGGCAGGTAATATTTCATCCTACAAAGTCTACATCAAACTGGTGGTACGTCATAGAGGTAGCCCCTCGTAGTGCAAGGACGTATGAAGGCTACCATGTGCCAATCACAACGGCATCAACGGAGGAGATCAGAGAAGATGCTCAATCAGAAGCCGCTGTGGTGGTGCCAGACGAGCATCAAGATGCTACTACTCTATATGGGGTGCATGCAGAGGAGCTACAAAATGAAACAGAGGATATGTGTTTAAACGGAGAGCTCTATATAGATATAGGAAGTTATGCTGAGTTATGCGAGGATGAGAGAGAGATCTCTTAAAGCCACAAATATTGTATTTGAACAATTTTGCTCCGTGTTGTAAAATCTCTGGCTCTCTAAGTACCTTCCATGGTGTATAATGCTCTTTTCTACTCGCGCTCACATCTTTTGATTGAAAATTCTGAGTTTTCGACTTGCCTCTTCTATCACTCAATTCATTGCGTCATTGTATTTATATGCGTCATTACGTCATTGTATTTAATGGTCTTTGAGTCATTGTCTACTCTATTCATTCAATATTAAGTTTAAATATTCGTGTGTTTAATGCAGGTATGGATGATGAGGAGTGTCTTTCTTCTTTGTCACCACAGCAGAGACAGTGGTACGTGGAGCGTCATCGCTCTGGCGCATCATCGCGCGTTCCTACTCCATCCGCATCTCCCTCTCTTTCGGAGCATTCGGTGCGCTCCGAAGCTTCGGCGTCGACTAGACGAGCTTCACACTCGTCTAGACACCGGCGCTCTAGTGGTGGCGGTGGCGGTTGTTGTGGGGATTCCGCCACCGATGCCTCCACACCGCCTCGTGTTTGACGAGGCTCTTTACCCTCCCCTTCTTTGCCCACCCCCACACCAGCCACAGCATCGCCATCTACGCCAGGTTTTGCACGACTGACTGTTCCTAGAAGCTACACACCTCTACCTACTCCGCCAGGAGCCACCCCACTCGACACTCCTCGCTTCGGGGCCCAGACGCCGGTGGAGACACCTAACGTCCGTACCCCCATCGACACGCCGCTAGAGACCCCTGCCGGGACACCCAGGTTCACGCGTCACCGGCCAGAGGGCTTGTCTTACTCCATCGACTTCAGCGGCGGCATCATCATGGATACTCTTTGCTCTCAGCTGTTTAGACACTACATACTAAACAAATGGAGTGAAGTACCAAGTGATTTAAAAAACAGAGTCATCAGCATACTTCATGATGAGTTTCCCGTTCCAACACGGGATCAGCGCTTCAATGAAGACCTGATGAAGATTCGAATGCGCGAATACTGCAAACACAAGCGTTCCGAAGTGCAAAAAGCAATCAAGAATGGGTGGAACAGGCCAGATTGGCTGGCCAAAGAAGATTGGAAGAATGCGAAGAAAGCAGCGCGCGAGAATCCCGACAAGTGGAAGCAACAAAAGGATGCATCCAGAGCGCGAGTAGAGGTAGGGAGCTCGCACCACTTGGGGAGCGGTGGATGGGCATCATTTGAGGCCGATTTTGTAAGTGTTTTCACATTGCTCTTTATGCTCGATAGTTTAGGGTTTATGAGTTTTTTAATTCTAACATAATGAAATCTTTGTATGTTTTGACAGCGGTCGATGACAGGACGTGATCCCACACCGTACGAGCGCGAGTACGCAGGCAGGAAGGGCTTAAACGCCCTGATGGACATTCTCAGTTCTCGCGGCGGCATGGTTAGTATTAGGGTTTACTCTTTTTTATTTTTTGTATTGTTTTATAAATGTCGTTATATGTTTATACTTACTGAAAGCTGTCTTATTGTCTTTTTTTGCAGAATCTGACAGATATGCCGCTTGGACGCGATGAGACGTCTGACTAGACGACGTCAGTTTAGCCGTAGCTAGATAGCATTAGTTTAGGGTTTCTCATAGCTTATGTATCATGAGACGGATTTTATACGTCTTTTTGAACCATGTATATTATTACATTTGTCACCGCAGTTCCTTTTGCCAATCAATTCTTTATGCCTATGATGTTGTACAATTGTCATTATTACATTTGCCAATCAATTCATTTTGCCTATGATGTGTACAATTGTCAATTTTGCAAACAATGCGTCTTTTGGGTGACTATTTTGGGTCTATTATCTACCCTTGCACTTTTTTTAAAAAGTGAATCAAGTACAATATGGTTGATGGGTGGCCGGGCATTCAATGCCCTACCACCAAAAAAAAATTCTCTCGGACGTCGCTATAACCGTCGCTATTTATGGCTCTATAGCGTTGCTATAGTCTTCAGTGTAAACGTCGCTATAACCGTCGCTATGAGCGTCTCTATATTGCGACGCTTATAGTGACGCTCTCGTAGCGACGGTTTTAGCGACGCCGGGGGTTATAAAAACCCAGTGTATTTCCGTCGCTAACAGCGTCACAAGAGCACACAACCTCTTGTAGTGAACCCCATATGTAATTCGTAGTAAAAATAATCAACCATGATGTAATATCCAAATCAGAACAAAATAATTATTTTTGTCAACATTTGGTACTTTTTTTTTGATTCATATTGTCTAATAATATCTTTTCCCCAAAACATGCACATAACCTCAAACATGTAGTCACCCATTGGCCGAGGGGCACATCTCGGTGATTTTTTTGCAAAACCAGGTGACAGGGACGGGGGGCACAGGGTCAACCGGACCATCGATGAGCACGGTGGCACCCGACGGGGTCTGACGGGGTGACAAATTTTCTCTTAGTGCGCCGTGGTGCACATGGGCTTTTTTTGCCCAATCTGACCCCTTTGGGCGCCGTAGTGCTCATCTCAATGGGCCGTTTGACCCTGTACACTCCCCCCCCCCCGTCACCTGATTTTGCAAAAAACTCACCAAGATGTGCCCCCCGACCGATGGGTGCATGCATATTTGAGGTTCTGTGCATGTCGAAACCGCTGAACAAATACTTATAAAAAACAATGTACAAAATCAAGTTGAACAATTGCACGGAATGGTAGAAATTTTACATTTAATATTATATCAAAGATGACAAATCTCATCAAGAGAGAGTATATGGGATAAACTATTTTTGATGAAGGCATCCTTTATTTCGTAAATTGATTGTTAAAGCTAAATTCGTGTTTTTCAATGTTACACGCTTAGCATGCACCATACAGGAAACACCATACTGAAACAACTGCACCAAAATGTCTTCGGTGGAATCTTGTAGGACCAATAAAGATGCACATCGTATACGTGTAACAAAGTCGCCATGTTCGTCCATTATCTCTCTCACCACTCAAGAGAAGGCCGCTTTGGGTATGATTGACCCAATGCTGTTTTGATATTTTCTAATCTCCTGCAAAGAAACTGTGCCTGGCTTCTATCTCCGCTTTTTTTGTGTTGTTGGTGGTGGTGGAGAAGCCACCTGCCTGGCCCATTGAGGAGGATCATCTTTATACTTTTTCCTCCTCTCCTATTGGGCCTGATATTCTTCAGGCATGACCTTGTCCTTTTTTTTGCTTTGCACATTGCTTGGCTCTTTGAGGTATTTTTGAAGGCCTTGGGCTCCTAGCCTTTTCTTGTTGGGTGGCTTGAGCTCTATCCTCTTCGTCCTTTCTCTCTGTCTCTTCTCATGCTTGTACGTTTTACAAATGAGCTCTCTCGGCCTCGACTCTCTGCCATTCCTCTTGCTCTCTCTCTCTACTTTTCTCTTCTTGCACTCTTTGTGCTTCCTTCTTAGCTTCCTCTTTCTTATCAATCTCCTTCATTCTTTTCCTTCTCTTGGCCTCCCGTGCTTTAGAAACCAAGTCGGATGGTGATACCTTGATAACTCTTTGTTTGATTCGAGGTGGAAATATTGGCGAAGTGGTTTCTATGGTGGCCTAAGCACCGGTTGTTGTGACAGCAGGCGAGGGCTCCAAATTTTGAAGTAGACCTCCGTATTCATATTCTGTTCCTCTTGTTTCTTGCATGGCTCTATGTAGAGATGAAACTGGTGGGGGATCTGGTAGAGGTGTGTGGTTGGCATGGTTTAATGGTTAGAGATCTCCAACAATATGTCTCATGGTGTCCAAATCATCAGGATTTGATCGTTGGGAAGGCTGTTGGGTGCTGGAGTGGGTTGGGATCTCTGCCATTACTTTTCTCTTCTTGCACTCTTTGTGCTTCCTTCTTAGCTGCCTCTTTCTTATCCATCTCCTTCATTCTTTTCCTCCTCTTGGCCTCCCGTGCTTTAGAAACCAAGTCGGATGGTGATACCTTGATAACTCATTAGGAAATTTCGGAGGTCATTTGGAGGGCCTTCTAAGAAAATGTATTTTTTGCACTCTCTCTAGAAAAAATGGCAAATAAAAGAGCTGGGTCTTTCATAGTAAAACTTCAAAAAGTGTACTTTAAGTAGATTCCTTACTCCTCTGAACATTCGTTCGTAGTGATTGAGGGATAATCCTCTTTTCAGTTGCATTGAATGAACAACGTCAATACGGAGGGAATGAGGCTAACATGGAGGGACGAATCCGCAGCCGCTATTCACTTTCCATTAAACCTGCACATTTGGCTAATGGCGCACTCCTCAAATGGCACAAATGTTACCCAGAAACGAGCCAAATATCACCTTCACATTGATTTGGACAATGAGTACCAACCATTGATTAAGCGCAGTAAAACAAACACACATATACCTCCCACCTCCATAGACACGCTCAGAGCTCAAGGAGCTAAACACATAGATATCTGGACGAGAGGCTCTCTCTACCCTAAGAATCCAATAACTAATGCATCTCCACCGTTTGTCAATCCTACAAGCTTATTGACCTTTGCTGGTGATGGAGAAAACGGCCTTCTGGGTTATTGTAAATCACTTACAAGAGAAGCTGAAACTTACAAGAGCATTCTCCAAGCTCAACAATGTGAGATTGTTCGCCTTTCACATTTACATTCTACAGATCAGGTTACCATTTTGCAACATAAAACAGAGGTACAAGAACTGAAAGGAAAGGTGCGAAGTTGTCAAATGAAGGACACCATCTTGGGTGGTCGTATCCGAAAGAAGAAATTGCGCAATCTTGAAACATTGCAGGTTGCATCAGGAGGTCTCAAGAAAAGAATCCGAGCATTAAGGTGATGCTTCTTGGTTGGCTACATTGTCTTAGTTAAGTAATCTCTTTGTTTTTTCTTGTTATGCATTGTTTTCATGTGCCTAAATAGTGTTACTGAAGCAAATTTTCTGTTATTTACTTATGCATTGTCTTCATGTAGAGATTCAATCTATCCTGACAAGGAAAACATTGACCCCAAAGCCAATATAGGAAAGAGATTGAAGCCACTTATAAGTAGAAGCCTGGCAGCAGATATAGTACATGACAAGAAGTTTAAGGTTCTACAAAGAAATGTAGTGGACCGCTTTATTTCAGAGAACTCAGTGCCTGCAAAAGAGATACAAGGCACACTTGATTCACTTGGTGTAAGCAAAAGAGGATATTCGGCTATCCAAAAGTCTGTCTCATCCATCTTTGTTAGGAAGGGTATAAAATCCAAACTTCTACCATCAGCCTCAAGTGTTTGGAAAGAGAGGCTTCAGCTTAACGAGGCACGGGGAGACTATCTTGGACAGCCCTTTCATATTAAAGCAACTTACAGTGGCCATGGAGCAAACATGGCATATGATGAGTTCAACAATATTTTTATGGGCTTGCGGATACTACAGAAGAGAATGGTGGAGTTTTACAACATCACATTTGAAGAGTCACGTGGACTATTACATTTTGTGTTAAAACTGGATGAGTGTGAGCTTGTTAAAGAGAAAAAGCTAGAGCGTGTTACTATTAATTTAATGAATAGAGCCCTCTCAAAGTGTCCCAGTGATGATCCTTTATATTTTAGTGTTCAATCAGAATCTAACATATGGTGGCTTGGTGCGTTTGAGGTAAGCGATATTCTCAAGTAAGCTCAAATGTTCAGATCTACTTAAGTCTCATTTATTTTGTGTTGCAGGTAAAGAAAGAAGATCATGAGATTCTATATTGGGTGTTCCATCGAACTAATATTCCGGAGCTGATTGATCGACAGACTAACCAGGGAGAGGTACTACGTCTAGATGGAAGGGGAGACTTTCAAGTTCAGTGGCATCTTGCAGGTGACCTTAAAACATTAAAGTGCATGTATAATTGTGGAATGGGTGCAATGGCAAAGTCACCGTGTTTGTTCTGCATGGAGCCTGCAAAGTTCATGGACCCAAAGTGGTGGAGAAAAGCTCCAACACGTCACATTGAGGATCCTGCTTTTCGACCAGTTTTGAAAATACCACTTGTGAATGTCTACATTTGTACAATGCATGCCCTTTGTAGAATTGTAGAGAAATTGGTCTACTTATACATCGGGTTTGCTTGGAAGATTAAGAACTCTGCAGAACGACAAGTAGCCTTGCAGTGCTTAGAAATGGTACTGTCGGATATGGGGCTTCATGGTGGCAATGTGAAAATCCAGCGGGATGAAAAGAGATCAACTGCTGAGAAGGATGTCCCATGCAAACCATCCATCGGTGGGGTGAAGGCACGGAGGTTTTTATCTAAGCCCCAAGGTACAAGAGATCCAAAGCTAACAAAACATGGAAAAATATATAACACATCTTATGTTAGCAAGGTAGAGTATCAGAGCTGGAAAAAGCTACATATTGCAGTCAAAGACCACGAACCAACTACTCGTAACGCGAAGGCTGAGGTTTGGCGATCAATAGACATCCTATTTTTGATGTGCGACAAAGATGACTGGTCACAAGGTGATATGAACAAGTTCAAGGAAAATCTCAACCTTCTGAAAAAATCATTCAAGACAGCATGGACAGACACCCAGATTACTCACTACATGGTATTATAATGTATTCTTTCTCTCTTATGTGCAAATATGTGACTGTAAAACATTCTAACTAATCTGTTTTCATATCCAGCACATCATCTTCAATCATTTGCCATATTTTATACAGAAGTATGGGAACCCGGCAATATGGAATACCCAAGGGATGGAAAAGTCTCATTACATGGCGAGAAATGCTTATTTCAGGCACACACGACATGGTGGCTCTCGAATCAAGGCTAACAGTTTGAGAGAACTATTTGAATGGTTCTATCGTAGAATCATTCATCGAATGCAGGCAAAAGAAGTCTTGGCAAATTCAGCAACAGCACAAGCCATCAGACATTTACAACAACAAAAAGCTAAAAGATCAATGGCATACAACAACTCCGGAGCTCGTGAAAGTCAACGAAGGTGGAGAGAGACAATGGTGTATGTGAATCACAAGTGGAGAAAGATACTCTGAGTGGATGACATTGTACAAAATTTATGTAATACATGATCTTATACAATTGGTACTTGAAGTGTATCAAGATTTTGCAGGTTCAATTTTGTTTTTTGGCACGTCACCCTTGTAACGAATCATGAGATGTTTGCCATACTCTAAAAGTTCATCTGGGTTTTGTCTACCAAGAGCTAGTGCCATTGCTGTGTAGGTGTAGTAATACGCTGCCCGACCACCTGTATAGCCTGGGCAGTAACCAAAACAATCTCTAGCAAACACTTTGTCCACAAGAATGACTTTATCTGCACTTTTGGGCAGCACCGGTCCACCCAAGAAGCGTGATAGTGTCTTGAATGTGTAAGTTGCTATTGAACCCTCTTGTGACATGGAATTGTGAAAAACTACTATCGGCGACTC